>NC_046317.1:15059046-15415664 GCF_009819535.1 Lacerta agilis
ACACACCCAGAGATGCACAGTGTGGGCTTAAGTGCGTGGCTCTTCATTTGGTTTCCCACGTTACCTGAAGGGCTAGCATCCCTCCCTTTTGGATTTGTGGCTAGTCAAACTTCCATCGTAAGAAGTAAAATCCACAAGGGGATTTCAGAAAGGCGCCAAAATGGATGTGGCAACTCCTCTGTTTTGTTGATAGAGCGGGGGGGGGGACATACTGCTAGTTAAAAAAGAAACAGGGCTTCATTGGTTTGGGGGCAATTACACATAATGAGATGGATGGGAATAGATCATTTCAATGTCTTGGAATATTTTAGCTGAAATCAAGTCTCTCCGGTTTCGTTTTCTCCCCTTCTGTCTTCATGCAACATTCCCACAGGAGTATGAAGCTCAGGCACCAGGAGAAGCTAGTGGGGATCTTCTAAGCTTTATTTACATTAGAAAGGATGATTCACTTGGGAGTACAAGCTACACAGGGAAGGGGGGGGAGGTATACGGCAAAGTCTGCTACTATAAGGCCGCATTTTTAAAATCTGCGAACCTGATCTCAGGTTAAGAATCTTTAGATCTGCCCCAAATGTTCACGCCCTGGTCAGAGCCTGATGTCCAGTTTAAGCGCAACTTGAAATGGACTTAAACTTATAAGCATCATCTATTAGAGGGAGGCAATGACTGAGGAAGAGATTTCAATGGCAATTCAAATACCCATCTTCATTATATCCCTTGATGTGCGAGGATTGATCAGGTCCACTCAGGTTAAACTGGTGAATTCCATCTCAAAATGGAAGAAGAAGAAGAGGAGTTTGGATTTGATATCCCGCTTTTCACTACCCAAAGGAGTCTCAAAGCGGCTAACATTCTCCTTTCCCTTCCTCCCCCACAACAAACACTCTGTGAGGTGAGTGGGGCTGAGAGACTTCAAAGAAGTGTGACTAGCCCAAGGTCACCCAGCAGCTGCATGTGGAGGAGCGGAGACACGAACCCGGTTCCCCAGATTACGAGTCTACCGCTCTTAACCACTATACCACACTGCCTCTCACAGTGTGTAGTTTCAACTAGTAAAGTAGTTTCAACTAGATAAAAATCCAACAACTGCTGTTGTTTTCAGTAAAGGTTTCTGCTTCTTGCACACAACAATCCATTTTTTTCAACTTTCCAGGGACAGTCCCTTTCTCTTTTAGGAAAGTCACTATCTTGCTTTTTAAAGGGCAGAAATCAATTATGCTTTAACAATATATATATAGTATGCAGGGGCAGGGCTTTTGGTTCACACTTCCCCCCAAAAAACACAGCAATCTTTTGAAATGTGCATATCTATGAATTTTGTAAATTGAATCTCCCCAACCAAATAATGTAGACAAAAATGTGCATATTAGGGGACAGTGTACATAAAATGCATGTGAGTGAAAATAACATAGAAAATTAAATTGCCTAGGTAAAATTGCTACATACTAAAATGCTGATAAATTTTCATGAGGAAAACTGAACTTAAGACTAGGAAAGTGAGAAAGTAAAGAATCTGAAATCCCATGTGCCCCTTAAATCTGTTCTAGTTTTCCCAACTCTTTAGAGTAAATATGGGGGGGTGCAGGTCATGCACAGGGGAAGATCAGTTTGTAATTTTTTATTATTAAAAAAGAGTCCCCATGAACATTTATCAGCATTAATGCAAATTTCTCTTAATGCACAGATGTCTATATATAACTTCCCCTAATATGCACATTTTCATATGCACAATGTAGGGCATTTTGCATTTTATTGTATGTGCAGTTTTGTACACATTACTTGGTGGGGAACTGAATTGTAAAATTCAGAGAAGTGTGCATTTCCAAGGATGGCTGTGGTTTTGAAAAGTGTGAACCAGATAGGTTCGGGTTGTTACTTGTGAACTGATTTCCCTCCCCCATCCCTAGTTGGAATGCAGTTCCTTCAAACACAATTAAATCCTAAAACACAGTCAGTTAGATATCTAACTTACTGAAAACAGTCTCAGCAGGAAACTGACCAATTTACTAAGTTCACTTTAATTGACACTATTAAGAAGACGCTATTGCCACAATTGGTCAATCACCATCCAGAGGCTCAGAACCGAGATGCAAGATAAATGATCCAGCCATGGATAACCATCTCGTCAAAAGAAAAGCAAATATTTCAATTCTTTAAAAAATGATTTCTTTCAAACCCAAATCAGTTGTGCTTGCTCTGCGATCCCTGAGCCTCGATTAACTTTCTTCCAAGGAACTACTCACGGGGATAATACACAGACAGACTTGCTCACATAGGTCACAATCGTTTACTTATCAGTGAGCAAAAACATAGTAGCTATGTGTAATATGTGAGGCGGTAGGGCCTTGGCTTCTGACAATCAATATTTAGAGCTGGAAGCAGAAGATGGCTGCAATTTAAGTGTTGCACCCAGGCAGAAGAGTTGTTGGCTTGCTGTCTTGCTGTCTGACAGCATGAACCACCCAAAGAGCTATTTGCTAGCCAGTGATTCGTGCTAAATATTCGCTAACCTGCCAGGATTGTTTTGCCGAATCCTAGCACCGACTGGAGAGGGCAGTTCTCCGAGTTATCCCTTGTATTATTGCTAAGCATATCTGATTGTGCAAGAACCAAGGAATTTGGAACAGCTGGGAAGTTATGTGTATGGTATACATTAGTTGTCCAGGGAGATGGGCAGGGATGGGGGACATCACAACACTTTTCTATGCATATTGTAAGGCGTTAGGAAAGCAATGTGGGAAGCATATGCAAAATCACTGAATGCTAGTGCTTGTATCTGGTTAATCTCGTCATCCAGCCATCCTGTGCTCCTGACACAGGCCCAATTCAAACATGCATCTCAGTATCTCATGCACCTGCTCTTTCTCTCCTCTTTTGCAACGATTCAACACTTCCCAAGTTAATTATTATTTCAGTATCTGAACAGGGAAACTTTAGTTACCAAGATCAGACCTAGCCAGGATCTTAAACCAAAATGAACTGTGGTTGGAGATTCTGTTTTATGCCAATCCAAGCAACCGTCGTTTTAAAGTTCGGCTGAAATGGGAAACAATGAATTAATTAACAATGAATTACAGCAGATTCCAACTAAACTTCAGGAAGAACCTTCTGATGGTAAGAGTTGGGAGGTGGCGGACTTCATTTGAGGTTTTAAAGCAAAGGTTTGGATGGCCATCTGTCATGGGTGATATAGCTGAGCTTCCTGCATTGCAGGGGGTTGGACTAGATGGCCCTCAAGGTCCTTTCCAATTCTTTGATTCCATAATCCAGAAAATGTTGAATTGTCAATACAATGAGAAGGAAATAGGGAAGTGACAACCCATGGGTGGAACATACAGGTGCAAAACATAGTAACTCTTGATGTATTAAACCGAGACATGTATACGCAAACTGGGCTGTAGCACAACTTCACACAATATTTCAGAAATGTATAAATTTTAGAATTTTTTGCACTTACCAGCTTAGTTGCTGAGGGAGGTGGTTTCAGAACTTTTTGGCATGCTGTCACACAACGTTGTCATTATTCGGCTAGTCTTCTGAAATACCAGGATGCCATTAAAAAATCACCACATACCTTGAAACAAAAACATTTCCTTGGCTTTTAAACTGCTTTTTCCACAATAGCTCCTTTCAATATCATCACCAGAGTAGTTGTCTTGATCAAAACCTTAGTGCCAATGAATTCTGTTTGTCTAACACAGTGATGGGATCCTGCAGCCCTCCAGCTGTTGATGGACTACAAATTCCCATCATCTCTGACCACTGTCTATGGTGGCTGGAACTGAAAGAGAACTTTCCCATCCCTAATCTACTAGCTTCCTTTGAAATCCTTAATACGTTTTCACCGAGGAGGAAATCTCCTATTTTTCTTCAAATTTCTCTTTCAGCAAAATCTTTGAGACACAAATCTCTTCTTTTCACAAAATTGTTGGGGATGAATTTATGCAGAACTTAAAGCCAAGTTCTTTTGCCTTCCCTCGTAAGCCTAGGTGTTTTCCTTACAGGAGAACCTTCAAATTCACTTCATATTTAACTTCATGTGAAATTTGGTGGAAACCCTATTTAACACTCAGAGTGAGTGACAGAAGCGTCTCAATAAAAGTGGAAAAGGTGCTGTGCCAGGCTGACAAGCAAGGCTATGAGTTCTATATTTTCATTCTATAAAGTGGTAATCGGCATAAAGGCCTACACCCGAAGACCTCCGAGGGCCTCTTGTAATCTGAGGAGTGTTTGGCTTGAGCCCATATTGCTAACCATCTGGTGCCTCAGCATAGCCGTAGTCTCCAAAGACCGGCTATTCCAACAGTTATCACATGCCCTGTTGTGAGCACCAGGCTCCCGTTGGTGAACAATTACTCACATAATTGGAGTTTGTGGCCGATGTCAATCCAAGTGAGGAATTTGCCATCTGGCTGCTTGTGGCATGATATGCAAAGGGTAGAGCTTCAAGGCAGGCTATTTATTTATTGCCCTTAAATCATCCCACTCTTCCCTCTGAGAAGCTTTCAGAACAACCTCCCGTCTTTCCTACCCAGATAATGACCAGGTTGAAGCCCCTTTAAGCTTTAACAATACAAGTGGTGTAGCAATAAAACTGCTAGCACATTTGCAAAGCTAAGCAGGGCCCGCTATGGTTTCAACTTGGATGGGAGACAGTGTGTTGAGATCCCTGCACTGCAGGGGGTTGGACTAGATGACCCTCGGGGTCCCTTCCAACTCTACAATCCTATGATTCTAACAGCATAGCTGGCACATAGTTCTGTGGTCAAAAAACAAACGGCTGATTCAGTCTCTCCAGTTAAAGAGCTTTGCCCCCCAAATCTTAGAAAACGTTTCCCAATTAAATCAGACAGTACTGGACAAAAGAGTCTGACTAAGTCTGAAGTAGTTTCACATAATCGCTTTGTGAGCCTAGAAAATCCCATTTGGTATTTATTTCATTTATTTCAAGTTACTTACTTTCCACTTTTAAAAAATACCCATTCCCAAAAGCACCTTAAATTGTAAAAATAAAAAGATCCCAAATCATCTCAAAAGCACAGGAGCTTTGTAAACATGTGTGTGTGTGTGTAGGGGGGGGGGGAACAATCTTTATAAGCAGCTTCCAGCATATGGGGCTTCAAGTCAACACCTGGAGGACCACAAGTTTAGACCCCTCGTCTAAAAACAGGACAGGGATTTTGTTGAATCTCCTTAGAGATTTCTGTAGTCACAGTGCCACCACTGAGAAAACCCTCTCTCTGCTCTCTGCCAATGGAAGCAGGACCTCCTATGATGATATAAAACTTGGGCAGGCTCATATAATTAAAGATGGCCAAAATAGCCTGGCCCTGGGTGGCAAAGGGCTTTAAAGTTTATATTGCCATTACTTGATGAAGGTATGGGATTTTCGTCCACCCTTCCAGAGACCATTTTACAAACACAAACTTCTCTCTCTCTCTCTCTGATTAGCCAGTCTATTTTATGTCCTGAGATGTGGTTCAGGGCTTCATTGTAAAGTTCAGAGACCAGCCAATGCTCATCTCTCTGTTCCTAGGCATTGAAATACGGTGGCTAGCAGACCCTAATGTGGCCAGCCAAAACCTCTTCTGTCACCATCATTTCAAAAAACAAAACAAAAACCTCATAAAGCACTTCTCTCCAATAAGCCAAGCTCTTTTATGTTAATTAGTCACTCAGCTATCAGTTGGCCAAGCAATACATACTTGATCCTGATGGGACTCGACTGGCGAGCCTGCTGGCAATTTTAAAGTCAGTCCACAGCTAGCAAGGCAACCTGCCCAGAAGACCAGGACCTTGCCGTGGGAACCAGCCAATCGGTATGGAAGTGCATAACCAGGGGTTTACGCTGCTATCTAGTGCAACGGGAAAGGGAAGGTGGCAGCGGGGATAGCTGTGAAATTGGATGCGAGAACTGAACTGTTACAAAGGATTACTCCCTCAAGCTGTGCGTAATTTACTTTAAAATGAAAGTAGCAGATTGTAAGCCTGCTGAAAGTTGTGTGTCTTGCCATGCAATCCCAGCTAAGTTACGTGGCGATCAAGGGAAAGGGCTCTTATGCAGGGCTAGTATCTGAGTTGGCTAACCAACCAATATTTTACCAGAATGACCATTAAAACCAGGTTCTGCAAGGAAACCATAGCTGTTTAGCACCTGTAACAAGGTGTAGTGGGTGGGGCCTGAATCCATTATACTTTAGGAATGAAGAAACAATCCCTTATATCAGGAACACAGAAGTTCAGTTTATGATTCATCAGCCCAACAGTCATGCATGGTGGTCTGCAAAGGGTTCAACTCTTTTAAAAAGGAAGTTTTTAATTATGATTCCATTGCTATCAATAGTTGAGTTCAAGACCTTCGAAGAATTTCCACTTCTGGGGGGGGGGGTACTTCAGAGTACAATATTAATTTTGCACAGAATAGGTCCCCTAAAGCAATCTGTTATTTCCTATTTCCCCAAGCTATATTTATGGGCTTACATTTTGGAGAGATGCCACCTTCCCTCGGCGAGCCCACCGATCAATACATACCGCTTTTGTATCAAACACCTTCACATCACAAAATGCAAGGATATTAGTTTGGGCTGCGATCCTAAGGCAAAAACTATGAGGCAGTGGATGGGGAGGACTCAAGTTGTGCTGGCCTGCCCTCAATGGTTGTGGTCATGGAAAAGTGTTTCCCAATCAATGCCACATCTCTCTGGGGTGGAATTAAGAGTGACTTTATTTTTTATTTTTTAACTTCTAAGGAAATGTGGTTTCTAATCCTAGGTATGAGTTGCCTAAAAGAGGTATGAGTGCTGTAGATAATAGTTAACACATTTTCTAAATATAATCATAATTGATTTTATTTCCTCAGACAGAAGGCAATCATGAGGGCAGAAGGAGGCTGTAATATCTGCTGATCATGAGCCTTGAGCCAAGTTTACATTTCTTGAATGCTACATGGATTTACTTAACCTCCCCTCATCCACTTCAAGGATCTCCTAATGTTTCTCCTGGCATGCTGTCACTTCCTTACATCGCAAAGTAAATGTTACTCTACAGACCATTTCTATATAGAGAGTAACCCCAAACAGTGATGAGCTTTTACTCAAAGCATTATCGGTAGGAATCAACGTCAGAAAAATTCCTCCATGCAGGTAGCCAAATCAGGTTCCTTAGTCTCCAGGAAGTGCTTTTGAGATTTTTGACCTCTCAAGTTCTTTCGTTTGTTTTAAAAAAAACATTTTGGATTTGAAAGTTCCTGCCCCAAGCACATGTTCCATCTCTGACAGTTCAATTGTCACTAGGGATACATATCAAAAAAAACCCAAAGCAAAATCTGCCTGGACGATCAAAATCCTCCCAGGGTGATGTTGTCCACAATGACCATGTTTTTCCTATAGTACTTCCTGCTGTTTCAGAGGTTTCCAGTACGAGTTGGGACTAGAAACAGAGAGATCACATTAAAACAGTTTCCTCCTCTCTTAAAATTCTAGCTCCTTCCAACAGCTGATTGGAAGAATGTTTGATTATACTGGCTTTATGGGCAATGATTTCATGAAAACTTCCTAGCGTTTGATAAAACTTGTGCATCAGAGAACATAATAGATCCATCCATCCTACAAGTTTTTTCCCTTTAAAAAAAAAAAAAAGCAGGGGGGAGATCAGAATGACCATGCTTATGTGGAGGAAGCAACTGGGAGACTTTTTTTTTTGCCACTAAAGCAGCTGCAGATAGGGGGCATCACTGAAGACTACGGGGAAATGTGGGAGTCTGGTTGGGAGAGATATTTGAAGTTATTTGCATCATTAATCATATATAACAAATTTCAACATGCAGATTGCCTTGGTACATGTAAACTGTTTTGATAAAGTAAACTACTTGGGGGGGGGGATAGTTTGGAAAGTGGGGTAGAAATAATCTAAATAAACGAGTTTGTATTAAATGTTCCATGTGAGTAATCTCACTGGAACAATTGGACTTCTGTTTACTCTCCTCTCCCTGCCCCACTCTAATCTTCACTGGAGGGTCCCCCAACTGCCCAGAGCTGATTATGGGGAAGTGGGCAGTGCCAGACTTTGGGGTCTCAAATTTCTGTGTCTCCCACTGCCTCTCACCTTCCATTCTACATAATACAGTGGTACCTTGGTTCTCAGACATAATCTATTCCGGAATACCATTCGACTTCCGAAACGTTTGAAAACCGAGGTGCAAAGGGCTGGCCGCAAGTTCAATTGGAAAAACTGAAAAACACGTAGCAGAAGCCGTTCAACTTCCGAGGAGTGTTCAAAAACAGAAGGAATTACTTCTGGGTTTTCAGCGTTTGAAAACCAAAACGTTTGGGTTCAGAGACACTTGAAAACCAAGGTACCACTGTAGTTGCTGCACCCCCAAGGCTCCACACCAGTGCGACTGAACTGGTTGCGCTCCCCTAAATCCATCTCTGGTGTGGGAAAGGAGAGGAAGTTTGGTTGTGCACATGGAAGTCCCTTGCACCAGTGGAGCTGCCATGTTGGCTAAAGCCCATAAATTTGCCAACTTTCTTAATATGCGATTTTAGCAATTCAGAAAATATAGCAGCAAAACTATTACTTTTTCAATATACAAAACATTCAGACTGTCGACAGGTTTTTTGTTTTGTTTTTGCACAGCAAAAAATGAATTCATTCCTCGGCAAATACAGAACAGCATACCCCCATCACTTACAAATACAAACCAGGTGGACTTTCCTTAGTAGGTATACATTTAAATGGAAACTGTTCACGTCACATGGTTTTCCTTCATGGTACTCCTATGCATGTTCCTTTTCTCTTTCCACACCAACCACATTGTGTGTTGTTTCCATCCTTCCAGCTAACAACTGACCTGGCCTCCAATATATTCACCGCCATTGGCTCAGTGACACTGGCCTTGTTACTGATCTTCCTTCTTGCGGCCACAGCTTCCATCATAACTTCCAACAAACGGGCTACCCAAGGAACCTACAGCCCCAGCCGCCAGGAGAAAGAAGGGTCCCGAGTTGAAATGTGGAACATGGTACAACCTCCCCCAATGGAAAGGTTGATCTAGCTTGAACTCCTGTTGTACCTCTTACGTATATGGAAGCCTCCGGCTAGAATGGGTTGTTCTGGATACCAGGGAAAGGACCCCCCTCTAGACTATGATGACCTCTGCCATTTAACTCAACACCTTGGTCAGTATCCAAAGCACCATGCACATTATCCCAGGTGTACCTGGGGTTTTTTCCACTTCCCCCTTTCACCAGTAGCCTCCGATTCTTCTGATATTCATGGGAGCCTTCATGAGATGTGAGGGACTGCAGTTGGAAAGGGAACTGAGCACTCAGACACACGTACCTGGAAATACTATGGGGCTGCAGATCTCAGCTCCAGAAAGCATTAATGAATGGAGTTAATGGGTGCCATTTCCAACTTTCTGGAAATTCTTATTTATTGCACTGGAAATTTTAGCTTTAGTCGAGTCGCCTGTAGGATATAAAGACTGCAATGGCTCTAGGATACTTGTTAAGTGCCTGCATTTCAGATACAACTGAAGCCACGTATTTTGTCTCATTCCCTGTGCATCTGCCTAGCATTCACCATCATTGCAAAAGACAAAGCGGAACCATCACGTAACCCCAGATAATCTGTCTGCCATTCAATCATCACTGGGCATCTCAAGAAACCTTAGGAGTAGAGGTCTTTCTCAGCAGCACATCTATCTTAATTCTTTAATCAGGGACTAAATTAATACTCCGGGGAAAAGCTCTTCATGCAGAAAAATAAACATTTCAAATGATCACTGCTTGGTGTGTTCATTGCAACAGTTTTTCCACCAGGTTGTTCTAGATCACATTTGGGGAACCTTTGGCCCTCCAGATGTTGCTGAACTACAACTCCCATCAGCCCCATGTGAACATGGCCAATAACCAGGAGTGATGGGAGCAACATCTGGAGGACAAATATTCTCTGCACGTGTTACAGATCTAGAGGAAGCTATAGTTCCTTTCATGGAGAATAAACTGGTGTTTTGTGTGTTGTTGTTTTTTTTAAAAAAATGTAGTTCCTTAATTTACATCAAGTGGTGAACCTACAGCTTGCTGGACCCCCCCCCCCTAAGTTTGGACTATTGATCATGTTGGGTGGGGCTGATATTGAGCTTAAACTCCCAACATCTGGAGGGCCACAGGTTACCCACCCCTGACTGACCCACTTTTCTAATGAAATTCAAAGCAGTCAGAATTTTAAAATGAGAAACCAACACTGTGCAATGACCTACCAGATACTATATCCTGCAGCTCACTAACCAATGATGGTCTGGCCCTCATCAGTGCAGGGTTGTTTTTTTAAAAAAAAGAAAAAGAAAAATCAGGTACAAAGAATTTCCAGCCTTCCAAATATTGTTGGACTACAACTCCCATCACCCCAACTTCCAACACCCCAAACCATTGGCCATGCTGATGGAAGTGCAATCCCACAATATTTAGAGGGAGACAGGTTCTGGTCTGTAGGAAGCAGCCGTGAAAGTCAGGACAGCTGTGTAAATCACTCAGAGCTGGGATATACTGTGGTCTGCAATGAGAGAAGGAAGAAAATAATGAATGGTATTGCCTAAAGAAAGGCAGAGCCAAGGATTCTTGGGAGAAGGGAGTGGTGTTGCAGTTCCAGCCATCTAGTCAGCTCACCTTTCTTCTCTTATCCAAGAGTTAGAGAAATGTTATAAGGTCATGATGCTTAGTTACCTTCACATAATCAGAGGGTTAGCAGCCACTATATCCAGCCCAGCAGGGTGTGTCTCCTGGCAGGGCCAATCCTCATACATCATTGAACAAGTCTTAGGTTTAAAGTGAAAATCATCCCTGTGTTAAATGAAATGTGGAAAGCTTTCAGAATTGTGGGTGGGGGTGTCATAACTTTATTTCTGAAGTCTAATACAGTTGGGTGAGAGTTACCGGGATCAAGGTTCCAAGCACACACACACACACACAAAAAAAAAACAGTGTCTCACTCTTCATTCCAATAGATGTGATTAGACTCCGTGCAGAATTCATAGAGTAGAACAGGGGTCAGCAAAACTTTTTCAGCAGGGGGCCGGTCCTCTGTCCCTCAGACCTTGTGGGGGCACAGACTATTTGGGGGGGGGGGGGGTTGAACAAATTCCTATGCCCCACAAATAACCCAGAGATGCATTTTAAATAAAAGCAAAACAAAACAAAAATAAATAAACAAATCCTTCCAGTAGCACTGAAGAAGTGTGCATGCACACGAAAGCTCATACCAAGAACAAACTTAGTTAAGGTGCTACTGGAAGGATTTTTTTATTTTTTATTTTGTTTTGACTATGGCAGGCCAACACGGCTACCTACCTGTAAATAAAAGCACACATTCTACTCATGTAAAAACACGCTGATTCCCGGACTGTCTGCGGGCTGGATTTAGAATGTGATTGGGCTGGATCTGGCCCCCGGGCCTTAGTTTGCCTACCCATGGAGTAGAGCCTCCCTTATTCGGAGAGGGATGTGGGGCAGCAAATGAGGGAATCTGTGGCCTTTCAGGTGTCATAAGACTCTACTGCTCATCATCTCCAGCTAACATGCCTAATGACTGGAGATTATGGGAGTTGCAGTCCAGCAATATATTGGGGGTGGGTAACCAGGCCCCCCCATGCCTGATGCATAGGGGGTGGGGTGCATCCTCAAGTTTCAAAAACAAGCCTCATGTCCCCCAAGTTAACAGGCTTATCAGAGATGGAAAACAACCCAGGAGTTAAGCCTAGTTTCAACTCCACACAACTTTAGAGAAATTCTAACAAACGCCTATGTACCACATACCTAAATCGAGAGTCCCCCCCCCCCCATTGGACAAATTTAAGATCTGGTGAGAGACATCCTCAAGCACTTGTTACTAAACTGATGGGCAAATTTGAACTTCCCGCTGGAACAAAACACAATGAAATTAACAGAAAACTGTGCGCCAGTCGCTATACAAAACGCATTGTGGTGTGGGGCAAAGTGACAGACTACATACAAAGCCTTGCATGGGCAGGGCTGTGAACCACTGAGTGGCAGCTGGAGGTCACAGAGGCTTCTGCTCCTGCTGTTTTAGTTTTGGTGAATATAAAGGAATGTGTGAATGTGTTGGTGAATATAAAGGAAACAGGAAGCATCTTGGGTAATCTTCAAGCCCCCTGCCCCCTTCCTAGAGATCCCAACGCATCCCACAGTGGAAACAGAGGCATGCCTTGTAAGAGCTCAACATTACCAACAAACATTACAATGTAGGAGTAACAGGTCCAGGTAAGTGAAGCTCCTCTGGACTGCTCTAACAACTCTTCGTACGCAAGTCAAAGCTAGCACCCAGAGGAGAAGACTACAGGGCAATCGTGCACGACAAACATAATAATTGGCAGCACTCACACACACACCCTTTCTGTATTGCAAACACCACAGTTCACTGAATGGATATGTTCTGTTGCCTACTGGCACGTGTCAAAATGTTGGTGTCTGATGACGTGCCCCCTTCATTAACTGGAAGGAAGGGGTTAAGGGCCTGGGTGAAAGCTATCATCTTTGGGTGAAGGGCATCATCATTCTTCTCTATCTGAGGTCCTTGGATGGCCCACCTAACGCAAGCCAGAGTGTCAATTCTCAGTAAACAGGGCCTGCACAAGATGTTTTGGCACTTGAGGCGAACCACAAAATGACACTTCCCTCCCTGCCAGCAAAGAAGGGGTGAGTGAAGATCCACAAGGGGCAATACAGATCTACATCTGGATCTGATGCCCCTGTGGATCTTGCCACCTGAGGCAGTTGCTTCACCTTGCCTCATGTGTGGGACAGCCCTGTCAGTAACTATATCCCTACATTTCTTGTGGGTGTGAGAGAGTTATTTGATCCATTTGATTGCATTCAATAAACACATGTTCTTTCCTTTCTCATAAGGGCCTTGAGACTTCTTTTCAAGTTTAGCTTTCATGCACAGCCTATTGGATTGTACCCTACACATGTCAATTTGGCAGAAATAAATCAGGGAACCTAACCCTAACCCTTGTCCTGAAATAAAAGTATGCTGTAGCCTTACCACCCCCCTCAGTGCATATTGCAAACTGTTCATGCTTTGTAGACACTGAAAGGTGAGGGGGGGCAGAAAGCACCAGGCAAATTTCAGAATGAAAGCTGTCATGAAAATATTCTAGAATCCCTTACTTCTGCCTGAGAAGTCTTGCTTCAATGGGGGGGGGGGAGTCCCATTTCTACTGCAATGCATCCCGTCACTCCTTTTATGAATGGGATAAGATTAAGACTGGTTCACACATGCAGATGGTCACCCCCTGGCTACAACTTCAAGGGATAACCAGCACTTCCACACCATCTCATTGCTTTTCAGTAATGTCAGTTGACCAAACCCTTCTTGCTCTCAGGCAACTTTTTCTCATAAGCTCTTTTTATTTCAGGGGGATTTACTTCAAAAATACTATGCTTAGCATTGCAAACCAAATATTGTAAAGCAATCATCGTTGGAAAGGTTGGGGCAACACTTTGACTTTCTTCCACCACTGTTGTTCTTCCTTTATGGTTTTATTAGACCATAATTTCCATCCCCATCTTCAACTTGTTTGGCAAAGCAATTCCACACGCCACTAATTCATCCAATATTGTCAAATGGCAGCAAGGCTGACGGGTCCAAAATTGTGACTTTAAATCATCCTTTTGATCATACCAAATCTACCTGAGCCTTCATCTGGTTTTTATGCTCTTGGTGGTAGAAGTCAAAGTCCATCATTTTCCTTTCCTCAATATTGTAGGCGACCTTTCAGATGTCACCTGTAGTCCCTCACAAATGTAATTTACATTGGCATGTATGGCTATAAAATACAGATTAGCAGAAGTCTGGGGTTCTTGTCTAAATCCCCTTCAGCTCCCTTCACACCTGTGCTGATTTTGTTTCTCCTTTGCTATACAAAGGCAAAACTTATACCGTCAGACACAAAGAGAAAATGCAGTCTTTAAGAGCAGAAGCTTTGCAAATGAGTTATTCATAGATTTCTTTCCATGCACTTCCAAGATCTGTGCAAAACTGAATTTGGTGCAAAAAAAAAAAAAAATATTCTGCTTGATTGGAACCTGCTGTGGAACCTACAGCATCATGCCCAAAGGCATTTGGTGGTGGTGGTGGTGGGGAGATGACTGCCCCTATGGCCACCCCCCCCCCCAAATGAAACTCCCATGAAATTTTTTGGATGCAGAACTAAAGCACAAACAGAACAAAAGAACGAGCTCTAAATTTGGATCTGTGAAATCTGGAAGTACCAAAACAGTTGTCCTAAACCCCTGGCCTACCTGGCAGCAAGTCAGCATGTCAAACGCCCAGTACAGGGTCAAGCCACGTGTCCGGAGCTCAAATCAAAGCACAGTCGCCCAGAGATTTCTGGAGCATCCGAGCCACAGCCTCTCAACTCTGCTGCCCTTTTACACAATGCCTGCTCATTGCAGCATCTGGGTTTGATGAGGCAGGGGACCCTCACCTGTTCCAGCTGAAGAATCACACACCTCCCAGAGTTAGCGAGCCCCACCTGGCCAGCCAAGGAGCTGGGCTGTGGGCCCTTGCCTATCTAGGAGAAGGAAAACTCTGATCCTTGGGGGAGAAGAAAAAGCTAAGGAGTAAATCATGGGTAGGCAAACTAAAGCCTGGGAGCCGGATCCAGCCCAATCACCTTCTAAATCTGGCCCGCGGACAGTCTGGGAATCAGCATGTTTTTACACGAGTAGAATGTGCACTTTTATTTAAAATACATCTCTGGGTTATTTGTGGGGCCTGCCTGGTGTTTTTACATGAGTTGAATGTGTGCTTTTATTTAAAATGCATCTCTGGGTTATTTGTGGGGCATAGGAATTCATTCATTCCCCCCCCCATATAGTCTGGCCCCCCACAAGGTCTGAGAGACAGTGGACCGGCCCCTTGCTGAAAAAGTCTGCTGATCCCTGTAAATCCTACAAAAATCAAGAGTGGAGTATCTAAGGTGGTTGGATGGCACCTTGTATGCCCCCTGCAGCCCAGCTGGTGCCAAACGCATTGCTCTGCTTTCCTCTGGACCACATCAGCAATGCCAAGAGTGGGGTCTTGTCGTCTGGGCAGCCCAGGACCTCTGTACACACTGTCCAGGCTTGCACCCCAGGGAAGTCACCAGCGCTGCTAATGCAGCAGTTTGACTCCACCCCCAGAGGCACACTCCATTGTCTCTCGAGACAGACTAATGCCAGCAATGCAATGGTGCCATGTTTGCTCATTGACGAGGTCAGGTGGATTGCTCCGCCAGTAATGTT
The DNA here is from genome assembly GCF_009819535.1 of Lacerta agilis. Taxonomy (NCBI): domain Eukaryota; kingdom Metazoa; phylum Chordata; class Lepidosauria; order Squamata; family Lacertidae; genus Lacerta; species Lacerta agilis. Next base: position 15,074,355 of record NC_046317.1, read on the forward strand.
CAATGGAGGTTTGGGCAAAGGATAGATGCAGGCTGGGAAACAGCAGCAAGAGCAATGAGCGCAGAACAGAACGCTCCAGTGTGGTGGTTGTGGTGGGGATTGTTAAATGTGCTGCCTCCGAAGTGAATAATGAAATGAGAGAATATTCGGCACAGTCCTAGCCGATCTGCATCAGGAAAACGCTAAGTCATATTTTTTGATGGGAAGGAGAAACACAGTGGGGTGGAATAAACAAAGACAGGCTGTTTGACATTTTAAAAAAGCAACAAATGAGATCAGCACACTAAGAAGGGAAAGGCGAGGGGCGGGGAAACCTCTGGCCAGTAACCAAAAGGTCCAAAAGTCAAAAAATAAAATAAAAAAGATCCTAACTAATTAGGTTGAAATGCCAACGCTGTTCAAAGTATCCTAACTGTCAGTGCTAATCCCGACCCTGCGGTTTAAATATGCCAGGGGGATGTGGAGCAAGCACTGATTCAAGAAGTCAAATACAAATATTTGTAAATGACATTTTAATTCCCAGCAAGCTGCTTTAATATATATTTCAAATAGCGGAAGCATATCATCTAGCCTTGGAATAGATCAAAATGTCAGATGTTTTATGTCTGTAACTTAATGATACATGCATAGCATTTTACCTTCCTTGTCGCTGCACAGGTTCTGGTGGAGTCTTGGAATATCAAACGGAGAGAGAAAAGATAGCATATCTCTCACACAGAAGCTCACAGGGGCTAGCAAGGGCTAGCCCCCCAAAAGTCCTTACAGGATCAAGGCTTAGAGGACAATTGGGCATTTCCCAATTTAAGTCACACCCCATCTCAGATCTCTGGGGGGAAACATACACAAATATCATCTTGCATGCAGGACTGCAGTTAACAGTAAGGGGGAACATCATGCAGGGAATGGTTAAACACCCCTCTCCCAGTTCCAATAGCATGTGAAATGTTTTAAAGTTGAAAAGGGGAAGGGGAATCACATATGGTTTGGCCCCATGTTGAACCCTGACAGAAAAGCAAATTCCACTGAATATCTGGAGTGGCAAAAGCTATTAGGGGGCTAGAGCAGAAACTTCTGCTGAGGTTTTGGAGAGTTCTGCAAGTTAAAGTGGACCATATTGGTCTAGATTCATCAATGACCCGATTCAATAAATGGTTACATATGTAGAAAAGTAATTTGGTTTGTGGCCTTTCTCTCAAGAGAGATCACTATGCAAGCAGGGTGGTAGTGTTTCTTGCTTTTTTACATAGTCAATGCACACTTTCCGCCTACCTTTTGTTTCAGATGCAAACACATTCTCTAACCACATTATTTCTGCGGTGGGGCAAGCTTATTTCGCCCCCAACAATGAAGGCAGCAGTAGTTTGCCACTAGGAAAAAGTTGTTCTTCCTTCAGCAAACTCTGTCATGATCTTGTGATCTTTTGTTTTGAATTGTCATTAGTTGTTAAGCTAGTTTTCAAAGAAAATTATTTGCAGTTTATATGCTATTCTTCTCTCTCTCTCTCTTTTGCTAGACGGGTGCAGGAACACTAATCTGGTATTGCATTTCTTTTAAAAAAAGCAAAACACCAGGAAGGCTTCCTCTCGCCTTTTCACACACAACCATCAATGCCCACCAGATGTGAAGAGCAGGAAGGAAAGTAATGATTCACAGAGGTGGTTCTCTGGCTGACTGTACTAGTGAAGTTCTATGTAAGCCAAGAGAGCACCAGGTACTAGAAATAAATGGGATTTTCAGGCTCTGGTTTAAAAGGTAGATATCTGAGCATATATCTTCTCCCAATTGAAGTGCAGAGTGTTTGAGGACTGGGACATTCTCAGGGAAACCAAAATGCTTGTTTACGAAGCTATTGTATTACCAACCTTACTGTATGCTTGTGAAACATGGACCACTTATAAACACCATCTCCAACTCCTCGAAAGATTCCATCAACGGTGTCTCTGAAATTTTTTTACACATTACCTGGGAAGACAGGCGAACTAACACCAGGGTACTAGAAGAAGCAAAGATCACCAGTGTGATTCTTCAACATCAACTTAGTTGGACTGGTTATGTTGTGCCTGGTTATCGTCTTCCAAAGCAACTACTCTATTCCGAACTTAAAAATGGAAAGCGTAATGCTGGTAGTCAGCCAAAGAGGTTTAAAGGCTCTCTTAAGGCAAATCTAAAAAAAAAAAAAGTAGTATAAACACCGACAACTGGGAAACACTGGCCTGCAAGCACTCCAATTGGAGAACAGCCTTTACCAAAGGTATCGTGGACTTTTAAGACGCTTGAACTCAGGATAAAAGGGAGAAATGTGCTAAGAGGAAGACATGCTTGGCAAACCCTCACCGTGATCAACTCCTACCCGGAAACCTATGTCCCCACTGCGGAAGGACGTGTGGATCCAGAATTGGCCTCCACAGTCACTTATGGACTCATTTTTAAAACTGTTTATGGAAGACAATCTTACTCAGCTACAAGTGATTGCCAAAGGATCCAAGCATACAGGAAGCTACATCCTCTCCACATTTCCCCTGCTTACAATCCTAGGCATCCTTCAATACATTGCATGGAATGGGAAAGTTGATTCCTGCACCATGTTGGAATTGCATGTGCAAAACTTTTAAGAATGCAGAGCGATTCATGCACACAACAATGACTTACTCATGCAACCCATGACCAAATCTTGCATGCGGCAGCTCTCCTACCCTGTAGCAAACTGAGTGTGGGCATCCTCTATTGTGCTCATTCATCACAGGAAGGAGCTGGCTTTGGGGGATGCCACCATATAGGTTCAGAAGGAGATGAGCAGCTGGAAGGCAGGAGATGATTTCACAGTCTCTTTCCGTGGCTACCATGTTCCCATTTTTCAGAGGGCTAACCATGTTGGCTTTTGTCACACGGCAAAATAAGCAGAGCACTCTAGGGCATCCGCAAAAGGCTAACAGTTTATTGGGGCATAAATGTTTACAGGCTACAGCAAACTTTAGCTCAGCGAACATGTAAAATGTGATCCTGTAAGATCATGTGCCCAATACAGTGGTACCTTGGTTTTTGAACAGAATGCACTCCGGGAGTCCATTTGACACCTGGAACCATTCGAAAACCAAATCGCAGCTTCTGATTGGCTGCAGGAGTGTCCTGCAGCCAATCGGAAGCTGCGGAAGCCGCACCAGACATCTGGCTTCTGAAAATAATTAGGAAACCGTAACACTCACTTCCGGGCTTCAATCGATTTGTTCAGCAGCCAAGGTGTTTGGCTTCCAAAGTATGACTGGATATAAATGCTGAGCAAGTTTAAAGAGGCTATGCACACAGCAACCTAAACTTCACTGTTGCCACAGGGATGGGCAGCCCCAGCAAGCAGGACCAATATAGCCAGGCATGGTAGGAGCCAATAGTCCAATAACATCCAAAGGGCCATAGATGCGGCTTCACCATTTCATTGCTTTAAAAGCAAACACTTTGGTCAGTTGCTCGTAAATAAATTGCATGTATGTGTGGCCTGATTCACACGTGCATGTTCACTCCAGGCTGACTCAACTTGCATGTGTGGATGAGCCATCCCAGATCTAAACCCGAGGCAGATCACCTGTCACGGCTGATCACCTGATAAGCCACACCATACCTGTCCACCCCACACACTGGGCTTTGGGATTGTTGAGAGCTGAGTAATCAAGTGTTCTTTACGCACTTGTGAACCATCCTCAAATCCATTCGCCAGCTCAGAAGCACAGAAGGTGGCTTGGAAAAGAAACAGAGCTGCAGAAATTAGCACAAACTTCGAGCTCCACGCAGGCATTTTTAAAGGCACAAACCTCGTCCTCCTTGATGGATTTCATGCGGAATTTGCAACCAGACTGACAACCTCCAGGGATTTAAAGCTGCTGCCAGCCATTTCCCCCCCTCCTTGGCTGATGAAAAACCACAAAGTCTCTCCTTTGCTTTAGCTGCATACCAGCAAACCCACATCATAACTGGAGGCATCACTGAAGTTATTTTTTGTTTTTTGTTGTTGTTCCTTGTCAGATTTGATAAAAATCCAAGTCCCCGGATCAGATATCGTTACTTTCCCTGTGATGATCATCGCGGCGATAAAAGCAGGGGGAATCCCCGAGAGGGAGTTGGAATTCTTCCGTCTTCCTTTTGGGAGCCACACAAAAATACCTGGCAAGAGCAGAATGCTGAATTGCAGGCAGCGTGAGAAACAGCCACAAAGAGCAACAAAGGCTACAATCCTGTGCATGCTTACCTGCGTGTAAGCATCACTGAACTCCACGGGGCTTACTTCTGATTAGACATATATAGACTTATGCTGTAACACATTTTCCACTCCAGTTTTACTTTCTGAAATATCATTTAACTAAAGTTACTGTTAAGCATACACTGCCATGGGCATGTCCCAGGCTAAGTGAAGGCCAGAGGGATTTCAACGGGAGGGTTGAGGGTGTCCGTAAGTCTGTCCCTCTGAAATCAAAGCAGCTTTGTCAGGATTGGACCCTCTTCTACTAGCCTTTGTTGAAGTGTTGTCATGAATGATCATGTCAGGCCCCTCCAAATCAGGGGTGGGGAAGCTTTTTGAGCAAGAGGGCCACATTGCCTCTGGGCAAGTTCCAGGAGGCCATATGCCAAGGGTGAATGGAGCCAGAGGCAAATGTGGGTGGAACAAGAAATGTAAACTGGACTTTTGTACAGTAGGGTAACACACACACACACAGAGATACTCTTGCATCCAGGCAAGCAAGAAGCTGCCATTTGCAGCAACTGCAACACAAATTCTTGGCGAGCGGAGGGTGAGGGACCTGCTGCTAATGGTGAGTTGCGCCCCTGAGAAACTGTTTGGAGAATTTCACCACCTCCTGAAGAAATTCAGTGCAATGGTACTCTCCACCCTTCATCTGTGTCCACAAGTACTACCTGAACCATTTTCTTTTTTCAAATAAATTTGTGGCACGCCAGCATTCAGTGGCCAGGAATCAAGTAGCTGAAAGAGGGAGGTTTTAGACTTTTTTATTGCATTTGAACCCTTTGTGAATATTTCCACGCAACCCCAAGCTTGGAAGAATGGGACAGATGCTCAATGTTATCTAAATAAAATATATTTAGAGGACTGTGTAGAACTGTGAGAAGAATTCACAGTGCATCCAGTGGTCTGCTCAAGGTTGACAATATCACTGTGATTCTGTCAGGAATAACTCAAAGGGGTTTCCATCTTTGTAGCATCCCCTGTTAGCTGGGCATGCGACAAGCTTGCTTGCTTGCTATTGTAGCTGTCAGGCTTGAGAGATGACTCAGTGGATGGGATCCTCTCTCTTTTTTTCTTAAAAGATTGACTGGGGATCAAAGCAGCCAACATTGATCTGGCAGCCGGGATGCCATTGTTCATAGAGGGCAGCTAACTGCACCTGCCATTTGTTTCCATGGAATGGCTTGAATTTTGTGCCAGCCAGATTGTGAGCCGTGCCCACCTCATGTCGAAGTCAGTTTTGTAGATGTCATTTTGCAGGCTGGACAGCCATTTTTGTTCAGCTGCCGAGATGCTGTGTCCATCTTGCTGACATGCCTGCGAGTGCTGGCTTTCCAGCTCCTCAGAATCTCATGTTCTCATGTAACGCACAAAAGAACATGTTTCAAGAAAGCGCAAGGCATGTTTCAGGGCCCCAAAGTGAAAGATGCCAACCATGAGATGCTTCCATCCTAAGTGAGGCCAAGATTATGCTGGAGGATTTATCTTCCTTTCCATTCTTCCGTGTGCACAGTTGGTGTTAACGCAGGAGTTAGCAAGTAGCAGCCCCTCTGCCAAATCATGCCACGATTGCTAAACCAGAACCAAAAGAAGAAGCGGCAATAGTAACAATGGGACTTGAGGACGGACCACCAGGTGGAAAGGTTGGAGATGTAGTACGGACAATGCTTCTTTAAAACACCATGTTTTTACAATGCTTTACACTTATTACGTCTTGGGAGAAAGCAGTGGACTATATAACTATGTCTTTGGGGGGGGGGAGTTAAAGTTTTCAGAAGAAAATATTATTTAGAACTACATACCTACTTTATGGAATTTGTAAATGGATTCCTTGATACGGCCAAAAGACTGATACCGATGCACTGGAAAGGTAAGCGTACGGCTCCATTTAAGCAATCAACTGAAGATACAACTACACTTGCAACTGATGAATGGCTTGCTTATAGATGTAGACTTTGCATGGCCAAGCATAATGACATCTGGAACACATTTATTCAAAATATAGTAGGTTAAAAATAAACATATATGTATTTGGATAATAATAATACCTGTACATTAGATAAGCATATATGGAATTGCAATTAACTCTTATAATGATATAGTATACCATTTCTCTTTTTTCTCTCCCTCCTTTTTGATTTTATTTTGTACAATTAAACCATTCTTAAAAAAATTAATAAAAGACAGTAATAAAATCAGAGGGCAAATCTTGGTTACTGCTCGTCACGAGTTTGAAGAGCACAGGTTCCTACAGCAAACGATGCTAAACTATGGTTTGGCTCAGTGCAGCACAGCTGCAAAACACCCAAGGATGCATGAAGCACCTGGAAGCCATGATTTGGCTTAGCATGATGTGTTAACCAGGTCATTATATCACGGGAGCACAGAAAAAAGCATGGAATGTTACACTGGATGCACGATTTACCGTCTGGGTTTTGTAAACAACCTTCTCAGTCTTATGACTGCAAAGTCATGCTTGGAAATGAAATAGAAAATTCTTTCCAGTAGCACCTTAGAGACCAACTGAGTTTGTTCTTGGTATGAGCTTTCGTGTGCATGCATGGAAATGCATTTCGTATGCTTGGAAATGGTTGGCAATGCTTGCTAAAACCTCAGGTCAGAGTTGGAGCTAAAATCCCACTGCTTTGAGAGAGGAGATCAATTCCCTGCAATGCTCAAACAAACAAACAAACAAATTAGAACAGTTTACCTGTGAAAAGTGTGCATTAAGCCTGGGAAAGAGGCGACTGAGAGGAGATAGGATAGCCATCTTCAAATATCTCAAGCGCCAACACACTGAAGGGGGAACAAGCTTGTTTTCTCCTGCTCTGGAGGGTAGGACTCAAACCAATGGCTTCAAGTTACAGGAGATTCCGACTAAACATCAGGAAGACCTGTTTGACCATGGAACCGCCTTCCTTGGAGGTCTATAAGCAGAGGTTGGATGGCCATCTGTCATAGATGCTTTAGCTGAGATTCCTGCATTGCGGGAGACTGGAGCAGATGACCCTTGGGGTCCCTTCCAATTCTATTATTCTATGGTTCCATGTCCAACTTTAAAGGTTCCCCACCGCCCTAACTTCTGGAAAGCTGTGAAATATGTGGTGTTTTTTTTTTTTTAAAAAAAAAGCTGCAGACCAACAATCCTGCTTCTAAACCATCATGGTAAAACCTGACACTTCGATTGTCAAATGTAGCTTTTAGCCAAATGTAATCCAAATGAACAATCAAGCCAAAAACAAGACCCAAAATATATTTCTGAGTTCAGTAATTTTTATTTTATATTACACCATGGGGCACTTTATGGCAACGTGGAGTTTACCAAATACTTTGTACCAACATTAGCAAAAAACAGTCAATTTAAAGTGCATACAGAGGAGCTACTGACGGGAGTTCAAGTTCCAGTCTTTAAACTCTAGGGCAGTAGTCCCAACACTTTCAGGCTCAGGACCCATCCCTAACCCCAACCTAAAATGAGGGACTGGCTTTTAATCCCCTGCAACTGCTATATGTTCATAGGAACACAGGAAGCTTCCTCAAGCTGAATTAGGCCATTGGTTCCGCTGGCTCAGTAGACTGACTAGCATTGTGTTCTCCTGGGTTCCAAGAAAGGGGCCTTCCAAACCATCCCTGGAGGTGGCCCTACCTTTGGGCCAGGGTCCTCCCCTCTACATCTTCTCTCCATTCATCTCCTTGAAGTGCAAGGAGGATACAATTCCTGTACAAAAGAGATGTTGGCAGATGCAGCTTGTCAAGCAAGGGAAAGGAGAACTGAGAAGCTGCACGTGCTGAATTTCTCCTCTTTGCAGATTCATTAATGTTCAAGGAGCTTCATACTCCTTACTTGGTCTCCTTCTGTCTCTCAAATTACTGTTTTAAATGGTGCTGGCATGACACTGCTTTCATAAGAATATGTCCCACCTGTGGGTCCTGGTGCCTTCAGCTGAAACTGGTGCTCTAGAGGAAAATCTCCTGTTATCTAAGCTAAGGTGTGCAACACTACAGATCAAAGCCCTAATTGTTTTTTTAAGGAACAACCATTGTTGGCTTTATTTGTAACACAGTTTCGATTCATTTACATAGCTTTGCATTGTCAGAAGAGATCAAGAAATGCGTTTCCATGCAAACGATTATTTATCCCACAATTCCTGTATCAAATGATTTCTTCAAAACTGGGTAAAAGGCAGCTATGAAACTGTTTAGAGATAAGGCCCATTACAAAGGTAGGTTGTTCTGCTCACAGAAAGAGACATTTCCCCCTCTCTTCTCTGAGACATAAGTTGAAATATGCTAGATTTTCACTACCTCCATGAAATAGCTTCATGGGTAGCATGGGTGTGTACAGAAAAAGAAATTTTACCACAAACCTTGTTTGCAAGTTGTGTCCAGAGCTAGATAAATTACACAGTGCTTCAGTTAACTCATTCAAGTAAGTTAATTTAAAATAGCTCATGATAAAACGCTTGGCCATGAGAAGAAAATGTACATCAAATACATGGATTAACATCATTAACAAACAATTTAAAAGATACTTGCAACATCTATTGATCTGAGCAATCATTTATATCAATTAAGGATGCCACATGCTGGATTATGAAGCTGCACATGTCTACCCTAAGTTGCCACCTACCATCCATCATATGGAACAAACATTATTTTGCTTGCTCAAAGGACAGAGAAAGCAGCAGAATTTCCAGGTAAATTAAACACAAAAACTACCCTGCTGTGTACTTACAAAGTACTGTGTGAAATATAGACGTCATTAACTGTGAGTCTGTTGTCTACTATGCAATTGGCAACACTTATGTTTATCATTATAGCACAACAATGTGGCGTCCCTAGTCATCTTCAGTCAACAGAAATACCATTTGTCTACTGACAATGTGCAGTACTTTTATCCACAAGACAACTGTAATTAAATGCTACATGTAACTCTACACGATCCTGAAACAAAGCAAAGCAAAACAAACACCCCAGAAAAATTAATCTCAAAGATCTACTGGGAAAGCAGATATTTTTAGTTGTCAAAATAAATTGTTTTTAAAAACACATACACACAATAAAAGCAAGCAAAGATATTGCACAAAATCCATCTTTTGTTGAAATCCAATACTTTCCCTCACATCCCGGAATCTCCCTTGCAGTGCAATTCAATACAGATCTACTTCAGAGTTAAGTACCATTGAGTTCAATGAGACTTATTTCCAGGTAGATGTGTATAAGATTGCAGCTGTTATCATGATATCTGGGACTGGCGAAGGGGAGAGAAGGTTCGCCAAGAATCAATTTTCCAACTCGGTTTTTTTCTTGTTCCTTTCCTCTTCAACCCACCCATATTAATACTGATCCTAGAATCTAAATTAAAAAGCTTATTAATATACATAAAATATTATTTATGCCTGATGCTAGGGAAGAACTCAGAAGTGTGCTGAATCCACCCAAACTGCTCTATAAATACCTTTTCGTCAAAAAAGATTTTTTTTTGGGGGGGGGGAGATGGGTCTGCTGTCCACAAACTCTTTTGGTGGGATTTACTTGACGGACCCCATCAGAGGAAGCCCTCTGAAAGGATGCCCATCTGCACAAGAGGGCTCCCCCAAAATTGGTGGGGCGAAGAGGCCAGGAGAACCCCCAGTAGTTCTCTACAGTACAGTACAGTACAGAACAGTACTGGGGAGATACAGTAGTATCTCCCCAGTAGATACCTACAGTGTATCTGAGGAGAGTGGCGATTGCTCTGTGTGAAAAGCTGATGGGACATAATGCAAGAACAAGTTCCTTTTTTTAATGCTTAGCACTCAGAGGACTTCATAATGGAGCATTCCTTGTTTGGCTTCCTCATATCAAGGCAACCTTTGGGTGCCACCAAGAATGGCAAGGAGGAGAAAGGCAGATCTGACTAAAGGCAGCCAAGACACAAGTCTCCCTACACAAACACATGGGATCTACTAACAGCACACCGCACAACTCTACTCTGACCCATTTTAATGTGAGACACACCATTATTTTCCACCACAGGTGGCAAACATCTTAGACTCATCTAAGGTCCAATGCATCTCATAAGTCATAACGTCCGGAATGGCACACAAACAGAGTGTCATGGTGTCCTTGAAGTGGAAAAGGAACCAGTCCTAATTGCCTGGAAGCTATCAAAGCAGCCCGTAGGCAAGTTAAACTAAAAGGAAACAGCGTCCCTAAGCACACTCTTCCTGCCTCGGATCTGGCAAAAATAATAAATAAATAAATAAATCTAGGGTGGTTTGCTGCCTTTCTTTGAGCAAGATTAAGGAGTTTGGTTTATGAGTGATGTCAATGGTTTTCAGAGGTAAAATCATCAATGAGCTTGCAGTGATCCCATGACTAGGCATGTTGGAGAATTCCAATGCAAATGGGCATTTTTGTTGATTTTTCCCATGTCCAGAATAGAAATCAATCCAGTGAATTTAAGTATTCACTGTTGATTTTGCTTTCAATCCACAAAAAAATAAATAATTATGTTCCACCCCTACATCCCATTTCCATTATGTTTATTTTGCATTGAAATGAATGGGGTGGAATAGTGCTACAAGAACTTAATTTATGTAATTATGTAAATTATGTAATTTCACTGCAGAAGACAGCAAAATGAATAACATGGTTCTGGGTGAAGATGAATTGCAGCAGAATGGAAACAGTTCTGCATGTGGATATACTGTGGAATATAAAACAATGCCTTCTTACAGCTCTACCTGTGATCTTTCTTTTAAGAAGTTAAAAGATGTAGGAGTCAAAGGCAGCTGATATTCTATGCATGAATTTAATCTTTCCCTTCTGGCCACACTGATTAGGGAGAGAGGTGACTTTCTCCTGTACCTATCCTCCTTGCATTACATTGAGAAGTAGATGGTATTGTTAGCAATAACTTCAGCTCCAGTCTTGCCCTATTACGAACAAAAATATCTGAAGAAAAGCCTATGATAACAGAACTAGTTTTCTAGTTTTGTGGCGTAACAGGATCCTGAATTATCTCCAGTCAAATCAACAAATGTTTTAGCAGATGATTATGAAAATGAATGGCTTCAATTTGGCAACTAGCTAGTTACTATTTTTCATTTTCTGCATAAAGCAAGCTATTTAAAATCCTCCTTTTGCAAGGACACAATATAAGAGAGAAAAGAAAAAGAGATTTTCATTCTGCTTGAGATAATCTGTCTAATATAATTTGGGGCACAATCCACCATAAAGTTCTCTTGTGAAAGCCCCAAAGAATTCACATCAGTGGGACATCTGCAGGAGAATCTTCTGGTAGATTGTATTGTTTTATCTATTCTAACAATGGAAATTAACATTTTCAAAGGTGCTCATCAGTGCAGGCTGCACATTCAATCAATTGGAAAACTACTGTTGACATCTTTGGGAGCAGAGTTAGCCAGTACTGACAGCTTTTGATAACCCAACTCTTAGCGATCAAAAAGCAGCAATATCACTCTTTGAAATGCTAGGGAACAGTACAAGTTTCAGTAAAAAGTGACTTCTTTCACTATTTCCAACAGCACACCATGCAAAATATTGGGGTCATTTTGGGGTTTTCATTTCTTTGCATAATGTTTACAATCTGTGACCAACATTCTAGCTCATTCTCAGCGCACAGAATTCTAGGTGAACATGTAAGGTCTCCTGCTAGTTTAAGCAACTTTTGTTTCCGAAACTTGGCAAAGGCCTTTTCATGATCTTGAGCACTATTCAAGGGTTTAGAAAGGAGAGGGCAGAACAGTTTATTATCCATTAGCTGCATCACTTACTGTGATAGCCTTTTCCAATTTTGGAATATAGATAATGTCAAGGAAAGTCCTTGGAGGCTAGATCCCCTAATATGTAGATGCTGTCAGAACCTTACATGTTTGGGGATTTAAAACAAAAGGGCTTAATGACCCCAAACATCCAAGGAACGCCATGGGAAGCTCCAATAATATATAGAAATCTGGTGAATTTAATATACTAAAATAAAATAATATACTAAAATTTAATATACTAAAATAAAATGACAACCTTTGTTTTCAACTAAAAAAAGGCTAGAACGCTGTTAGTGCACAGAATTCTAGGTTAACTTTCAATGAAATTTTGTAGGTGGAGAAAGGAATCTAATGATCCAAAGCGGTTTTACTTAATTGGGATTCCTGAGAAACTTTAAGGGTTACCTGAAGTCTGTGAGCACTATATTAAAATCTGTGATTTCATAAGTTCCTAAGAACACTGAATATGGTGGGGGAAAGGTGACAATGAAGCAGAAATTGAACAATTTGTTTTCCTATGACACTATAGTAAACATCGAAATGCTAAAGATGTGAGTGACAGAATTTTACATCATAATCAGTGGAGAACAGAGTAGACACTGACTAAATATTTGATAAATAGATTCATTTGGCAAGTCTAATGTTCTTTTGACAGTAAGAAAGCTAACTGGCAACTATTCAGGGCAAAAATGTAAGGCACAACTATTAGCCTTCTAAAAATCTTATCGGTGATAAATGATGCGTGAATGCTAACAGTTCTAGCAAATCTACATACATTGCAGTTTAAGTGGGGTCAAAATGAAGTTGCATTCCAAAGGTTCATCAACAAGACTACACATTACTCATGTTACTGTAAGAATTACATAAAATGGCATTTGACATTAGTGTGGCAACTCTAAACACATTCACTGACAATGTGAGTCACTGAAAACCTGCATGTTTTGCCAGACATTTCTTAGTTTTCTCTCCTCCAGCCTCCCACCCCCTATGATTCATCAACCATGGCTGTAATAGGAAGTTTCCATATGCATAGAGTTTTTCTTCTCATGAAGGAAGAATTGGAAGCTCCTGTATGCACTGGGCTATGGAACATGCACCTTCATCCACACGTGTACACAGAGACATAAATATACCCTCACCTAATCACTACTCTCTTGACTCAAGCAATCTAGACCACCACCAGTGACAATTGAAAGGACAAACACAGACATCGGGAGGGGGAAGGAGAGAACAGCACAAACACAGGGGAAATAGGTCCTTCTATCTAAGCGGATAGGTTCCAGGACACTGTCATGGGCTTCCACGCTAAATTGTTACTTGTATAGTGCCTAAAAGTGTACTACCCACTTTATAAATATGTGGAATACCACTTCCAAATGGCTTAACAAAGTGTTCCATTCAAAACATTTCATTTGAAAGGCACCTTTGGATACTGATGTTACGCACCAAAGGTTTGCTTTTAAGAAAAGACTTTTCGGAAGACAACTTTTAAAAGTTGCCATTTATGAGCATTGTGGTGCATCCCATAGCAGGCCAATCTTGAGCCACTGGATGGCAGGGACGTTGTTTTGGATGCATCTTTTTAAAGGTTACGATTAAGCTTCAGTAATTCTGTGTGGCCCTTGATTCCTTTGCTTAGGCCTGGACAGAGATTTCCAGATTTACACTGTCAAATTGCTTTCTTTATATTATTATTTTTCAGCTGCTGATATCATTTTTGTTTTTAAAAAGAAAACATTAGAATTTGTTCAAGGAGCACATCTAATAATGATCCAAGTCCTAAACATCACTTTAAAACACTACCTCTGAAGGTTAAATTGGCATGAACCCCAGTAGGGCAGATCAATTGTAACACAGAAATATTAAAACAGTGGAAATTCTATGCCAATAAAAATCTACCTGTTCTGCTCAAGCTTTTTTCCTTTTGAGAAAACTGAAGATGCAAAAATGATGACAGTGAGTAACACCTTTTAAAAGTTGTAAACTTCACATTGTATTTCAGCACTTCAAAAAAGATTAAAAACACACAGTACCATTTTTTCAGGATTTGGAAGACAGAGCCACAGTGCCTACTTGGTAAAGGACCCAATTTTGGGGTAAATTCAGACAAACCATTAACAGTTAATTCATATGGTGATAAATACATCAAGAGACCTTTCCTCTCACTGATGGCTATTGCTTGGCTAGGTGAAAACAGTTCTCACCAAGGAAGACAAACATGTGGGAGAGGCTCCCATTTGAACCAGGCTCTCATGTGGTAACTACATTGCTACATAACACACGGTCACATGAGTGACCACTGTTGGTCGTATGAGTTCCTGTGGTTTGGAAACGACCCATATTTCCCTTTGTTCATGCGCTTCACTGCTGTGAAATCATGGCATCTCTTTTCCAACAATTTGCATTTCATCCTGTACAATATTTAAGTGAGTCCCTAAAACTTTAAGGCAATTGGATCATGGATTGACAGGACTTAATAAGTTCCAGATGAACAGTGTTGCATTTGTTCACTTTGTGCTCGGAAAGATAAAAGTCAATGCCTACCCGGGAAGATATGTTACTTTCTGGAAAAGGAAAGGGGGAGATGGTAAAAACTAGCAGGTGCCAAATGCCAGCTGAAGCTTAAATATGGAGTCAAACTTTTACCTTGACTTGAGAATGAAGTAGCTGAACAAGAAGCTGCCTTATACTGAGTCAAACTATGGGTCCATCTAGCTCAGTGCTGTCTATACCAAGGTGGGGGCCCCTAAAAACTTCCAAGGACCACCACATTCCCTTATGGGTAATCTATAGGGGAGGGTGCATTTTGGCAGTGGGCAAAGCACCCTTCTCTTCCCTCTAGGCTCACACACCCACATGAAATGTGCCCGAGGTCACAGGTTCCCCACCTGTGGTCCAGACTGATGGAAAACAGCTTCCTGGGGTTTCAGACATTTCTTAGACCTACCTGGACATGTAAGGGGCTGAACATGGGCCGCTCGGCATGCAGAGCATGTTCTCAGACACCGAGCTATGGCCCCACCCACCCCAATCCAGGCCCATGCTGTGAAATTATGCAGCAAAGAAATGTGTTCCAAAGATACGTTCAAAGCAAGAGGGAGAAAATGGGCATGTAAGGCAAACCACAATTAAGGTTAGCAAAACGGAAGGTTTGTCGTTTCCTCTGTGATGTTTTGGTTTGCTATGCGATATGGAATCCTGAGTTGTCTTCCTTAAGTCTTTTGTCAGGAGCGTTATTTCTCCCCTCAAAATAAAAATAAAAAATTACGCTTTATTCCCGCTGCTACTGGAAAACCTGTCCCCTGAAATGTTTAAACCGTGGTTGAATGCAGAAGTCATTTTACACAAAGACACCACTTCGTGAAGAAGACCACCCTCTTCTAGGATTTCATTTCCTGTTCTGGCTTCTTTCTCCCAAGGAACCTGAGAGGAGGATGGATTTTGGCTCAAGTTTGGTGGTATCTCATCTGCTGAGGTACTGCTTAGTGTTTCGCTCCACTTAGTCTTTTTCACTTGAAAGACTCCTGGAGAACACAACTGCATAGTTTCTTGAGACGGGCTTGGAGATTCTGTTTGAGTTTCGAGGAAGTTCACACCATCGACACTAGGGGTATGGGTGGGACTTCCTGTTTTTGGCACAAAGAGATTTTCTCTGTATCCAGTTGAAGGAACACGTTTCCTTGGAGACGGGGGAAGCTGCTTCCCACTGAGGATGCTGTCATCTTGCCCAAGATTCCAGTCAGCTGGGTCAGACGTTCGACCACTGCAAAGCAGAGCCAGATTGCTCTCACTTGGCGTGTTGGATTTATTCTGAAATAAGAAGAACAGGCAACACATGAGGATTCTTGGCACTGGGGTCTTCAAAACAGCCACTTTGTTTTTACAGAAAAGTGGGGTGTAAATATTAAACTAATTTAAAAAAAAAATATGAAAATGACTGAACTACTTGTTCTTCATTGTGCTGATGATGTGCTAAACTGAATCACAATTTATCTTTCGCTAACGACCTCTTAATAGGATTCAAATTTTAATTCCTCTTCTCCTTCCAACATTAAGCAGCTAAATTGAAACCGAGATAATTCCATTTCAAGGTAAAAAGAAGTGTTTCTCAATGTGCTGTGCAGCCAAAGCACACTTTCTCTGCTTTAGATTTCAGGGGTACACATCACTTTTACACCACAGTCAGACATTGAGGAGCAATACCTGGTTATCACAGAAGCATTAGGATGTATGAGAGACCCTAAAACACTCTGTCATCCAGGCAGCACCTATCACCAACAGAAGATTATGTGGATGCAAAGAAATTTTAACACTGGAAACGCAAGGGGTGGGATAACTAACCGTTGCCTTGTAATCAATATCATCCATTGATCGAAAGAAGTCCAGGCTTTTTGCTCCTGAGAGCTTCCCTTGATCAGAACTGTGTGTACTCAGACTATCCAAAATCTCTCCTAGCAAGTCCATTTCTCCAGGAGGAACAGATGTTTTGGCCATTTCCCCAGAGTCATCACTGTCATACAAACAACAAGATGTTTCCTCACTATCTTCAGATGACAATCTAAAGAAAAACAGAAAACCACTTCATACCTAGGACCGCAACAATGAATCTGAAAATGAATGAGCTTTTTACAGGAGAATTATTATAAAGATAAATTTCAATAAAATAAGTAATTTCTGAACCATTTGTATTCATCATAAGAAACCAAAAAGGATGCAGCATAGCATTATTTTAAACCATTTTATCTTGTAGCATATTCAGATATAATAAATAACTTTTTAGTGTCTGTTTAAAATTTAATGTGTGTGCATATGAATGGCCCTCCATGTCCTTTGCTTCAAATGGCAGGCTAGGAAATGGTTTCTTGCTGCAGGCAAAAATAAAAAAAATGTACACCTATAACGCATTGTGACAATGCCTTGATGCATATACTTTTTGTGTGTGAAAATCTAACTTTGCAAAAGGATAGACTCAGACTCACCTCTTTCAAAACTTTATATTTGCAAATAATGTTTTGGGAGTCTCGAAGCCTTGTGGTCACACTTGTTTTGATATGAAGCCTACCTAGATTTCAACATTATTTTTTATGACGAACATTCTTCTAGAGCAAATCCGTAATGTATTTCATAGATCAAGGGGTCATGGTTACAACTGCAATTAGGTGTTACAGCAGCCTTTCCTAAACTTCTGATAGGTTGACTCAGTGTCCTGGAAGATCTTCTCCCTGCCTTGCAGCCTTTTTCCATGTGGCCTGGGAGAACACAGCCCAGACTGACTCCAACAACAAAAGCTGAGTGCTGAACACACTATTGAGCTAGGGTGTTGTTTCTGGGTTGTTGGTTTGTTTGTATATTTTAGATTTTGTTGTGATTTATGTGGGAATTGCTCAGTTTGGTTTTGTATTTTTTCATGTTTTATTTATTGTATGCTTTCGTTATGTTGTGATTATGTATTTTTTCATGTTGAACATGGTTTGAATAGTATAAAGGCTGCACACAAATAAAATTGTGTATGTACGTACGGCTGAGGCACACTTCTTTGTAAATTTTCTGCATTGCACTATTACAGATGAAAAGACCAGTTTTTAGTACAGTTAAGTAAGAAGTACTGGCTCTCAGAAGAGTCTGTATCATATAAGTTGCTTTACAAGTTGCTGATCTGTCCTTGAAATTGTGAAGAGGCATATGCAAGCAGTGACTCATGCAGAGACACAATGGACAGTCTCCTCTCAGGGTGGACAACTCTGCTACATTTCTGCATCAGGAACAATTGGCAGTGCAATGCCAGACACATCTACTCAGAAACAAGCTCCAATGAATTCAATGGACTTATTCCAAGTGTGTATAGGATTTTACCCTGCATAATCTAATTATGTTCGAATGCAGAGGCTGCTTTGAATGAAACCAGCAGAGAGTATGAAACTGTGCAAAGGTGCAGTAGAAAGCCTCTCTTCTGGGTGGGTACTAAAAGGCACCCATCAATCCATTTTTGTAGCACATTACCGGTTCACTCATGATGGACTAGGGTGGCTTAGAGCACAGGTTTGGAATTCCTACTTGAGGAGTTCCCTGTAATCCCCTTTCCAGTGGTGGCTGACGTCCATTGGGAATGGTACATTGGGAGGCAGGGAGTCCAACAGGAAGTGAAGCCAGAGTCAATGACATCCCATGGCTGGTGGCAAGTAAGAAGGCAGGCAGGCAGGGGCAGGCTGGCGGAGGAGTGTCCTGCTTGCCCAAATGGACGTGCCTCTAACCTTTGGTTCTACTCTTCCCTGGATCAAGATACTGCTTCTTCTCTCCTAAAAATGCTTTTGAATGCTGCTTAGTAATATCTTAATATCTTGGGTGCATTTCCGACCCATGTCTCCCCACACCACCAGGGTTATGTTCAGAGTTTAGCAGCAGCTCCGAACTCTCTCCACACAGCAAAATGGAACATATACAGGTATCCTGCATTTAAAGCTGCTCTGATGAAGAACTGAATGCAAGCTGGGCTTCTCAATAACTCATCTTACTTGCTTCCTCCATCCATCTCATCGTCCGCATCATCGTCCAAGGCAGGATCATGGTTAAATGTATTGGCATGGAGATGCCCAAACCGTGTCTGCAAAGGCAAAAGTTACACTTCAGGGCTTCTTGCTGATTTTCACATAGGCTGCCAAGGGACAGAAGTATTCATAAGCAATACTGCCTAGTAATGTCAATTGAAGTGTCCACAGAATCAGTTATAGTAATATATGAAGTATTCAAATGGATTCATCGCTTATCCAAAGCAGTTCAGATGAAAAATTAAGGATGAATTGACAGGCAATGGACAGAGCACAGTTTGTTTCAGACCGGGGTTGAAATCACAAATGAAGCACGGACTATTTTGTTCATATATATATATATATATGGTTCATATATATAGTTACCCGTAAACACTCTCTCTCTCTCTCTCTCTCTCTCTCTCTCTCTCTCTCTCACACACACACACACACACACACACACACACACACACACAATTCAAAATGACATATTAAAACTGAAGCAGAAATGAAATCAAAGCTAAAAATAGATAAAAATACACTAGCTATCCTCTAAAGTGCAGCAGAAATTTCTAGACTAGCACTGAAGACATGTACAAAATAAAAATTAATATATTACTATTGAAGAAGTCACCATCAGGAATATGAAGACATAGCTAAAAATACATTTAAGCTTTTGGGTATGGCAGCCATTATTATGATTATTATTATTATTCCTCACTTAACAAATGAAAAAGGTAAGTGGACCTCTTTAGGAAGTGTGCGACTATGGAGAAGCATTAGCAGGTTGAATAAAAAATAAAGGAATAGCCAGGACATATTACAGAATGGCAGGGTACAAGAGGAACATCACTCAAACATAAGGTCACAAGGCACTTGGACATTTGAGTGCCAAGAAACATATATCTACACTCATACACAAATGAAGTCTCTGCTGGGGTCTTAGTCAGCTCTACAGATTCCAATATTTCTATCCTGCCTCTTTATTTAAATAATAATAATAATAATCCTACAGATGGGATACAGCATGAATTTGTGTTATTTTGTTCTGTTCATTCTTGCCCCATACTCCTGAGCTTACCTAATATAAAGATAAGATGGTAGTATTCTTCTTTTAAAGAAAACACGGATGGGTTTTGTTTTTTGTTTTTTTACAGCAGACTAAAACCTCATGGGATTACTGTGAAGGTCCACAGAATAGCTTCTGAAAACAATGAATATTCAGTTTGTAAATATGGCAGGGTTAAAAGAAAAGGAAAAGGAAAGAAAAGGATGCCTTTGGGGAATGAAAAATGAATTCTCCAATTAAAATTGGCAAAATTCCACTGGTACTGTTACGCTCATCTTCATTTCCTCAAAAAGGTCCACAGAAAACTTGTGGTTCTGCCAACATTTTGTATTAAGATGGGGCAGATCATATTCCAATGGGAAAATAAAAATTAATAGGTACTTTCTCAATTCTAAATGTAGAAGGGTGGGGCCACCTTTCTGTTTTCCCTTATACCTAGACATATGCTATAAAGATGCTGACATTTAGTTGTGTGTGTGTTTTTTTAATTTAAAGAGAGAGCTATATACAGAACAATCCTTGCATAAAATTAGTGGAGAAATGTCACTGCCTCCAAACCTTTTAAAGGTTTAATATTATTACCTGTCACTTAAAAGCTGTTTTAATGGGAAAACTTGTTTTACAATCTTTATCCTGCTAATTTTTGAAACAGTCCTATGAGAAAGGTCACCACTGTTCCCCCTTTAAATACAGAAAATGGGAGATGGCAGTGCCTTCTCTACGACCACCCAGGGCTTATCATTCATTTTCTTTCTTTCTATACCATTTTTTTGTTTATAAAACATTTAAATATAATAAACATAATTCATACCTCGGGTTACAAACGCTGCGGGTTGTGCGTTTTAGAGTAGCGGACCATGCCGAACCCGGAAGTACTGGAACGGGTTACTTCCGGGTTTTGGCGCTCGCACATGCACAGAAGCACAAAATGACGTCATGCCCATGCGCAGAAGCACCGAATCGTGTCACGCGCATGCGCAGGGGCAGCGCTGCGAGTTGCAAGCGTGCCTCCCGCACGGATCACATTCGCAACCCGAGGTATGACTGTATAAAATAATAAAATAAAAATTCAGAGAATGCTTGGGTAAATATATGCATTTTAAAGAGGCATTTAAAGCTAATAGTGTCTCAGCCTTGTGAATTACCTGAGGAAGGCCAATGCAGAGGGTGCTATAACCCAGAAGGCCTGCTTCCACCTTGTCACAAAGTGACCATCTGCTAGTCATGGAAGATCTTAAAGATCAACCTCATCAGTACCAGGGGAGGTGGCATGCCACATAAGCTGGTCCAATGTTCTCCAGAGCTTTAAATGTCAACAACAAAACCATGAACTTGGCTCATTAGCTAGTAGGCAGCCAGCTGCAGCTTCCAAAAAAGGGTCAAGAGAGCCCTACATACAGCAAATTACACAGTAGTCCAATCATGAAATTACCAGTATACGGAGTATTGCATTAAGGCTCCCCTTGTCTGGAAAAGGTAAAGACCCCTGGATGGTTAAGTCCAGTCGAAGGCGACTATGGGGTTGTGGTGCTCATCTCACTTTCAGGCCGAGGGAGCCAGCATTTGTCCACAGACAGCTTTCCGGGTCATGACTAAACTGCTTCTGGCAAAACAAAACACCATGACGGAAACCAGAGTGCATGGAAATGCCGTTTACCTTCCCACCGCAGTGGTACCTATTTATCTACTTGCACAGGCGTGCTTTTGAACTGCTAGGTTGGCAGGAGCTGGGACAGAGCAATGGGAGCTCACCCCGTCATGGGGATTCCAATCACTGACCTTCTGATTGGCAGGCCCAAGAGGTTCAGTGGTTTGGACCACAGACCACCTGCATCCCTACTGGAAATGGTAGTAGCTGGTGCACCAACTAAGTTTGGTAAAGGATGTTCTGAGTCATACAGCTAGGGGTTGGAAGTGAAACTGATAAGAGGCTTTTTACATTTCACTATGAGACTAGTTCTTTTATGTTCTAGTCCAGCTCTCATTTGCAGACTTGAGCACTTGTTTACTGGAATTTTCCTGAGTTTGCAGTACTCTTTCAAGATTGAGCTAAAAGTTAGGAGCAACTTTTCTGTTCTCTTCCAAAGCACTCCTAGCCCCTGTTACTACAGGCAGAGCACGGTCAGTGTTGTGACCAGACTGTTACCAGTCACATAAGCTGGGGAGGGAAAATCTTTGGCTCAGCTGGTCAGGGATTTCCTTTGAGGTCAGTCCAGCAAGCTCAGGGGTATCACAGGTCTTTCACTTTCAAGGTTTGGGAACCTCCTTGAGCTGTGCCTTGTTAGGGGTAGGTCAGTAACTACACAGTTCCCTGGACCCTTAAAATCCCCCTTTAGGCTTTTTTTCCCGCACACTTTCTTCTACAGTCCAGAATTCAGGTGAAAAATAGGCAAACTTCCAAGGGGGCGGTCAAAGGCACACAGAAAACCTGAGGTGCTTTTTAACAATAATAAAAGCGAAATGAAACCAAGTAAACTCTGTTGGATCCGCTCTGTTTTCAGTGCCCCGAGTTCATGGGTTGAAGTGTGTAGATGGGGGAGGAGAGAAAATTTCTGTCACTCATCGTCCGTGAAGTAACGGACAGTACCCAATAGGCATCTGTGGCAAGTAACTTACAAAACAACCTGCTTATAAAATGGTAAGAAACACCAGTGTAAAGAAAAGGGGGGGGGAGGAAAGAAACCCTTAATAAATCCCAAAAGGAGAGCAGTAATTCCTTTTCAAAGCTCTACTAGATGAAGCAGTATAGAATGCACACCTGCAAAAACTGTCAAAGTCATTTAGGATAACTTTCCTTTACTGATGCCCCCCTGCTGTTCACAGTTACTTAAGATTTTAATTTCTGTCTTTTCTGCATTTTCAACTGTGCACGTTTTTCTCTGTGTTTTTTTTTTAGGGGGGTGGGGGTGGGGTATGGGGGTGGGGGACTTCTTTTCTGATCAGTATTCTAATAACCACCAGACCTCTTCCATTTGCTAAAACAGAAGGGGAGGAAACAGTACTGGTTTCAAGTGCTAGGAAAGTTAATGAAGGTTTAATTTGGAGAGCACTTGCACAAAGTTAGAAACCGACTTACATTTTGTGTGTGTGTGATTTCTGTTTATAGAAATACCGTTCTTCCCCTTTGTAAAATGAATGCTATGTCAGTGCAATTTATTATCTTTGTGCTGAAAAACAGCCATGTTCTTGCTTGTTCCATTTAACCAGGATGAGTTTTTTCCATCCCTATGAAACGCCTTTCATAGAAACCTTATTAAAACTTTAGGACTATTTTTATATGTTAGAACAGCAAAGGCAAGCAGATAGGTGTCCTATGTGGCTGTTCTACGATTATGAAGTTTTCCCCCCTAAAGGCAGCAGAAGTCTGAGAAAAACTGTAAAAAAACAAAAACAAAGAACAAAAAAACCCTCCTTGGACTCCTATTGAAGAGCTGGGGTTAAATTTTAATTTAACTGAGGATTTTGTTGTGAGTTTTCAACTGTTGTTACCCTTGAAGAGAGAGAGGATATGAACTACTCACAGTAATAAAAAAAATGTACATTGTGCAAAGGTGTCTTTTCCCATACTGTGGAGACCCAGAGCAAATCGCAAATTCTTGTGGTGTGTTTCAAAATAGTGGGCACACTGCCAAAAAAAGAAGGCCAAGACCATGAACGTCATGATACAAGAAACACCCATGGTTACATTTGGTATTCAAGCATGAATCTATTACTGTAATATAACAAGGGAAGGAAAAGGGCTGCAGAATCCACTAGGTGTTGCTGGTGATATCTGTATAATAAAACAGTGTGTTTACTAATACCTCACTGGTAACCTTCACACTGAACAACTAGCAATTTTCCTTTGGAGCTGGATGGAAAAGTGTCCCGGAAGGGAACTAAATTTGAAAAAAAAGAAAATAAAAAATAGGCCAAAATGAAGAGATATACTTCACAAGTTCATTTGTGGAATTTTACAAAAATTAAAACTAGTAGCTGTGAATGGCAGAAACACGCAGTCATGATAAATAGCCATGTTGTATGCCAACATACAGAAAAATCACAGATGCAAACTATCTCTGAATATTGTCAATTAAAAATAATAATCAAGAGATGCAGAACAGATGAAATGCCACCTTTTATTGGACCTGTTAAGTATTATTAAGTATTATTATTATTATTTCAATAATGAATTCTATGGAACTGATTCTATGTAATTCAGTATGTTTTAAAATGCTTAGCGTCTCCATTTCCATAATCATAGGCAACTGTCGTGATATAGCGATAATCAAGATCTCAAACTTGGCAAAACCACTTTGCTCACAAAGCTTTATTTCAAAGAACTACTGTAAATCTGATACTTACCAGGTTCTTTAACCAAATTCAACCACTTGGTAGTATATTCAAAATGTACAAAAGAAAATACTTCTTCACCAATGCATAATTTATTTAGGGACTTTCACACTAAATGTGTAGTGAAAGCCACTCACTTAAATGACCTGACAACCATGACTAGATGGAAACTCCATGTTCAGAGGCACTGTAGCTTTGAATGCCAGTTATTTGAGGTCAAGCTACAGGACAAAGTCTGTTGCCTTCTGCCTCTGCTTGCGTGTTTCCCAGATCATCTGGCTGGCAACAGTTAGAAACGGGATCCTGGAGAAAATGGACTTTGGTTGAATTTAGCCAGGCTCCACTAATTTTCAGGAATTTGTGTTCACCATAAAACACCATGAATCTGGCCGAACCCTTACATTTCATGTTCATAGGTCCGCTTAAGCTAGTCTGGGGAGAAAAGGCTGATCAAAACAGAGAAAGCTGTGTTGGTTCAGGCACTATTTGTTTTTAGCGGGAAGAACACATTGCATATTAAGCCTGTTGAACGTGGAAAAGCGAATTAAGGGGGTGGAACATGCAAAAGTGCTCAGGAAATGTGCCGTTGCCATTTATTGTTCCGTTTGGGTTTTCACAGCACACTCAGAAGATCAGGGGCCAACAGCCCACACACGTTGGGCAAGCCCAGGAGAACATTGTGTTTGTGTGCCCCAACAACTATGATAAACGGTGGGCAACGGCTTTATGTGGAAGTCACAGTGAAGGCAGGTCTAGACTGGTATAAGCATCAAAAGATTATATCAGATGAAACACTGAAGGAACTATTGCTATTTTAAAAATATATATGACAAGAATAAATATTTTGTTTCTTAAAGGTGATCGGCTGTATAGTATTACATGCAGCATCCACTATCTACATACAGTGAAAGCATTTACACCACCAGAGGGCAGTCTTGTAATCTACAATGTAAATTTTTAGCAGTATAGGTTTTCCACTTTTAATTAAAAGATATGTTGAGTGTTTTGCAATACAGAGGGATCATAATTGACATGCAAAAGACAAAAGATCCTCTTTTAAAACAAAAACTGCCATTACCAAGTGAATTTATAGATTATGATTTCTCTTGTCCAAAATATTTTCCTAATTGACTGAATTAACCATTTTTCCATTGGAAATCTTCTCTTTAAAACGAAGCATACTACCAAACCAAACCACACATTCAGTACTGCTCACTGTTACTGTATATGACATCTGTCACATATAATATTTTATTCACATTACTTAAATTGCCAGATAGGGCTTAATGCTGCCCCAGAATCGTGCAGAATTTCCAGCAGAGAACTACAGAGTGGAAGGACTGGAGTTATGTGGGCATAATCCACAATACGATTCTCCAAAGCTTTCGGCTGATCTAATTCCGAATGAAAACATACAGGTATTCCTCTTCTAGTTTCTGAAATTGTTATGTGCAGGCGTGACTTTGAATTTGTTGCATGCAATCTTCAGATCACAGTATGAGATTTTCGTCCTGCCAGGATTGAGTTTTATTTGCTCACTGTATCCATCCCTACCCACTCCTTACTGACAGGACAGGAGGGCAGCGAACTATTGAGTATGCCATTTCTCTGCTGGTTGGGCGGGGAGGCGGGGGGGGGGGTGGAGAGTGGAAGGGAGGCTCCTGATGTATAAGGAACATGCTCCTTTCTGAAAACGATCAACATGCCAGCCTGCAGGGAGATTTGCCATGTGTAAAACTGAATCTCCAAATGAACACACACTGCAACATGGATGGCATGCATTCGCTTAGGAAGCTGCATCGTTTAATATGGCCTTTGGTTTTTCTTATTCAAGGATAAAACCTCAAAATATCAATTGCGTCACTCCGATTTTTTTTCTCCACAAAGCAACATACAACAAATATTGAGGTGCTTTTCTGGGGGGTTCGTTAATTCTATTTGAGATGATATTACTGATGGTATTTCACATGCTGTAATCTACCCCCCGAAACCTTTGGGACAGGATGCAACAGAAAGTACAGCTAACAAAATCCAAACATTTCATTGCTATTTTACTGCTGGAGCTTTGTTAAAACAAAGTTTCAACAATAAAGCACGTGGTATTTTAAATACAGTATATTTAGGAGAAGTAATTCATTTGCTCTTTCGATACATGCATACTGATACGAGGTGCGCTGGGCTTGCTGGGATTACTGGAAAATCCACACTTTGTACCCAAATGTCTTATTTTTTACTGCAGCTACAAGTTACCGCATGCCTCAAGGTACAAACCTTATATGTATTTCATTGGAGACAAGGATGCACTGCTAACTTATTAATTATAAAATGTTCTCATGGCTCTGCTACACGGGACTCTGCCAAAAGTGCAACAATATTTTATAAGCCAGTAACTATTTAAAGCTTTCAAATGTTTCATTTTAAACGGACCAAGGCCTATCCCATCAGCTGAGAAGATGCTTGTGTGAAGAGGAATACCAGGGAAATCAAATACACGATAGCAAAGAGATCTGCCAGTATATTTGCCTTTGTTCTGTCTAAAATCCTTATTTTTAAGCAATGCTGCGGAAACAGAATTTATTTATTTTAACCATTCAGCTGAAAAGTGACATATATGGACACTAAACAAACAATGTCCCCACCCCCCCAAAAAAACCCCAACCACCAGAATCTGTAGAAGTAAGAGCTCAATAGTTTATGGTGCCTGTTTCTGAAGGAAGGAAAGAAGTAAGAAGAAAGACATGTAGCTGCAATCAAATTGTGAATGCTGAAAAATTACCATAATCTGCTTTCACTTTCCTTTTTAGGATCTATTCTGATATTTATCAGAAAAGCTATGTTCGATCTAATTTACGCAGGAGACAGGAATTATCAGTTAGGCGTGAAGGCATGAAAGAGTTAACAGTAAAATACATGCCAAGGTTTTAATAAGGCTTTACAATAAAAAGCTTCAGTCCTCCACTTTCACTAGATTTTGTTGTGGTGGTTTTTCCCTTGCTTAGGGCAATCCATCTGTTAATTTTGACTTGCAGTGCAGTTAAGCGCTCTCTTCTTCCACCCCCCACCCCCCTCTGCACACCCACAACCAAACAGCCCAGAATAGCTATGAGGAGGCTGACACACACGCCTTACAGAAATAGAACATTTTTTTCCGGAAAATCTTTGTGTGTTTCGTTTCGGGGTCTCCCCCTCCACCACTTGCAGGATTAATACACAAACGGTGCAGGCCCTACTAACGATAAAATAGTTTGCGATGAAAATTGTTTACTTCTCCCTCTTGTTTCCTTTTGGTGCATTTTAATTCACTGATTTCCTAAAGTGCCTTCCCTATTGGACAACGCAAAAAAGAAGAAGAAGAAGTCTATGCTGGCTGTGATAGAGATTAGTAAATATTCATTGTTAACAACTGATCTGCACTGTGACCAATGCGGTTATTCTCAATGGGCAAACTGGCCTTGTTTTCAATAAAAGCAGAGAAGTAGCCTTTCCCTTGAGCCCTGTTAGACTGACGCGGCAGTTGGAACTGTCATCTTCACACAAAAGCAAAGGGGCTGGGTTTTACAAACGCAAAGCCTAATTGGGAGATCTTCATGGCTGTACCCCTGACATTTATTTAAACCTCATCAAAAAAACAGGAAATAACTGAACTAATTAGTGGACTGGCATACAAACTACTATTTGTTGGGGTAGAAAAGCATATTCATATTCTGCTCTAGAAAATGACAATGCTACTAATGATGATGTCAGAAACAATGGCATTAACGTGATCTTCAAGAACGAAGATGACTTTGGTTTTATATACTGTTTCACAGTGCCAATTCGTCAAACTCCTTGGCCCCAAATAATTTCTGCCTTTTAAATAAATTTGCAAATGACGAGTTTAATATTTATCTCTCAGGAGAAAGAAATAAAAAACACCTTAAAACTCCCTCCCAGAGCTAGGATTGAACAGAAAATATTATATATCTTAGGGCTCATTTTTATTTAAAAGACCACATTATCTTTCCCAAGGAAGCACAGGATAAGCAATCTGTAGATGTAAAATTTGCATTGGCACTCTTTTAAAGGTTGCTGAACAGAAACCAAAATTAAGGTAAGTGTAGACCACATTCATTTGAAATTAAATACAGTATATATAAATCGTAATTCGGGTACACACATAGGTACTAATTAAAGACTGCTAAACTTTATCTTACAGTACAAAACAGATTTATAAAAAACCTGGCCTAGACAAAAATGTTTGTGATCTAATAGTAAAAATCATTCGTTTAACAATGTAATTCTAGAATCCTCAGCCCATCATTAAATGTTGGGTGTTTTAATTACCTAGTTTATGCATAGAACATAGAATATACTGTTCTCAAAACTTGTACAAAATATGTAAAATAGATAATAAATTGTGTTCTGCCAGCATGCAGCTTTCAATAATGATGCAACACATTTATGATTTATTAAGATTAGCTCCATTACTGAACAATTAATGTGGAACAGCAGATAGAACAAACTGGGCAATATATCAGTAGATTTCTAATTTTCATGAATGTAACAAAGGGATCAAAATAGATCAGTGTAAAAATTCAAATTAAAACTACGAATTGCCAATGTCTTTTACATTTAAAAGATAACTATATATTGAAAACAAAGAAAACACAGATCTTGCCATATCAGTTTACAGAACATACTGAACTTGTGGTAGAAGATGACACACTAGCTGTCATAATGCTTAAACGTGTTAACTATACATTTGCAGTTCAGATTTTTTCACATGTACTATTTGCTTTCTCAGTTGTCAATATATTAAATATTTACAGAAGTGGTTGCTAAAAAAATTGATGCACTGGGTGTCTATATGGAACATACACTGAGAAGCTACAGAGATAGTCATTTACCACCATGTACCAAAAATGAATCTCTTTAAAACTGAATATAGCCCTCTTGCCTAATTAAAACACAAATATGCATAAATTACTTGTAATAATTTGTAGACTAAGGGATTCAGCAGTAAGTCTAAAATTGCTACTCACACAATTGAATCTCTTCCTATACCCTTTTGCTGCTACACATACACATACACACCCCAGATCAAGATTTAGGCACCAATTCTTAAGCACAACTCTTGTTCCTATGTTCTGCTGCCACAGATATTGTTATGTTGGCATGGGGGGAAATGATTTATGCGGCAAAGGGAGTTGGAAAAGATATGGATACACACCAAAGATGAATTATCTATCTTGCTTTCTCTCTGTCACACACACACCAAACTCCAACATAATACAGTATCAGCTAAATTCTTTAACCTGTCTTAGATTATGAAGCAAGCAAGCATGGCAGATGTGAAAATCTGTGCCCATTGCCTTGCACAGCCTGTGCCACAGCAGTCATGAACAAAACCAGGTTACCCTTTTATATAAAATAATTTTCAAGGTGGGTAGAAATACAAAGCTTATTTAATGTTTACCTGCACGTGGTGGGAAAGCAAAAAGCATTATGCTAACATTAATTCATGCCGACTAATTCATCCTCATCATTATTACTAATTACTAATCATCATTATCATCTGGCATCATTTACAGTTTAGCCAAGCAAAGTGAACTACAATTCTTATCTTACAAAACAACTGAGAAGCAATCTCCTTCCACTTTGGAACCGAGGCTCGAAGTCCACCCAGGGAGCTCACAGTCCTTGAGTTGTAAGGACTTCTCAGGTCAACAGAAATTCTCTAACTACTGTAGCATATGGAGTCTCTAAGTACGTATAAACACGAACCATTTTCAGAGGGGTAGCTATGCTAGTTGTTTCAGCCACAAGGGAGTCAGCACCCTAAAAGTTTAACAAACATTTTGTGGCGTGTTTTACGTCAAAGCTCATGTCACGATGCATAGGTCTGGATATATAGCTTTATTTGCAGCGCTTACCGTCAAGAGCAGAGATTGACTTTTTGTCATCATAACTCTGGGAACCAATGTGCACCCAAAGCATTAGTAAAGAGGAATTTGATATTTATTTATAAGATTTGAATGTAGAAAAAAGGGG
This sequence comes from Lacerta agilis, assembly GCF_009819535.1. Classification (NCBI taxonomy): domain Eukaryota; kingdom Metazoa; phylum Chordata; class Lepidosauria; order Squamata; family Lacertidae; genus Lacerta; species Lacerta agilis. The sequence goes on from NC_046317.1 coordinate 15,104,313, forward strand.
GGAGTGTCTTGAGCACATTCCATTTCGTGAGTGATATATATATATATTCTTTGACTACAAGCATACTTTCCAATATTCTTATAACATGGAAGTTAAAATCTGAAAACATGTATATGTATTTTGCTTAGAAAAATAACAATCTTCCTAGTTTTCTGGCACTAGTTACCAAAGGAATGAAGCATATACCTAAAATTTGGAGACTTGGGGTTATAACTCCCGCTCTCAAAGAGCCTAGGTACCTTTTTCACACGTAGCTCTCACTGAGGTATGTAAACTTGTGTCTGGACCATCCCACTTCAGATGACAGATAGGGGGCTCACACAATAGAATGCTCCATTCATATATGTGAATATTAGATGCCAGGAAGAAGGGTTCTCGTCTGAGATGCTATTTTTCTCTGTGCAGGAAATATGTTTACATGGAATACTCAGTCAGATGAGCTCCAATCTGCAGCCGGAAGGGGAACATCTGTGAGGAGTAGGGTTTAGTCTTCATACACATCCTGCCTCAAGAGGTGGATTGGTATGGGTACATTTGAACACACTGTGTAGGGGGAATGGGGAACATGCCAGACAACACGTACATCCTACCCCACCCACCCTAACCCAAATAGACAGGCAATACGTCTATTGGAAACACAACTTTGGATTGAGGTTGCTCCTTTTTCCTTAGATGCAAAGCATCTAGTGCACATGTGTACATGCAGAGCTGCAACATACAAAAATTTAGTCATAATCTTCCAGCCCAATGCATGGAAGAGAGCCATGTATCTGGGGAAAGGGTGGGGAACAAATGCAAGTAACAACTGTAACAACAGATACACACACACACGAGGCATACTGACTGCTCAGTCAGTGCAAATGGCAATCAAGTGCCTGCAGAACTCTTCCAGGAATTGTCACCTAAATGGAATTGTCGGTATTTGCTATGCGCACGTCCAAACAGTGCAAAATATCTATTTCTCAGCATCAGAGAAATTTAAAGAAATGATTTATCTCGTTTTATATACATTTAAATAATATTCCCTATAATTTACTTCCCAGTTTGTGTGGAATGTGTCTAGAATGCCTACTTGCATAGATCATACATAACGTTACAATGGATTTCTGAAGTTTGGTGAGTACCAACACTGGCATAATGAATGCTGGCAACCGCAATTAGATAAACCATTGCTTAAACAGATCCTCGAGTTCAAGTGTTCTGGCTTGGCACTATTCCACCCATTAGAATGGACAAGCAATGTTAACAGGTGACACACACAGGACCCGCTAGCATACATTACTGATTGCAACTAAACATGACAAAAGAGGGACAAACTGTCCCTATCTTCATTTGAAGGGAGTCATTCTTTTCAGAGTGCAAAGAGACCTTTCTCATTCCCAATCTTTACCTGCAAGGCATCCACCATCTCCAGCTTTCTCTTCAGCAGTTACCCTCCCCAAGGAACTCCCTTGCAAGCTTGGTCCCATTTCCTTTTCCCTAAACCTACCTTCCAACAGCGTTGATTGGAGGTGCAAAGAAGGGGACTGCTCCTCTTAGGACTTCATTTGGCCCAAAACCCATAGTAACAGGAAGTTACCGATGCAATGGGGAATTTTGGAATTGCAGTTTGCTATGATTTCAGGGTCGCTACAAAAGCAGTAGCTCGAAATAAGCCCGGTCTTATTTATGAGCTGAGCCAAAATTTAAGGAAGTTTTGTCTCGTTGTCATAAAAAGCTTGTTGTTTCCAAACAGCTCTCCCAGTTCTAAAACTTGGCAACATTACCAATCATAACAATTAATGGTCCTCTTTAAAAAGCTATCTAACTTCTAGACCAAGTCAAATCTATAATTTGACTCTATGTAAGATAGTAAAAATTACAGAATAAGTTGAATATCTATAAATATATATATTATTAATATATTTTTATCCTTTCTGCTTAATGCTTTGAAAAGTATGAAAATGAGAGCAAGAAAATGCTTCACTAGATAATAAGTCCAGGCAGCATGAATCTAAAATGTATACATGTCTTACAGTTCTTGAACCTTTGACTATGGTACCTTGTTCCATTAATAATTCTGTACAAATACTTTTAATGCGGAAGTTAATGCTCAACATTGGCATGAACATAAATTATATTTACTTAAGCTTCTCAGTGTTTCGGTTTGACATATTTTTGAAATAACAAAATCACAGGCATGCATGGAGATGAGTTGATGTTTGAAAACCACGCTCATCCAAATTTTTGTGCCCCTTTAAAGCAAATTTCAACACACACACAAGTAGCATTCTTTTCTATTTCAACCAAAGCATGCAAACCCACATGCTTTATACAGGGCCAAACCACAGTTCAGTGGTAGTCCAAATGCTCTGGGTGAAGAAGGCCCCACTTTCAATTCCAAGTACTGTATCTCCAATTTGAACGGGGGTGGTGGACTGGAAAGCCTCTACTAGCCAGAGAGCAGACATCGTTGAAGGAGATGCAGAAGTGGTCTGACTCAGTATAAGGCAAATTTATACATTTTTATGCTGCCCACCAGACAAAAGAGAATAAATCATATTTCTTCAATATCTTTCAAGAGGATTTTTCTTCCTGAAATTCCCTTACCTGCCCAAGTCTTCTTTTCTCTGTGCTAAGTCTTTGTGGATGGTGCAATGTGTAGACTGGAGTATATTGCACATAACCCGAGCTACAAATTCCATACTCATCTTCTGTTTCCTACAGAATAAAATTAAGATTGAAAAACCTTCGTGCATTTACTACATGTGCAACATTGAAAGTGTCAAACAGAATTTCAGACAGTTTTACTCTGTATTCCAGAAGGACACAGTTAATCACTAAAACCATTTATTTATTAGAGACTAACAAACAGAGATATTTTTTTAAGAGTTCGGTATCTGTTTTGTTAGTCACTGCATACACACACATATATGGTACTAAATCACTTTTGCTAAAACAGATGGGGGGAAAGATGTCATAAAAACTGTCACCAAAATTAACTTAAACTTCATAGCAAGATGTTTAAGCTGCCAAATAACTTTTAAATAGAGTGACGCTTTCATGAAGAACAATTAACAACCAATTCATGTAATCAGCCTTCACATTTGAAGGAGAAGACAAATAATATTAAAAGAACTTGCTATACAATTAAATATTGCATGCAAACAAAAATAAAATTGAAACGAACAAACAATGCCTTGACGACATACCTCCAATACGTTTATATTGAATGTTAAGGGATTTCAGCATGCTAAAATACTGCCACCATTTACAGATCTTATGAAACTTAGACAACTACACCTTCTGAATTACATTTCTCTGGTAAAAATGGCTTGCTTAAATTCTCAGCTTGAAGCAAAGGCTTCAATTGTGATATCAAAGCAATCAGCTTTATGAAAACATACATCCTGTTAACGTATCTTTGAAGACCTCTGTTTTTCCATGATAAATATGCAAACAATAAAGAGATTATTCGAGTGGATGCATAGAATGACAGATAGTTGCCAGAGGGCTTGTTATAAAAAATGTATTGTTGAACAAAGGGCTAAGCATATTTCAAAAGTCATTAAAAACACAAATCTTGTGGGATTTGTAAGGTATTTTCTTCAAACTGAAGCAAGAAACAAGGTAAGAAAGTACAAATTCTGTTACATACCTTGTGTTTTAACTTACTTCTCACCTCCTTTATCCCCTGTTTTGCATGATTTTTTGCCTAGGAAAAAAAGAAAAAAGAACTAAATGGCTTTGCAAAACAATGGTTTGAAGAGTGCTGTATATGAGGTGAAATTTAATTAAAAATTAAATATCTCACATTATGTGGTATAATGAAAGGAAATTACTTCCTTGCTAATTTCACACGATTGTTAATAAGGTTTGAGTGCATTAAAAATTGTATCTCAGCATATGTATATCTGGGTTACCAAAAAGAAAAAACAACCGCCACTAATTAAATGATATTTCTTTAATAGTTCTTTAGTGAATAATGGTATATTTGGAGAAAGACTTAGTTCAACCACTTGTTGAATAGTGAAAAAGTTATGGCAATGGAGTTCAAATTGTGTCATTTTATGCAGTGATGTTGCTAACTGTGGCATCTTTGAGTTGACACCATTATTAGGTTTACATTTTGTTGCACCAAAAATATCAGTCAAGTTTCATTCCACTATATGATATCAGCTTGCATAAAAATGAATCTTAGAACTTCCCTTAATTTAGAGATGCAGTAACCTCACACAGCTTCATTAACTATGAACCCCAAAATTTGTGATCCCCTCCAAACTGGTGCCAAAGTTTTGTAGTTGTTTTGCAGCATTTTTTGGTGAAACCTCCATGTTTTGCGGTGCCCCATGAACTGAGTAATTAATACATCAAACCGGGATTCATAATTAACACTAAAAAATCCAACGTTGTCTGAATAACTTCAAACCACACACACCCATTGCGTAAAAGGTAGTGGATGTTTCCTTAAAGAAAAGGTTAAGTTTTAAGAGAGCAAAGGAAGCTCCAACAACCATCCATTTGGATGCAGCCCAGCTACTGGAATTCCTAAAGCAGAATTCCTACAATGATTAGCGGTTTTCCACATAGATATAGCTGTGGGGCAAAACAGAAGTCAACCGGGGGGCAACTAACTCTAAATGATGGTGGGGACCATCACTCACAATTTCAAGGACCTGGGGAGAAAAATGGGACTCGCAACACACACAATAAACTGGTAACTGAGACTGAATTTAAATATATATATGGTCCCTCTGCACTGCTCTGCTTGCAAGTGACAACACACTCAGATGTCTCCATATGCGTATTTGAAAGCATTGCAACACAGAAAAGCAGTATCCATACTCTGATGTACATTCGGACGATCTTTTCAGACTGATCTAGACAAGTCTGAAAAGTTTAGTTTGGGTATAGGAAGGAGTAGCATCATGACATGGCACCTTAAGGTAGCAATGGGTCACCAATGCTTTGCTGCCATTTTAATTTCCCTCAATGCTACAGAGTGATGCTAGGTCAGGGCATTGTGGGAAATTCAGATGGTCACTGCCACAGGCACCAACAGATAAGCACCAAGGGGGCCACAACAACATTGGAGGGACCCAGCAGTGGGCACATTCAGCACTAACAGATGAAGAGATATAATTGGCAAAATAGAGGGAGGAAAATCTAGTGGAAAAAAGAGAAGGGTAATTTTCTGACAACCTGTTAATGAGCTGCGTGTAAATTATAAATGAGCACATGAATCCACAGTGCTTTTAATGTATTTACCTGGATTATTTTTCTTCATATGTTCGGTATGATTTTGAATTGATGTACAATTAAAAATTCTCTTTTAAAAAAGAGATTAAGGAACTGATTTATTTATTGATGACTGGAGCCTCAAAGGAAGGCTGTGATTTGGAATAATAGTTTTCAGGCAAGGAAGGTTCTCCTTTGCCTCTGTGTTTGGCATTTAACCTTGCTGTTCCTTCACACGCAGAGCGTTCCCAACATGAATATAATTTCCATGTAGAGGGAAGGGTTACTAAACTTGCAATGTTGCTGTGAAGCCAAGTGTGTTTACTTGTGGCAAAATGTCAGATGCTGTGGCATGAATACTTGCAGCAAGCCAGCCAGCTATTTGGGGGAGGGGGTGTCTTGACTGTTACAAACAGTCTAGTTAAGAAGAGGTAATTCTCAAACCACTCATTCCAATTGAGTCTCAGTAAACAAAAGTCATTAAGACCATATGGGATTATACCTCAGGGGCATCCATTTTTATGACCAACTGAGTTAAGTTTCACATGATATATAATTAAACTGGACTTATACTGTAGGTACGAATGCCAAAAGTTACTGATAGTTTTGCTTGGGGAAATGGAGGTTGCCAGTAAAATGGCTAAAGTTGTTATGATGCAGTAACAAGTAACCTCAGCAAAGGCTCTGGAAAATACATTACTTTTTTTCAATGTAAAATTTTAATATGCCTAAGAATGACTATGCAAATTTTGCAGAGAAGCTCTAAAACTGGTGTTCTGAAACACTTGTTTTATTCACAGATCCGTTTGCTCTGCTGCTTTCCCCCAGCAAAACCTGAATCGGAACAAACGGCAATCTGGGTTTCTACGGATTGTTGTTTGTTCCGATTTAGTGCTAAAGAGTGGCTTTTTCTGGAGGAAAGTGGTGGGACAAAGGCAAAACTGCTCAGGCCCGTCCCTAGAAAGCACAAGACAAGTGGAAAACAAGTAGAAGTGTGGATGAGTCCTAAGCCAATGACATATAACCCCAATATCTTAACAATCCACAAATTGATGAAGGAACTCTAGAAATATCATAACTAGACACTGGAAGGAGCTTTCAGGAGTGAACACAGACCACTGGTACAAAAATGTATGGGAAGTCACCCTACTGGAAAAGTTAACCAACCAACTTAAACTACCATGGGGACAAGCAAAGGAGGATGTCGTCACCCCAGTGTGGCTCCCTGTAATCACATATACAGCACAAAAAGACAATGACCTATTCCTTGCAACAGCATACAAATCAATATGGCTAATCTGACCCAACAACCCTTGCCCCCATACACACACATTTTTAAAAAACAACCATACTGCAACCAACTGAACGCAACCAACCAAGCTCTGGACCCTCCAATCTCTCACAATGCCAATATATATATATATATATATATATATATATATATATATATATATATATATATATATATATATATATAGGACCTACCCTCGTGACGCTAGAACAAAGCACTGCACAAACACTATGCAATAGATGGACTAACATAATCCCTAAGGCCTTTTCCTCCAACTGCACAATGTCTATGACAATAGTGTCTCATCACGAATGTAAACAAACTGTGAAAAAGACTATGATTGAAAGTGGAGACACTATATTGCTTGTTTGCTTGTTTTGTAACACAAGAAAATCTTTAATAAAAACTAATTTAAAAAATTGATGGGGGAACTGACTTCCCTTTCAATCTTTATCTAGAAAAGTGATGATGTGGAATTTGCTGCAGTCCTGAAGAAAAAAACATTAGTAAGAGACAAAGATAATGCTCATCCAAAAGTCAGTGCTGGGGTGCAGTACTCAGGTAGAGACGAAGGCCTGTGTAAAGAAAGTTCACAGCCAGAAAGTTGGTGTTGGAGAAATCGAATCAGAACTATATGGAGAAAATCACTCACAAGGATGGGGGGAGAGGTTGGAATTTTAGACCAAAACACTGGGTACAGAGAAGAAAGGGCTGAGTTTCCCTGCTGTGTTGCCAAGCTGCTTTACCAGGCTGAAATTGTGTTGTGTTGGAGTGAAATGAATTTCCCCTCTACAGTGGTACCTTGGTTCTCAAACACATTGGTACTCAAACACCTTGGTTCTCAAACACATTGGTACTCAAACACCTTGGTTCCCAAACGCCCAAAACCCAAAAGTAAGTGTTCTGGTTTTCAAACATTTTTTGGAAGCCGAATGTCCAATGCTGCTGTCAGCTATTGTTTCTGGGGCGCCTGCACCAATCAGAAGCTGAGCCTTGGTTTTCGAACATTTCAGAAGTCAAACGGACTTCTGGAACGGATTAAGTTTGGCACTTTGGTTTTTGCTATTTATTTTGCGCTTTTGTTTTTTTAAGGCTTTTTTGGTTAATTTGTTTTTGTGACTTGTTGAGTGATTGTGTGACTGTGGAAATGGATAAAAGCCCCCCCATCTAAACAGTGACTATCATCAGTGCAGGTAAGAAAAAAATAATTATTTTTATCATCTACAATACTGTCTTATTTGTTTTATAGTACAGTACATTGATTACGGCTTTCATTTTATGGATCAATGGTCTTGTTAGTAAAATTTGTGTTAAATTGCTGTTTTAGGGGTTGTTTTTAAAAGTCTGGAACGGATTAATCCGTTTTGCATGGCTTTCTATGGGAAAGGGCAGCTTGGTTTTGGGATGCTTTGGTTTTGGAACGGACTTCCGGAACAGATTAAGTTTGAGAACCAAGGTACCAGTGTATACCTAGCAAAAATGGCCTTCAGTTTGGATAGTGAGTGTGATGTACATGCAAACTCCAGCATGCTAGGAAGCCTGGAAATTGGTGGAACTCTAAATTAGTCCTCTTCTCTGCTTGCAGCCTACTCTATTATTCCGTTCTCTTTCTAAGCAAGGAACTAGGTTGGGTCCTGCATCACGGTGAAAACGAGAAAATACTATGTGCATCCTGGAGTTAAGCTTGGCAAGAACAGGAGGACTGGGGGAGTTATGGCCCTGTTCTTGCCAACCCTAGTTCCTGGAAGCTGTAATAGCTGTTCTGGAAATAAATTCATTTTTTAATTTTTTTGCAGTATCTTAGATTAAAATAGGACATGCAGTTTGCAGAAAAATAAAAGAGAACAAGGCTCGAGCTTACATATTGGTATGCTGTTTTCATAGCTGGGCTGGCTCTGGTCATAGCTGTGTTGATCAGGGCTCCTCCTTTCTGAAATATACAATGCATAAATATTCTGAAATATACAAAACACGCATTGATCACCTTCCCAGCATAATTAAATGTTAAGGTTTTGCAAAACAAAAATAAATTGCAATGCCTCACCACTGCCATTGTCACTCCCCGATATCTCTCTCAGAAGATTTATACAGCTGCATTTTGTCAGCCTTTGTCTGCTATGGCCCAAGCATTATAATAAGTCATCCCTATGGCTGACACATTTATCAATGCTTTTTAATGTAACCATATAGGGCACAATCTACCAGGAAGTTCTCCTTCATAAGCTCTGATTGTATAAACAGAAGTTGTGTAAGAGAGGCTTGCACAGAAGTTCATTGTGCATATGCTCCCATATCTGTTGTACAAATTCCTAGACATCTTCCTGTAATTTGCTAAATGAGAATGCTACAACATTGTAGCAACAGATGGAAGCCATGGGCACATTTTAAATACCATTGACACACTTCCTTACCTTAACTGTATACATCCACTGGTGATATGATCTTGAATTTCCTAAAACACAAATGAGAGAGAAACCAGAAAGGTAGGATTCCTTTAAAATTTTGTTTGTTCAAAAACACATAATATTCTTTACATATTTACATGCAGTCCCAACTTTCGATGGAATGTAAAAGACTGAAACCTCACTGAACACCAACATGAAGTATTCTGCTTTATTACAAAACAAAACAAAACAAAACAAAACGGTGTGTCGGTTTTCCTGAGAATGCCCATACCAAATATGAAGAAAACTGAACAAAATTGCAGGAATTTGAATTAAAATATTAGTTTCATACAGTGGAAATAAGGGGTAATTTATTAGAGTATTAAATGACATATTTCTTTCTTTTTCTTTGCTGTCTACAGTAGCTACTGCCTTGTAGGTGAGGGAAATTAGGCAAATGGGAGAACTGCAAACAGATACACGTTTACTGGGCACTATTACTCTATTAAATTGCTCACAACGGTCAAGTTAAAATTTGACTGCTTGAAAGAGGAAGCTTTCCTTCTTAAAGTACTCAGCAGAACAAGCAAGATTCATGGGTTTGGTTTTTAGAATAGAGAATATTAAGAGCAAACGGCTTGTTGATTTTGAGACAATGTGAGAGGCAATGACAATTGCTGCAATGGAAACTTCCAATCCAATAAATGGAGCTAAAAAGAAAGAGAATGTGAAGGGTTTCCCAAGCTACATATGGGTTTTACAACAGTGCTTCAAAGGCCTCTTAAACTCAATAATAAACCTAACAGCTAGAGGTGGAGTGAAATTCTGTTTACTTTGCACAATGGGGCAAAGCCAAAAAACCCTCACCTCTTATAAACCACTTCTGCAAACTACACACGATGGTGGCAGAACCACGTCTTCCAAAATGCACGTTGCTGTCAAATGAACGCCTGTACAGCAGGCAGCAGCAAATTCTAGCAAAGAAATGGGAAGGGACTCTCAAGGATGAGAGTGCATGCCTGACAATGAAAAAAGGTCTCAGGCTCAAGCCCTGGTTTAAAGGATGAGGTAGCAGGTAGGAAGAAAGTGCTCAACCATTAGAGTGTGGAGAGCTGCCGTCAGGCAGAATAGACAATACTAGTATATAAGGCAGCTTCCTAGGTTTTCTGCATGGCAGGTGGTTGCGAAATCCAGGTTGTTTTTCCTTTCCAGGTTGTTTTTCCTTTCTGTTCTCAGAGCTCAGGTGGGACAAAAATGGCTAGGATACATTGGTTGCATGAGGAAGAGCGATGGGCACCTCCTCTCCCTTCCAGCTTTGGAAGAAGTCATTTTACCGTTTTGCATTTTGAATAACATGGCATCCATTTTGTATATCGATTTATCTGTTTAGTGAAATAATGAGAACTCTCTACAGCTGCCTGGTGCCATCCAGCTGTTTCTGACTACACCTCCCATAACCTCAGTTGTCGCCACTGGGCACCATATTGGTGAAGGTCAACAACATGTTGAAAATCTATTTTAAAAATTATTGTCAACCACCATTATTTATTTCATAACCATCTATGCCCTTTTAAATGGGGGAGGGGGTGTTATTGTTTTTGTTTGTTACTACGGTATGTATTTCTGTGTTTTTACATTGTAAACCGCCTTGTGATTCTTGAATGAAGGGTGGTATAGAAATTTTAACAACAACAACAACAACAACTTCAATGCAACAAGAATGAAAAGACCCAAACAGTATGGACAAAAATCTATACCTCCACCAAAGCCACCCGAAGAGATTTCTTCTTCAAACACATCAGAAAACCCTTTTCCTGCATTTAGCTTTGCAAGCCGACCTTCAATGAACTGCAAGAAGAAAAAAGTGGATGAAAGCAATTATATCTTTGTTGAAGGTTCACGTTTCAAATCTTCTGTTTAATTCTTATTTGTTCACAGCCCTACAGAAAGCGTCAGAGTTACAGAAGGAGCCCCATTATTGTCAGACAATTCTCTGATGGTGCTCCTGAGAGGATTCCACAGGCTGCCAATCTGCTAATGGGCCATATCTAAGGTGCTAGCAATTATATAAAAAAGTTCAAAGCAACCTGGACCCTAAATGTTTGAATTAGCATCTCCGCCCATATGAATCTACCCATGTGTTAAGATCAGCTGCTGAAATCCTCTTGGCTGTCCTGCATCCAAGGGGCACTGCCTGATTCCTGCTTGGCACCTTTGGGAGAGTCACTGCTAGTGTCCCTCCATGGCTCAGATGCATGGCATGCATCCATAAGAAGCCATGCATTCAGTATCAAGGGCCCAGTTTTGTGAAACTCCCTACCAGGTGAGGTCAGATAGGCCCCCTTCCTGCTGAACGCCTGGCGCTTACTAAAGACTTTTATTTTTTTTCCAGGCAGCCTTTTAATTGAATTCTGATTGTATAACATTGGTCCTGAAAGACCTACATTGGCTCCCAGTACGTTTCCGAGCACAATTTGAAGTGTTGGTGCTGACCTTTAAAGCCCTAAAAGGACTCGGCCCTGTATACCTGAAGGAGCATCTCCACTCCCATCATTCAGACCAGACACTGAGATCCAGCACTGAGGGCCTTCTGGCGGTTCCCCCACTGCTAGAAGTGTATCCATAGGGAACCAGGCAGAGGGCCTTCTTGGTAGTGGCACCCACCCTGTGGAACACCCTCCCATCAGATGTCAAGGAGATAAGTAACTATATAACCTTTAGAAGACATCTGAAGGCTGCCCTTTATAGGGAAACTTTCTAAGGTTTAATGTTTTATTATGTTTTTATATATGTTGGAAGCCACCCAGAGTGGCTGAGGCAATCCAATCAGATGGGTGGGGTACAAATAATAAAATTGTTGTTGTTTTAACTCATTTTTAGTTTTATTGTATTGGTTTTCTTGTACACAGCCCAGAGATAACTTTGATTAAGCAGCAAACAAATTGTTGACATCAATAATGAAATAATGATGAATCTGCTTTGCAACAACCAGAGAAAGGACTTACTCTGATGTGGCACCCAATTATGGAACACCTTCCCACTTGATGCATGGTTGGTGCCAGTGCTGATGTTTGATGAATGTAGTTGAGAAACCAAACAAATTGAGTGTGGCTTAACATGTTAACAAAGGAGCAGGAGGACATGGAGTGACATCATCATCATCATCATTATTAATTATCATCACCATCATCATTAGTATACTGCCCTTCATCTGAAAATCTCAGGGCAGTTCTTAAAGGAAAAAATGCAAAATAATAATATAAAATACATAATAAAACAAAAACAAACGAGTAACGCCCCCTCTCAGAAGACTTGGACTCTCATCTCCCTGTGAAGAAATGAGAGAGTTCCCCACACACATCTGGAATGTACAGATGTGGGAGACATTTGCATGTGTTACACAAGAGGGCAATGAGAGTAATATGCACATATTCTACAGGGCCTAATTTGCAAATTTTGATTCTTTCCCAGGGTATCTCCATAGTCATTAAATATTGCTATGAATTGTACTTTACAGAATTGTACCTGAGCATTTATATTTCATATTGTTTCATGAAGCAAAGTTCAAGATTTACTCAACTGAGGAATAGAACTATGCTCCAGTCAGTTTTACAGGATAACTCAAGGAAGAGTCCATTCATTTCCTTAGTCACATGACCAAAGAGCTGAACCTTCCATAGCACTTTCTCTTCATTAATTTCTTCATATTCAGTTGTATACCGGTATATACCCACACATGGTCCAAATTTAATTATAGCCACAAACACTTTGTGACTTACCTTTGTAAAGTTTATTATTTCGGTACATACATTGGCTCATTTTACACCATAGTTTGAAGGACTGGGAACATGCCAGAGGTTTACACCATCCTTTCCTTCACATGTATTCTCCCTCCTCTTTCCTGGTTTGCCTAACTATATTTTTTTTCAATGCTAAAATCAGACAAACTATGTTTAATGCTAACCATGCTAACCCGTTTTCAAATCATGCTTTGGAGACAGTTGCCATTTAGGCCCAATTGGACCTCATGGCTCTATCTGATTAGAACAAACTAGGAAACAGTATAAGAAATCAGCATGTGAGACTAAGACATGCCCGTAATTCACCAAACCATGGAAAATGCTAATCTGAGCCATAGAGAAATTTAGAGTCTGCCTATACACAGACGCATGGTGTGAAGTAAAACCAGATCAAGAACACAAGATCAAGAATTGTTCACAATGGTAAACAACTTAATAAAACTCCCAAAAGAAACTACAATGTTTTGTTAAAACCTTTAATTTGCCTTAAAGGATTAATGAAAACACAGAGTCTTCCCCCACTCTTCAAAAGCACAGACATTTTTAGAATGCTTTCAAGCAGTAATCTATTTTGGTCAGGGTTAGGTGGTAGCCCAAGTATGAGATAAACGGAGAAAGCATTTGACTGATTGCGCATTTTTCAACATGAATTACTACCGAATTGCTGTTAACTGAAACAGTACACAGGAGCCAATAGAAATTAATTATTTGGCTGACTGTCATACACTATCACAGATTATCCAAACAGACCCGTCAGTGACAATCTGATGCTTGTCAATGGATAGACTGATGACATGAAACAAACTGTTCCACGAGTACATATTTTTTTTTTAAAAAAGAACAAGATAAACGCAGACACAGCAGTAGCAAAGTACACACTATCACTGGTGATTATTTCCTCTTCTCCTCAGCTAACTTTTTTTACCCACCCCACTTAAGCTGGCTTTTTCCCAAATGGGTTTGGTTCATGGTCAGACCACAGTATGGGATCGCTGGATTGTTTCACAGCAAGAATGAGATAAAGCACCTTTAGCTACCAGCGTGCAGAAAACATCCTTTGAACCGCAAGACATTATCTATTCAGGGAAAAGCTAAGAATTCATCCCTCGCTATAAAACCAACACATGATTTATGGATAGTCTAATCATTAGGTAAAGTTACACAGACACAAAACTTAGCTGCTAAGCTTTAGGATTGGGGGGGCAGTGGGGAGCTGAAACCTTGCATAGGAGACCATTTTAATACAAATGGGAATTGCACTGAAATGAACAGTGGTTCCACAGAGCAGTGTTAGGTGGACTGGATTTTATTTCACGTACAAAATTAACAGTATACTATAAAACAGTACGCGGGTGGTGCTGTGGGTTAAACCACAGAGCCTAGGGCTTGCTGATCAGAAGGTTGGCAGTTCAAATCCCCGCGATGGGGTGAGCTCCTGTTGCTCAGTCCCAGCTCCTGCCCACCTAGCAGTTCAAAAGCACGTCAAAAGTGCAAGTAGATAAATAGGGACCGCTCCGGCGGGGAGGTAAACGGCATTTCCGTGTGCTGCTCTGGTTCGCCAGAAGCGGCTTAGTCATGCTGGCCACATGACCTGGAAGCTGTACGCCGGCTCCCTTGGCCAATATCGCAAGATGAGCACTGCAACCCCAGAGTCAGACACGACTGGACCTAATGGTCAGGGGTGCCTTTACCTTTACGTTATAAAACAGTGTTGGACAAACAAGTGGTCAGGCTGGATGCGGCTCCCAAAGAAATTTTGGGTGATACCCAATGTTAGTCATACTTGGTCCATTTATTTCAATGGGTTGCTTTAAGTATGACTAGCACTGGATCTCACCCTTCATTTAGCCCCTAGTATCCCTGGTTTAGGAACAAAAGTCTCACACTGTCATGATTTAACGCTGCGCACACACAATCCTAAAGATTGGTGCAACTGGGAACTATGCTCCATTAGCCATGACATTTTTCTGCTAGGTAGGTATCAACTTTGTTATGGAGCTGACCACCTCAGGCCCTGAAGAACGTAGTGGCCTCTAAGATTAAATAAATGGTTGCTGAACCAAGAGCACATTTGTACAAAAATTTCAGAAGGGCTGGAAATGCTGAATGCACTTCTGAATGCTGCAGTAAGTACATGCAAAGAAGTGCAAAAAAAGAAGAAGTTTGGTTTCTTACAGTATTTACCATCATGGAAAGAGATCTCCCAGTTATCTATTTGCCAAATTACATGCAAGCCTGACTTCCCAACTCCAAATTACATCAAGATGCTGTCCTTTTTCTCCCCTAAGGGACCTTTTTTGTGCTAAGATTTAGCATTATGAAGACATGCTTTGATCTTTCCTTCTTGACCTTTGATTCTTACTTATGATTCCTTTCGTAACAGCTAGCTGCCATCAGCTATAGCAGCCACAGCTTTCCAAAGCAGCTGTAAGCAACAGTGCAGGAGTTAACACCAAATATGAGATATACTCAAGGCTGGAGCAATTGTGGGTTCATTCGTTCAAGTGTGCTGATGCCAGCGGTCCCATCATCAGATTGAAATCATCCCATCTGTGACCTCTTATTTGCACAACCAAATAATATTGGCAATAAGCATCGCAAATGTTGCTTAGTAATGTGTATGTGGAGATCTTGAGCATTAGCAGTGATATACCATTGTTGTTATAACATAGCTTTGCTCTGTAGCCACGTAAGATACCCTTCTCATTCTCTCCCAATTGCATATCTTCCCTGTTGATTTCCATTTCTAAGTAGGTGGGTTTTGAAGAGGATTAGAAGGCAGTAAAGGGGAGCCACACCAGTAGTTGCCCCTTTGTGGAGCCACCAATCTAGTCCAAAGTCTTCTATGACCTATTCGTTTTATCCGTGCTATATAACACTGTGTATTCACAGCCCTCATAATCTAGCCTATAAATTTATTATGATTCAACTTTCCCCAAAGAGCCACAGTTAACACATGGATGTGTCTCCCAAAACTACCGTAATAAAACTGCTTTCTCCTATCTACATATTATTCCACTATAGGCCTTTGGACTGTTTAAAAGATTTATTTCCTGTTACAAAGGAAGAATGCTTTGCATTGGATACAGCAAAGTTTTAAATTGAGCCTTCTTATAACTCAAATAACCTTGAAAGAGACCCAATTACAAACAAGAACTCTTGGATAAGAGGCAGCTGGATGAAGGATAAGGAGGAGGGATGATATCCAAAATAAACTGAAGAAGAGGCAATACATTGGCTATAAAAATGAAATAGTTTTATAACATCTTCCTTTGCCTCTTGGAAGATAATATTATTTCTGTTCTAGCCAATTAAAAGCTGCACATATTTCACTTATATTGTCGTAAATCTCTACCTCAGCCATTAAATCTCAGACACAAACTTACCATTTTTTATAATGAAAGTTGGCTACCACCCTCTGAATTTCACTTATCTATCATGGTAGTATATCTTCAAAGAAAGCTAACAGATTAGTTAAACACGGCCTCCCCACCTAAGATTCCTGATGCTTTAATCAGAGATGACGTTTTCTGCTTTGACCTGTAGCTTGTGCCACAGTGTTTATCCAGCACTATAAAAATAACCTTTTTGGACTGACCCCTTGGCCATATTTATATTATATTGTCCTCTCCCCATCCAAGCAGTGGATATCTTCACGGCAGCCATTTAAGGATCAGTTTCTTCCAGCAAGGAAGGAACAAGTCTTATGACACCTTTCTTAATATTTAATTAGACGTTTACAGTCTCAAAAGAAATGGATAGAAAATGGCAGCCAGCACTGGCAAGGATATGTCCAGGGCAGAATTGAAGCATCTCCCTAAGTCCAGCAAGTTAAGAGTATTTCTAGACTGCTTCCATTAAGCCCCCACCTCTGAACATCTAGCTTCAAACTTAGAACTTAGGATTCAGTGGGGAACAACTGAATGAATAGATGAATTCAGTAGCTGTGATGAATAGATCAGAAACATCTGCTTATAACCTAACCAGAGTTCCTTATTGTTTCAGAACACAGGAAACTCTGATTACTGTAGTTTAAAACACGATTTGCAAATGAATCAGGGCCAGAAGCTACAGTTTGATCCTGCCTTGTTTGAACAAAGCATAGTTTCGGAACTATAGTAGATTGATTAGACCTCTGGAATTCTCCTTGCATAATCTCCGGAGTTGCTGATAGAAATGATCAATAGATATTAAATGCAGGAAACATATTTCACATATTGCATCTATTCTTCAGTTTTTGTACATGTACATTAGAGGAGAACTAAACTGAGAATTCACTCACTCTGTACCTGTTTAAAAAGTTGAAGGTTCACTGCAGTTTCCAAAAACTGCTTAAAAGTGCTGGAACGATGCTTGACAAAACTTTCTTCACAGAAACTGACAGGCTCGCCCTAAATTACAAGAAAGGAAATTAGCAAGATATTTATTTGGAAACAGTCAGTGCAGTTCTATTTGATGTATCACTCACTAATTTTCAGCACTGAAGAATTACATATCCTTCAAGCCATGTGGGCATTTGCAGACTCCCAAACAAATGCAGGAGACAGAAGTAACAAAAACCTGAAGTTCACATGTAACAAATCCATTTGCTTTTTTTATCCATTTGCCATTGATTCAGATCTCTTCCTGAGATTTCGTGGAAGTTATTGTTACTGCGAGAGGCTTCAGAAACAAAAATTAGCAACTGTTGCTAATGCAATTCCCTAAAGTTTTTCTAATGCAATAAATTTTTGCCATTGACTTCTTTGTTCCTTGTGATGCTTCGGTCTAGAACGTAGCCTTTGGAGGAATGCTG
Source organism: Lacerta agilis (assembly GCF_009819535.1). Lineage (NCBI taxonomy): Eukaryota > Metazoa > Chordata > Lepidosauria > Squamata > Lacertidae > Lacerta > Lacerta agilis. The sequence goes on from NC_046317.1 coordinate 15,121,800, forward strand.
TGCTGATACTTAGCGGACGCATGCTCTAATGGTCCTTTTAGTATTGATTTACAACATACTTTCAAAGTTGTTCGATCAAAGCCTAGTAGGGATTCTATACAGAAGAGTAGACTGCTAATACTTGGACCCCCAAAAAATCTATGCCAAACAAGACATCTATCCTCTTTAACAACGGTTGTTGTAGAATTCCATCCCTCCCCAACTCATCTTCATGGACTGCTGGGCACAGCAGGACTGATTCCATTTAAGCTGCATTCACATTTTAAGCAAGCGCCTTAATATCATTGTAAATAACTCTGATGCATTGACTTAAATAGAATAATCATCTTGAGCACAAGAGCTTAACCTATCCAACTGTATTAGAAGGAAAGGGAAATCTGGCCTAGCAGAGGAGATAGTCTTGCTTCTAAATATGATAAGCAATATGAACCAGAATTCTTTCCATGCAAAACAAGGCACTTGCTAAGTTTGTAATACATTTATTGCTGGTTTTTTGCCTGAGATATTGCAAACCGATTTAGGTGTTAGGGTCGCTTATTTGTCGCTCTTTAACCATGGTTCACACCGGATGGATTTAGAAACCACAGAGCCTAGGGCTTGCCGATCAGGTCAGCGGTTCGAATCCCTGCGACGGGGTGAGCTCCCGTTGTTCGGTCCCTGCTCCTGCCAACCTAGCAGTTCGAAAGCACATCAAAGTGCAAGTAGATAAATAGGTAAACAGCGTTTCCGTGCACTGCTCTGGTTCGCCAGAAGCAGCTTAGCCATGCTGGCCACATGACCCAGATGCTGTCTGTGGACGAACGCCGGCTCCCTTGGCCAGTAAAGCGAGATGAGCGCCGCAACCCCAGGGTTGTCTGCAACTGGACTTAACGGTCAGTAATGTGGCAGTAATGTGGTAGCTACGTAAAAGCACGGGGTAGAGAAAATGCTTTGCGCACAGAAAAGACTGGGTTCAATAAGCAGCATCTCCAGGTTCCAGGGCTGGGAAAGACCTCTGACTAAGGTTCTTGAGTGTATAGTCACGGGCCAGATGCAGGCACTCTTGGAGGAAACTAGATAATTTCTAAACCCACTTCAATCGGGGTTTAGGCTTGGCTTTGGCACAGAAACTGCTTTGGTTGTCCTATATGCAAAAATATTCGTCTTCTCTCAGACCTTCGGTCATTTATGGCCTTTTAAACTGTGAGGGAACAAGGTATTGTTTTTGTTTGTTACTATGTTTTGCATTTTTGTGTTTTTTTATATTGTAAACTGCCCTGTGATCCTCAGATAAAGCACAGTCTAGAAATTTAACAAACAAATAAAAAATAAATTAGACTCTGGTGAGTGTCTTTTTTATCAGAGTAGACAGCGGACAAAGAAGGCACACTCCACAAAATTCCTGGGAAATTCCTAGCTGGGGGACTGAGACTAGGGAGCAGAAGGAGAAGGGGTCGGTACCAGTAAGGACTTGGACTAGGTTGAAAATGTGTCGAGTTATTTCCTGAGAGGCACCGGGAGTCAAATTATTTTAAACTGCACCCCCCGGAAAGAGCTGTTGCTACTGCTTTCCTGCAACAGTGCTTCTTAGGCTGATCTAGAGGCAGAGAAAAACAGAGTGAAGTTGTGACCCATGTGATGGGAAAGCTGTCCATTGTGCTTCTTCCACTAGTAGGTCACAAACTAATTTTCTGCTTTTTCTTTCACTCCAGCTCTGAAGGGAGAAGGAAAAGTTAGATTGGGGAGTAGGGGAAGCTGAGGGTAGGGTCCTGTGGGGTAGGGGAGGAGGATTTTAGAATCAGAGCTCTTTTCTGAACTCTATGTAAAAGATAAGAATAGGAGAGTATGTCATCTTTCCCATTCTTAATTTTCTTTTCTCTGTTTCTCTGTTGTAGCAGGCTATGCCAAAAACGATTAAGTCAATGAAAATCTTGCTGTCTAGGTCAAAAGAAGTGGACAAGAGACCACGGCAGAAGTTTGACCACATTTATTATGAACAAAGAAAAAGAGAACAGAAAAACTACTTGATAATTTGTGAAATGGCTCGGGAGAGCGGGAGGGTACATTATGCATGATAAATGTATACGTCTTCATGATAAAGCATGAAGGGGGAAAATACCTGAAAGAAATCACCACTCTTAAAAACATGCAAAGTTAAAAGATTATAAGGAACATAAACAGCTAACCTGATTTATATTGCACTTTTAAAAAGCTGGCATTGTTTCAGAAAGCTAGCTAAGAAAAAGATAACGCTGTGAAAAAAGATAGTGGTACCACTGCAAGAATAAAGGCAACCACACAGAGAGAGGTGGGGGGGGCATATGTTAACATTTTAAACAGAAATTTACCCCCATAACTTTGTTTAAACACTAAGGCTTACTGATTACTGATTTGAAAAATTAGAAAAAGGCTTAAGGTCTGTTTGTCTCTTATTCTTAACTATTAAACATCCTGCAGCATCCTCTCATGTTGATAAAAGCAAGCAGAGAACAGTGCAAGAAGAGGCAACTTAAATATTTGGGACAGCAGTCCTGAGATTTTCCCTAAGCAGGTCTTAGAAGCCTTTAGACTCAAACTAGAGGAACAACATTACTGGGGGTGTGGGCAGATTATATAACAGTCTGCTGCGATTTTAGTTAGAAATTTATTCTTCAATTTGTATACACATAATTAACGTACTGTAAAACTCAACCAGATCTATAGTGGGGAGGGGGAGAAAAAACTTCAGGAGTCCTTCATGAACCAAAATGTTGGCATATACTAGAAAATGGAAATGGGATGTTCAGTAAAATGCTGAAATATTTATACACAGAAAGTGAATTTATACTTTCACTTCAAAATCACAACGAGTTCTGCATTACTTGGTACAGAACAAAATCCAAAGCTTTCAAGATATCGGAATTACTATTTACTACTGAAAAAAAATATTTGAGAACAAAAATCTTTTTTCAATTGTTCTGTTAATGCCACATTTTACTGCACATCCACTATTGATCTCAGTGCAAAGATGATTATGTCCCTTGAACTACTTTCATAGTTTTGGACATTTATCCTATTTTTGTCTAAATATAGCTGAACTAGATATCATTTAGCTGGACCCTTCTAAATCTACTCCTCCTAACAAGGTTAGGGAGAAGAGCAGAGCTAATGTTTTGGATACTTCAGGTGCCAAGTTTAATCTTCAGTTCAGAGAAACTCGGATAGCAAGGCTGGGAAAGACCTTTGCTTGGAGCCTTGGAAAATCACAGTAAGTTTGAGTACGATAGTAGTGGGTCAGTACTATTATTATTTTTTTACCCCACGTGCTTCACAATTACCAATTTTAGAACTACAATAACTTATTTTCTCTGTGCATCAGTTGCTCCCATGCAAAAACAGAAGCAGTGCCTCTGGCCTATCTCACCAGTGATGTGGTGCTAGAAAGAATATTTAAAATTATGGAATAGTTACAAAGCATTAGTTTTTTTTGAAAAATGGATGAGCTGTTGGCTGGAAAGCAACATTCTAAGTAAAGAACTTCAGGGCTGTAAAAATATTAGCTTTAGAACAGAGGTGGCTAACCAATGGCTGGCCAGATGATCCCACCATCCCCAACTTTTGGTCATGCTGGCTGGGGCTGATGGAAGCTGGAGTCCGACCACATCTGGAGGGCCACAGTTGGCCACCTGCTCTAGAAGAACAGATATTAACCTAACGTACAAATGTACCAGCTTTTCAGCAAGATACTAGGATGCAAAGGAGTTGATTCACAGCACTTGACGCCACAACATTCAGCATAGGAGCCAACTCCTAGGGTCTTTGGCCCCCCAATAAAATAGTTGAGGGGGCTAGCTCCTCGCCCAAGTTGATGGGAATTGCTATTCCAATGGCGAGCGTGAACTGTATCATGTGACTGATTATGTCAGGTGGGGCTTACCTGCCCCCCGCCCCCAATATTTTATTCAATTTGGCACCCCTGGCATTCAGCAACTTGGGGAAAACTGAACCTGGGCCAGTTCTGGCTGCTTGCAAATCAAAACTTAATTTGCAAACTGGGAGCCAGTTTCTGGAAACAGGGCCCACAGCCCAAAACAACTGCCACTCGCACCCAGACATTTTCCATATAACAACCCCACTGGGTCTCTAAAGTGACACATAAATGCTGGGGTATTTGTTGGGTGTTTTGGCCCATAAGCTCACAAAGGCTTTTACCAACAGCTGCTGCAGTTTGTGTTCACTGGACTTTGCCTTCCCACAACCAACCTTCGGACTTGTTTACCTGGAGGGGTGTTTCTTTCTAACTCTGTGAGATGCTTAGCATTCCTCCTCACAGAGGTTAAGAACATTTGCAATCTTAAGAGTCAATGGGAAATGGATACTTGAACTGCATCGCTTACTGGTTTGTATCTTAGAGCATCTCTGTAGGATCCAAATAACGCTGCTTGTGCCCTCAGGAAGGCCCTGGCTACTCCATCACCGGTAGCTGTGGACTGCTTCTTCAGTTTATTTTTCAAGGCCGAGACCTGCATGACAGAGAGGAGCAGTTAAATTAACACCTCAGAAATTGGTACAGGGAGACACGAACCCAATCAGCAGGCAAACCATGGTGTCTGCAGGTCAGCCAAAAAGTCATCCTCTTCCTTGATAGCTTATCTTTTTAACTGCAAAGAACACCTGCTGGTCTGTTAATTGAAATGAAAGCAGGGGGGGATAGTAAATGGCTAATGCAAATTGGTTTATGCTCTCTTTTTTTTCTCCAAGGCCTCTTGACATAAATAAGCTTTAATTATTTTACAGTAAATGGCTTGTGAGCCTCTCCTACTGCAGATTTCTTGCCACCATCATAACATGTGCCTACTTGTCTAAGACGGCACTTGACCGGGTTTCTTTCATTTGTCTGTGTTACAAAGGTTTTTCTGGGAGGCTCAGTTGAAGCTCAGCTTGTCACTTAGGGCAGCCCTATATAGTCCCAGGGCTCTTACTGATGGCTATAGGAGACAAACTCACAAGCGCACAAGGTCTTTACCTTTCCAGAACAGACTTCACGAAAGTCCCACTGTGATACTGAACGGGCCCTGCTAACTAGTTGTTGTTGGTGTGCTCATTATAGCTTTAAAAAAATAATTGTTGCATCACAAGCTGACTGCAGAAGCCAGGGAGGGACAAGCATGTTCGCAGTAACTCACAATTAAACATTTAACTGTGGTTTAATGTAAGGTTACTAGGTTTTTTTCCAATGAATCCAGGACACTTTTCAACTTCAATGGATTTTGTATGGGGACTGATTTGTAAATCCGGGGACTGTCCCCGGGAAATGGGGACATCTGGTAACCTTAGTTTAATGTGATGGGCAAACCAGGCCTCTGTGTGCAAGATATGCAAAATTTTGGGATTACAGCCACTGCATTTATGCATATATGAAGATGGCAATGCAGATGTCATACTTTGAAGGGGGGGGGGGAACCGCCTGCACAAATGAATATCCTTTTGTTTCTTCATGCAAGCAGTCACAGCTATTCTTGTCAGTGATGATTGTAATTGAAGCATCAATCTAATTAACAACTAAACTCTGAATAATGCTAATGAGAGCTGAACACGGCATCAGAGAAAAGACCAGCTCTACAGGTGATAAACCTTCACAGTAGTGACATTTTCCAGTGTAAAGTCATGGTTACTGTGATCTGATCAAAGAAACAGACCCCCATTGGGTCCAATTATAACTATAGTTTTGTGGGGAGAAAATATTGAGTTATGATGTTCATAATCTATGCAGAAAGGCCTTTACAGTATAGGTCTTTTCCCTATAGCTGTGATCTTTTCAATTTATATCCAAACTCCATAGATCCAGATAAAAGTTTAGAGTCTGATTCATTCAGTCCATGGAGAGCCTACACCAATGTTCACTAAAACGTCTTTAAAAACTACAAAAAAAATACAATCTACAATTTTTAAAGTTACAGAGTTCAAGGTTGCAAAATAAATTTATGCAATTTTGTTACCTGTGATTTGGTTTACTATTACACTGAGGTGTTTTTTTTAAATTAAAGTATACATATCTCATATACAACCTTTGAAAAAACTAGGTGCAATAACAACTGCAGTTAAAAATAAAATAAAAAATAACAACTGCAGTTATATTTATTTATTTACATTTATATACCACTTTTATCTTCCAAGGGTGTCAATATGGTGTACATTTCTCAATCACTGCAGCGTGGGGCTGGCTTTGAAGTATGGCCAAAATTTTTTTTTCTTTAATTGGACATTTTCAGTATGTTAAAAAAAAATGCTACAGAATGCAAGTGCCAGGCTAAGAGGTAATATAGCCCACGGAACTATATAGTCTGACCGTAATCCAAAAGGAATTGCACTAGCTACCAATTAACTTGCAGGTTGAATTCTGTGTGCTGGTTTTGATTTATAAAGTCCTGGATGGTTTTGGCTTGTGGTTACCTGAAGATGCATCTCTTTGTACAGGTGCCCCCCCCAACTCTGTGTGAGCATCAAGGTCAGCCAGAAAGACCCTGTTGTAGGTTACAAGTCCATCTGAAACTTGGCAAGTGGTTACCCGGTCTAAGGCCACTTATTTGAAGCACTTTCCTCCCTGTGGAACTCATTCTGGAGGGAATCTTGTGTCAAGTTAGTTCATGTCAAGTTTTTAGAGAAAGATGACATGATATGCATTTTCAGAAAAGCTGAGTGGTGCCACTACGAATGGTCAATTTGAATTTACTAGTGGCTGTTGTCCTCCTGCTGTGGGACACTCTTTAGTGTAAAGAATTTGTTGTAATTATATTCTAATTGCTATTTTTATGATAAGCAGATTGAGGAGCAAATTTTGGCTGCTACACTGGATAAATAAGGTGTTATATTAAAAGGCGTTCCTGAGAATATCCTAGCTTTCCCTCTTTGAGGTAAAGAACTGTTACAGGATGCAGCTGCTAGGACATTTGTGGAGGCCAGGCATCCAAAGCCTAGAACAACAATGTTGTACCGGTTGCATTGGCTTCCTAGGTTCAATTCAAAGTGCTGATGATGACCTTTAAAGTCCTAAATAGCTTGGTATCATGTTATTTAAAGTATCTCCTATACCCATATGAACCTGCCTAGACCTGAAGTTAATAACTGGAGGCCCTGCTCACAGGCCTAGTTCCAGCAGACTAGCAGGCACTCGAGTTTGCCTTTTCGGTGCTAGTGTCTCACCTTTGAAAATGTCTCTGCAAAACAGATACATATGGTCCAATATATGAACTGTTTCCGTTTGCATCTTTTATGTATGTTATGAGCATGGCTTTAAATTGCTACTGTTTTACGTTTGTAGTTGGGATTTTAATCATTTGTAAGCCACTTCAGGAGGACTTTGCCTCCAAACACAGTACAGTGGTACCTCAGGTTAAGAACTTAATTTGTTCTGGAGGTCCGTTCTTAACCTGAAACTGTTCTTAACCTGAGGTACCACTTTAGCTAATGGGGCCTCCCACTGCCGCCGCCACACAATTTCTGTTCTCATCCTGTAGCAAAAGTTCTTAACCTGAGGTACTATTTCTGGGTTAGCGGAGTCTGTAACCTGAAGCATCTGTAACCTGAAGCGTCTGTAACCCGAGGTACCACTGTATATAAATACTTTAAATAAAGAAATAAAATTAATTCAACACTACGTATTAAGAGGTGAACACTATGTTGGTACTTCTGATTAGTATATTACACACACACACACACACACACACACTACACATAGATACAATCTCACACATTTACTACACTCTGTTGACATAAAAACCTTAGAATCATGAATCAGGTTGCTTGATTCTCATCCCTACTGATTTCCACCACACTTCAGGACTCCAATCTAACTGGCGTACAAGAATAACTAATGAGAATTATTAAACTACTGTATCAAAAGTAAACTTCTGTTCCTAATGAAGCCACTATTCATTTAGGGGAGGAGGCTATATCTCTCAAGTGTGAGACAAATGCACAGTGAAATGATGTATTGCAAAAGCCAAGTATGTTTGGCAGAAGACAGGAATAGGGCTTTTTCCTCCTGAAAGAGAAACAAAGGATTCCCGAAACGCCTTACATTGATTTATTTTTCCAATTTTGAATACCTTAGGAGTAGCGGAACTGCTACTGGCATGGTAGTATTACTAACAGTCAATAAATCTAAAATATTATGTGTGAATATTGGAATGAAGCCATTAAGAAGATTACAGCACACAACACAGCAGAGGGTCCACATGAAAAAAAGGACGGGTAATTCAGGACAACTGTGACCGCTGACCTCTGAACAGTCGAGACCACTGGTCAATCTGACAAACTAATAGAGTTCACATGCATAGAAAGTCATCTAGCCTGTAAGTATAATTTAAATGCTTTGGCGAATGATTTAAAAAGGCCCGTTAAGTCTCAGGTAATTTATTAAAGAGTTGATTAGGCACAATGCCGAACAGTAATGTTTTTCAGATTTCAACTGATAACTTTTTCTTTAGAATGAAAAACCGTCCACAATAAGTGAGACATTCCCATATTAAACAGTACTGAGAACATATGCTGTTAAAACTACTGTAGGCTGAACAGTAGATATAAACATTATATAACGATATAAGCTTTAGCCTTCATGCGGGGTGGGGGAATCACAAGTCACTGAAAAGATTAAAAAGCCATTCTAATTTGAGAACATTAATGTTTAAGGAAACCTTTTTTAAAAAATTAAATTAGTTTTTAGACGATGGCAGTTAAACTTCATATGTGTATCCTTCATTTTTCAGTTGCCTTCACTGCTACTCTTTTTTATCTTTTTGAATATAAAACTTGGCAATGAGAGATTATAGATATAAAATGATGAGCCTTATGTCATATATGCAGATATATATTTACATCTACCGTATATTAAATAATTGTGTAAATACTTATAAAATTTGGCATCAATTTTTTTGGACTTATGGTTACTCAATAGAATGTCAACAATATTGTTGCAATTTACTGTCAACACTGATACAGGCATATGAATACTTACTCTTACTGTTGAATAATACAGTGTTGCCCTTTATCAGGTTAACAAGTAAAAAGTCTGCAGAGGCTGCATAGCTGCACAGTGCATATAGCCTACGCCTGTATGTGTTTTTAATTAACAAATTAGCTGCATGAGGAAGGTTTTTATGGTAGAGTTAGAATGAAAGGGATCAAGACAGTAAAAATATCAAATAACAAAACAAACCTTGTTTTAGCAGAGGGGGTGGAATCAAATTATGGAGTATACATAAGGTATTTCCTTATTTTGCTATATATTTTATACAATGTTGCACCTTTGTAAAAAGCCTGTTGTTTACTGAGTGAATACAACAAAACCTAATTAATATTAGTAGCTTGTAGGCTTGCATGTAGTTGCAGACACTGATCCAAAAAGGTTGAAGTGTTTTCACTTACTATTTGCTGAATGGGGATTCAGAGAGGTACAAGAATCCAATGCACATACCATGTGAAAAAAGTTAGTCTGCTCATGTAAGAGCTCAGTGAGTTCCTGTATTTACTGGACTCTAACACTCACTTTTTTTTTGGCCAAATTACGTTGTAAAAATTAAGCTGCACATTAGATTTGATGGCACATTTACATTTGCCAGGAAATACTTTTTTTGGTTTCAAGGTTCTGAGAATTGAGGTGCGCATTAGATTTGATGGTGCATTCAACTTGAGTAAATATGGCATTTGAAGTACCTAGGGACCTTAAGGTACCATATTTAATCCAGGGTATCCTGGTGAGATTACTGGATGTACTTGTTTCAGGAAATCTCTGTATATATATTTTCAGTTAGAAAAAAAAGGTATACAGGGATGCAGAAATTGTACTTAGTTGCTATTAGTACTGTTGGTTGTAACTATGGCATGTGTAAAATGGGTCTAAGAAATGTTGTTTCCTCGCATGGAAAAGTGCTGGGCAACATTTTCCAAGGCAAGATATGGTCATTAAGGAAACTGTAAAATTCGCATGATGAAGTTGTGACTCGCCCATCATTTTGCATAAGTTTACACAATCCCTCTAGCCAGTTTTGACTAGTGAGCATAAGAAGAGCTGGGTTGTAGCCTATAGACACACACACAAAAACCCCTATGTAATGGGAAATCCCCACTGGGTGCAAAGTGCATTCTGCTGTTCACAAAAGAGAACTGAGAGTCCCCTGTGTGTTCAGAACTCTGCATGCGCTTTGAAACTACTCTAGCTTCAGGGTCTAATAAGCTAATTTCATTTCGGTGAGTCAGATGGCAAGGTCAACATATATGTATTATGATTAAGGAATGAGTGGTTTGTTTTTGGCACAATAAAACAGATTCAAATATATGAGAATAAGCAGACTTGTGGATAAGGTGGGTTATACATCTAAAAATAATTTGAGCACCACAATCAGTCAAGAAAACACCCATTTTTGTTCCTTTTCTCTGCCCCCACTCCCACCCAACAGCAAAGAACAAATGTATTCAGCTGAATATTTAATCTGCTTCTGGACAAGATTAATTACTTCAAAAAGTATATGATAATTTAATACAGGAACTAAATATCTTGTGGTCTCAAATTAATTTACAATGAAAATATAAATATAAAAATGCCTTCAATGTCCTATTGCCTTGAACTGTGGTATATTTCTTTACAAGCAAATAAAAAATAGCACTCATTTTATGAATAATAGATTATTATTTCATTCTCATTATGGAACATTTACCAACATCTAGATATGTAACAACAGCTTTTACTAAATTCTGCCTCAAAAATGCACACAATATGATAAGTTGAATATTTTTTTCAGAACCATGATGCAGGATAGCAAGGGAAAGTAAAATGCTATTTTGGGGGGAGAGATCTTATTTAACATGAAATGTAGAATATGTTCCATTATAAGCAGCAGGAGGGGGAAATCTCTATAAGATCAAAGTCCAGGAGGAACTGGCATTTAATTTATCTTCCTTTACAGACAAAAGACAGTTTTCGTCATTTTCAAAAGGATCCAATGTCTTTTATGACAAACTGGGTTTGCAGTTTAATTTACAAATAGAATTATAAGTAAGCAGTCTTTGCTCTGCCAAAGCAAATGACAAACAGAGCAGGATTTTCAGTTCATGCAGCCCTCAGCAGGATAGAAGAGATTAAAATAAAACTGAAATAATTTAGAGAAAACAAATAAATGTTTCAGAAAGTTGAATGAGATCAAAGTGTGCATTTTCTGACCCCAACTGTACAAGCATTTCTTATTATATTGACCAGTGTCATCAGATCATTAATTAAAAGGAGATGTGCTGGCAGGTGGCAGGGAACCAGAAGCCGATAATTGGCCCCCTTCTTCTTTTTGCCTTCAAAAACTCTTCTTCTTCTTCTTCTTCTTCTTTTGCAAGATATGCCACTAGGCAGACAGAAATGCCTACTTTGTAATATAATGATTAAAATGAGATGAAGAGACTCTTGCGTTTAAAGAAGCTATGGCTAATGAATGCAGCTAGCTTTATAATTATCTTTTTTCTCTTTCTTTTTTTACAATACGAAGCATGATGCTCCACTCAACGTGTCCTCAACTGTCAAAAACAGGTAAAAAAACCACACACCAAACACTCTTAAATAGGAAATATACAGCTGGTGGCATAGTGTTATTTTTGTGGGGGAAGGGGCATTCTTTTCATTTCAGCTAGTAAAAGCAGGCAAAAACGTCAGCGATTCAAGCAGCTAAGAGGATAAAACCAACGAATGAAACCTCTCAGGCTTACCACTTCACTTGGTAGGTTGCTCAGGTCATTAAATGGAGTTTCCAAAGTGTTTGTGTCAACATTTAGCATCACCACATCCTCCAGTGATTTACTTTTCACTCTCTGTACAAGGAAACAAAATTGGTTACAAGCATCTTAATGCATCATTTGCTTATTTTAATAAGGTAAAATGCTACTGGTAACTGGGGATTCAGCAGAGTAGGAACATAAAGAAATACGGCAATATTTTCCTAGCCTGCTTCTTCTTGTCCTAAGGGCCAGCAGAGAATCTTTACACAACACAAAATTAATTTATGTAATTAATCACCAGAAAATATGGCAATGTCTGCAATCTTACATGGCTTTAAAGTGGGAGTAAACAAATGCACAGAGGACCGGGCTATCTATCATGGGGGTTGCATAGTTCTCTAGGATCAGATACAGTAGGCCACGAAATTCTTCTTTCGGCTTTGGCGATCACTTGTAGCCGAGTAAGATTGTCTTCCATGAACACGGTTTTAATAGTGAGTCCGTAAGTGACTGTGGAGGCCAATTCTGGATCCACACGTCCTTGCCACCGTTGGGACATAGGTTTCCAGGTGGGAGTCGATCACGGTGTGGGTTTGCCAAGCATGCCGTCCTCTTAGTACATTTCTCCCTTTCATCCTGAATTCGGGTGTCTTCAAAGTCTTTGGTAAAGGCTGTTCTCCAATTGGGAGCGCTCACAGGCTAATGTTTCCCAGTTGTCTGTGTTTATACTACATTTTTTTAAGATTTGCCTTGAGAGAGTCTTTAAACCTCTTTTGTTGACTACCAGCATTACGCTTTCCATTTTTAAGTTTGGAATAGAGTAGTTGCTTTGGGAGACGACATGTGTTGCGCCCGCACAACATGACCAGTCCAAAGAAGTTGATGTTGAAGAATCTGCCCAGCCCCACAGGCCACTACAGTTACTAACTGAACTACAAGCAAAGAAGTTTCCCTGGTGCCATCTTGGAGCACTTTCTTTGCCTTCTGACAAATTGGGGTAAGAGGGGCCTATCAGAAGTAGGTACATTTGGTGGGGTGGGGGCTATGTCTTTGTTTGTTCTTGATTTACACCATAAATTAAGAGAGCCAAATAAACCTGCAGTTGTGAATCACCTGTGATGAATCTTAATCAAGTTCATGCAACTAACTGATGCTTTCAAATTCCTTAGGAAAAACTTTTATAATATTCCAGCTAAAACAACAAAATAAGCACCAGTCCTGCCAAGGCAGATGTATGACAGGTGTAATTCTTCAAACTTGCCAATACATAGATTATAGGTACTTTCTAAAAGATACATATATACTTCTCTACTTGACAACATGCTATATAATATCTGAATAAGAAATATCAGAAAAAAATCACACATGTAACTTGCTTGTTACCAAGAAACAAGTTGTACACACACGCAAACACTAGCTATCTGAAAAATCAGTATTCACTTATTAGCTATATATTTTAAGAAGCAATATATGTAGCAAGGAGCTGGTTCTCTTTCCTTTCCAGTTACCTCACCTTCCATATTAGAGGCCTAAAGATAAAGGGTCCAGTCGTGTCCGACTCTGGGGTTGCGGCGCTCATCTCACTTTATTGGCCGAGGGAGCTGGCATACAGCTTCCGGGTCATGTGGTCAGCATGACTAAGCCGCTTCTGGCGAACCAGAGCAGCGCACGGAAACGCCGTTTACCTTCCTGCCAGAGCGGTACCTATTTATCTACTTGCACTTGGCATGCTTTCGAACTGCCAGGTGGGCAGGAGCTGGGACCGAACAACGGGAGCTCACCCCATCGCGGGGATTCGAACCACCGACCTTCAGATCAGCAAACCCTAGGTTCAGTGGTTTAGACCACAGTGCCACCCGCATCCCCATTAGAGGCCTAGATGCTGCTAAAAGAGCGGAGTACCAAGTGACCGTTGCAGTGCTAGCAAATGCCCATGCTGAAAAGGACCACAAAAGGACAAAAACAGGCTGAGGAATATTCAGGATAGGTTCAGTGGTTCACCCGAAGAAATGTACTCCTACACTGCAGCAACTGAAAATGTGAATCCCCCATCTAATTCCATTTCCCAGAAACACAGGATACAGTGGTGCCTCGCAAGACGCAATTAATTCATTCCGTGAGTATTGTCGCATAGCAGAAATTTCGTCTTGCGAAGCACAGTCGGAGGAAGCGCGGTTTTACGGGGGGAAAGAGTCATGGCCATAGGAAAATTCGTCTTGCGAGTCACCCTTTCGTTAGCGAATGACTTTCGTCTAGCGAGTTTTTCATCTAGCGACGCATTCAACTTGTGAGGTACCACCGTACCAAATAAAAGCACATGTTGCTGAAGGGACCCACTTTCCGTACAGTCGTTTCCAGTTCATCTCCTGCAATAATGCCAGGGTTACTTTTCAAATTTCTGCTGAAGATAGCTTCACTTTTTTCACTCTGAATACTTTTCAGGACAAAGGAGGAAGTTGTAGGAGAACAAACCTTATCTACATGCTCATGCGCCAAATGCATAGAGAAATAAAAAGGCAGCCTGACTCACCTCCATTAAACTGAAATGAACTCCAATCAAGTATGGCATGGGTGCACTGAAATTAAAAGAAAATGAAAGTAAGTTAGAAAGCATCTCCATTCACTTTGCCGTATTTGCCTGCAAAGCTACTGTAAGATGGTAGTTTGCAACTTTCAATGGCAGTGTGCCAGTGGGTATTTAAGAATGGCAATCGGTCTAGAGATCTCATCTTCAATTGACAGGTCAGGATGCACAAGTGGGTTGTGCCGTGATCCAAGGTGAGTCACAACAGGAGCATTACCATCATGCAAATATATGGTTAAAAAAAATAAGAAATTAGTCTCTAAATGCATGTTTGGTTTAAAAGTGGGTCTTGGGTCTCAAAAGGCTGGAGATATCTGGCCCAGAGGATACTATACACAAGCTTTTATTTATGATAGCACTCCCCCCTCCCCCCAGGTTTCAGCCCAGCATATTCAAGTTGATTTCCTAATTATTCATTTTAACGTATGTTATAAAAAATATTTACATAAGACTATTTTTTAAAAAAAAGTCAGAGCAGCTTACAACAATAAAAACATACAGTAAAAATTTTAAAATCAGAGTTCAACTATTACAGAAGGATATTTTCTTAGGTTAAACTTGCCATAGCTGTTTCATTATGTGAAGTGTCACTATAGTATAGATACAGGTATAGATACAGGTAGGTAGCCGTGTTGGTCTGCCATAGTCAAAACAAAACAAAACAAAAAATATTTTTTCCCCTTCCGGTAGCACCTTAGAGACCAAATTAGTTTGTTCTTGGTACACACGAAAGCTTATACCAAGAACAAACTTAATGGTCTCTAAGGTGCTACTGGAAGGGGAAAAAATATTTTTCGTTTTGTTTTGACTTTAGTATAGAGTAATCCTGTCCTCTGTGTGCAGGGGCAGAGTGTGAGATACCGTACCAGGTGATGGCATTGCAAACCTCCATTCATACCACCAGACTAGTCTTCCCCAATCTGGTGCTCTTCTGATATTTTGGAATACAATTTTCATCAGCTTTGGGCCACAGTGACTAGAGCTGATGGGTTTTCTATTTCAAAAGACCTGGAGCACACAAGGTTAGAGGAAAGCTGCACTAGGCTATCCAAAGACTCCACACATTAGCCACTCGCATGGTGAGGAATCAAGGGAATTAACCAAGACAATCAGTGTGTGGAGTGGCTAAAGCTGGGGTCTAGACTGACTCATTCTCCTTTGCTCCTTGCTAATTGATCAGAAAGGCATGGCATCCAACATCCAACTGGAAATTTCACTGAAAACCTCCCCATGGGGAAGGCAGGACTGTGGCCAAAGAAAATAACATAATATGACATATGATGACACAACCAATCTCTTTGGCGATTAGATATAGCTGTCGTTATGAGTAATCTTGTCACTTCACGATCATTTATTACAACCTATATGATAAAGCTACAGGAAATTAATAGAAGTGGTATTGAATATATGCAGGAAAATTCTCTTTCACCTGCGTCACAGTGTGTATTTGAAATTATTGCATTTTAAAATAGATCAAACCCCACGACAATGTTATGCCTTGCTGAACTGCTACAAAGAGTTTTGGTTATACATGATTTCTTTTCTTCAGTACTGGAAGTCTAATTTCACATATCTGAAGTCTCAAAATGCTGGTAGCTCTTATTGTTTCCAGAACTGCTCTACTACATCAATTGAGTTCCTCCCTCCTCTTGGCAACCTTCAAAGTAATTATTATGATTAGCTTTATTAACCATCCATGGGAGGTGACAGCAATATAAAATACAGTATTAAAAACAGTTTAAAACAACTTCCAATCATAACCAGAGTGGGTCCTAAAATATATATACCTTAAATGTCAAAGGCCAGTGTAAAGAGGTACATCTTTGGCATATGATGGAAGCTGTACAATGAAGGAGCCAGACACACTTTTGCAGGCAGAGCCTACTTCTGTAAGCTGCCCAGAGTGGCTGGGGAAACCCAGACAGATGGGCAGGGCATAAATAAATAAAAAATATTTATCATCCACCCCTTCAAAACAGCTGAGGGTAGAGGAACTACCAAGAAGGCCACTTATGCTAATCTTAACACCCAAAAGAGTATGTAGGGAAGGAGGCAGTCTTTCAGACACCTGAGGCCTAAATCATTTAGGGCTTTAAACACTAGAGTTAGCACCTTGAATTGGGCCCAGAATCAAACTGGAAGCCAGCTGTTTTAAAACAGGGATTATGTGTGTTTTAAAGGAAACCCAGCCAGTAATCTGGTCACTGCATCAGGGATGAGCTGAGTTTTCCAAGACATTTTCATGGGCCAGCTCCACATCGGGTGCATTGCAATAATCCCATCTAGAAGTTACCAAGGCATGGAGTACTTTGGCCAAGTCATATCCATTCAAAAGGGGTCAGAACTGGTGAACCAGCAGGAGCTGGAGGGGGGGGGAAGCACTCCTAGTCACCAAGGACACCTGCGCCTCAAGTGACAAGGCTGAATCAAGAATCACACCCAAGTTATGGGCCTGATCCTTCCAGGGGTGTGCAACCCCATCTAGGACAGGCTATCTCCCCACCTCCTGGACACGAGAACTCGTGACACCTAACACCTGTGTCTTTTCAGGATTCAGCTTCAATTTATTGGCTCACAGCTAGTTCATCCCCATCTCCAGACACTGGTCTAACATATCGGCTGCCTCTCTTGATTCAGATGGAGCAGTGATATAGAGATGGGTTTCACCCACATATTGATGACACTATACTCCAAATCTCCTGATGACAGCTACCAGCTTCATATATATATTTATATTAAATAGCATGGGAAACAAGATGGAACCCTGCAGGAAACTACAGGACCACTCCCATGGTGCTGAACAATAGCCTCCCATAACTACTTTCTGGACATGATCCAGGAGGTACCACCAAAGTACAATGCTGCCAAGTCCCCACTTCTCTGAGACACTCAACAGTATCAAAAAACACCAAGAGATCAAGGAGAAAAAGCAGAGTCACACTCCCCCCCCCTTGCCAAATGTAATCAATCAGGGAAAGCAAACAGGGCAATTTCAGTACCATGGCTAGACCTGAAGACGGACTATAATGGATACAAGTAATCACTGTCTCCCAAGCATGCCTGAAGCTGTACTTCTTTAAGGGAACTCAGTACCACTCTGGATGCCTCCATTAGACTTGCTCTACCTGTGGCATCCAACTGTCCAAATCCAAGTGATTTTGTCCCTGAAGTGCCTTGCAAAGTTGTCACGAGTGGCCTCCGAGCAAAACTCTCTTAACCAGATGACAAAAGCCCATTCACCAATTGGAAAAGCTCTGCTGGATGACGACTTGAGAATGCAATGGTGGCAGAAAAATAACCCTCCTCCCTCATTTGGGAAATACTTCGCCTGGCAGAAGGGATATTTTAAAGAATGTAGTAGATTGCACTGAAGGGCCATGGAGACCATAAAAATCTTGAAGTAGAGATCAGAAAACATCAAATGACTACATATACATAGATGATAGTTGCCTTTCATCTCTAGACATCTTTATGCAAGGTGGGGGGAAGGTTTGCTCTGGTTTATTTTGTTAAAAGGCAAAATTAAAAGGCACCCAGATCTGATCAATAGAAAGAAATAAAAGATTGTGAGCTGATGCCTATTAAATAAGATTAATATGTTTGGATCAGGATGAGGCTGCAATTTACAAACATATTTTAATACATGACTATTTGGTGTAGCTTCTGCAAGGTTTTAAAAGCTCATTTTACTTATATTTAGAATCTTCATCAAAACATAAAATTGGACGCTCTAAGTCCGAGAATTCCAGCATTTTTAAGCCCAATAACCTGCCAGCAAATGGGGCAAGCATTCTGTGCAGACGATGTCCAGTCCAGTAAATGCCATCTGGTTTCCATCTAGGATCTGATAATCCTAATATTTTGTTCACCTTCTTGCTGTGAGATGCAGCTGATGCTAGAATGGCTACCCAAAAATTATTTGCAAAATACCCACAATAGTTGCATTGCTCTAATGGTTATCCAACACAAGTCCTTCAGCATCCCTTGATAGGCTTTCTCCCTTATGAGAGAACACAACCCACTCTTTTCTGCATTTATGGATTCTCAACAACCACTGCACATAAATAGAACAATCAAAGTGATCTGAAACCAAAGTTGGGAGCTCTCCCAATATTGGTTTTTACATATATATAAAGTTCATATTGCATGCAGCTTGCCCTGCATTTTCCCAAACAGGTGCCCATTTTGATGGTATTGATTATCTGTCATAGCATAGTCTTTTGTGCTCAGATGCACGTGGCCAGGAAAATACAAGGGTCACAGAAGGGATTCAGCAGGGGAATGACTTGCAACATAGGGAATGTGTGCTGGGACCAATTTATGTCCCTCATTCATGACATGCATCGTAGGCACAGATGACCTAATACCAGGTTCACCTGAGACACAATGATACTGTATCACGAACCAGTAGGGGATGTTGGATAAAGCAGGGGGAGCTAGAATGAGCTGAACTGCAACAATATTTTCCCAGAATGTAGATAATTCTGGCAACAAACTACCTACAAACCACCTTAGTACTTGCTCCTTCTTGGGTAAATATGACAGAAAGAAACAGTACCTGAAAAAGTCACTTATGACTTCCATACTGCTCACAAACATCAGAAATGTCAAGGATATCTTTGTAATGGCACACCTTGCGAATGTGAATAGATTACTTGGGCTGGGGGAATGCCATGTTGTGTATGCAGAAACTGCTGCATGTGACATTCAGTTTTGTTGGCTTAAAAGAGATTTCATTGTTGAATGTGGTCACGTTTTAAGTCAGCGAACCAATGATCAATGTTGAATTTAAATCTGGGTTTGAATCCAAGTCCTGCTGCTTTGTAACTGGGCAGCATTAGGCAAGTCAGTTCTGATCTATAAGTTGGAAATAGTAACAAGCAATCTATAGGAGTGCATTTTATAATGCTTTATATATTACCTTGCATAATTATCACACAATGCAATGTGATGCATGTTTAATCAGAAGGAGGTCCCACTGTGTTCAGTGGCACTGCCTCCTAGTAAAGCATGCAAAGGATTGTCACCATAGTGGGAAATAATATATTTTTCTATCTTACCAGCAGTAGTCCAG
Organism: Lacerta agilis; assembly: GCF_009819535.1. Lineage (NCBI taxonomy): Eukaryota > Metazoa > Chordata > Lepidosauria > Squamata > Lacertidae > Lacerta > Lacerta agilis. The sequence goes on from NC_046317.1 coordinate 15,141,173, forward strand.
CAGGTGTGGAGGGAGCACTGGGATGTATATGTGTTGCCAGTACATTGGATATAGCAATGCAGATGACCCATGAATACAAGCAGTTAACTACAAGTGAAAACAAAACACAGAGCTGAGAACAAAGTAACAAACGCCTGATTTTAATTTAAACACCAAGAAAAGAAATTTGCAAGGCAGAATACATTTTACCAAGAACTGAGATGTATTTTAGCAAGAACTGAGATGTATCAAAAACATCTGAATGAGTGTCAGATGAATATAAACAATATAAAGGCAACACCACAATTAGTAACATTCTTATATAGAAAGGCACAGAGAAACAGTTGTGTTCTCATTTCAAAATGAGCCGATTCAGATTTGCAAGCCTTCCTCAAACGATTATTTTTCTTCAGATGTGAATCTACAGGAACAATAAAGGTAAAGGTAAAGGTACCCCTGACCATTAGGTCCAGTCGTAGATGACTCTGGGGTTGCGGCGCTCATCTCGCTTTATTGGCCGAGGGAGCCGGCGTACAGCTTCCAGGTCACGTGGCCAGCATGACTAAGCCGCTTCTGGCGAACCAGAGCAGCGCACGGAAACACTGTTTACCTTCCCGCTGGAGCAGTGCCTATTTATCTACTTGCACTTTGACGTGCTTTTGAACTGCTAGGTGGGCAGGAGCTGGGACCGAACAACGGGAGCTCACCCCGTCACAGGGATTTGAACCACCGACCTTCTGATCGGCAAGCCCTAGGCTCTGTGGTTTAGACCACAACACCACCCACATCCCTTACAGGAACAATACTGCCACAGTAAATGACAAAGGCAACTAGTTCTGCTGCCCTCCCATACTCAGGTACTATTCAGACTGTGATCACAGCAGAGGATGTTTTGTTTTTAAATAAAGTGGTACCTCGGGTTACAGATGCTTCAGGTTACAGACTCCGCTAACCCAGAAATAGTACCTCGGGTTAAGAACTTTGGTTCAGGATGAGAACAGAAATTGTGCGGCAGCAGCACAGCGGCAGCGGGAGGCCCCATTAGCTAAAGTGGAACCTCAGGTTAAGAACAGTTTCAGGTTAAGAACAGACCTCCAGAACGAATTAAGTTCTTAACCCGAGGTACCACTGTAATTTCCTCCTTGGGCTACTATCATTGCCCAGGATTATTAGACCGATATATCCAAAAACTCTGATGTGCACAAAAGTAGAAGACTGACTCTTAAAGGAACACATAATGGAATAAACTCCCCCCCCCCATCCCCATGAAAATTAAAGGTGACACCTGTATTTAGACTAAACAGAAAAAGCCCCCTGAAAAATTCAACTGCTACAGGCAAATATACTGGTAACAGAAAGTAGTAAAATATATGTGTGCGTGTTTTGTTTTCCCTACTTCATACAGTGGTACCTTGGTTCTCAAACTTAATCTATTCTGGAAGTCCGTTCCAAAACCAAAGCATTCCAAAACCAAGGCACGTTTTCCCACAGAAAGTAATGCAAAATGGATTAATCCGTTCCAGACTTTTAGAAACAACCCCTAAAACAGCGATTTAATATGAATTTTACTGTCTAATGAGACCGTTGATCCATAAAATGAAAGTAATAAACAATGTACTGCAGTCGCACAATCAATCAATCTATCTATCTATCAGTAGCTGAACTGGATTCCACACAGTCACAAAAAGCCACAAAAACAAAAACTCTAAATAGCAAAAACAAACAGACCTCAGTGTAACACTCAAAATGGAAGTGTAACTCAAAACAGAGCACATTCGGCTTCCGAAAAAGTTTCACAAACTGAAACACTTACTTCCAAGTTTGCGGTGTTTGGGTTCCAAGTTGTTTCAGTGCCAAGGCGTTTGAGAACCAAGGTACCACTGTATTGCAGTGAGCTGAAAACAACTGTTTGGAGAGCAATCCTATCTATACCAGTTTATTCTGGGGTTACTCTCAGGTAGCTGTGCATAGGATGACAGTCTAAATCTATTTAGGGAACTTTTGCAGCATTCCCTTGTGGCTATCTTTCCAGGAGCTACATGCCACCACAGTGGGTGTGGCCAAACTGAAAGTGGGCGTGGATAAATTGAAAGTGGGCGGGCCACCCCACACACTTTCATGCCATGTACATTTGTTCTCTTTCACATACACACACATCTGGCTTTCACTCTAACTCAAGCCCCCTGCGGGCTCTAATTTGGCTTTAGAAAAGTCTCATATGGAAACCAAGCATAAGATTTTCCTGAGCCCAGTTCGGGGGGGGGGGGTGACAGAGGTTAGAGTGAGAGACTAACTGTGGTGCAGGGGGAAGGGAGTGGAAGGAACTTATTGCACAGAGAGGGAGAATTCACCTTCCCCTCCCCAGATGACACCTCGTCCAAAATTGGCGACTGTGCCATATTTAGACTGGGAAGGGAGGAATTTCCTCTTGACACCAATGTGGAATCTTTTATTCAGTATAGTGTTTTAAATGTCCGCTTTAGTTTTGGGAGTGCAGTCCCATTATGTGTTTTACAAGCTGGTCTCTGACCGTAATAATAAATTATTATTATTATTATTATTATTCAGTGTTTTTATTCAGTATTTGTTTGCATGTTTGCTTTTCCAACATGGATAATGGAATACATAGAAAGGTGATGTGTTATGGGAAATGTCTGTCCTTTTGCTTACTAAACACTACATGCCAAACTGGGGAGGCCACCATATGCAGCTCTGGACATTAGTGTGTGCTTGTTTTAATCAGAAAGCACTTTTCCGATTTTGCCACACCAAATCTTGCAAAGTAAAGAAAACAAGTGACGTCGAAACCAAGAGAAAAGGAAGCATGTTCTTCATGCAAAAGCCCCATGTCCAATCCTTGACATTTCTGGGTAGGACTGGGAAAGAAGACCTCCGTCTGAAACCCTGGAGAGCAGCTGCCAGGGTTGACAATGCCGGACAAGATGGACCAGTGGTCTGACTCAATATAATGGAAAATGGAAGAGCAGCACAGGAGATGTGAATAAAAGCTTAGTGTGCCACGGGTGAGGCAATCCTAATACGCTTCGCTACAGCAACATGAGACTGGGTGGGGGTGGGGGCACTAAAATGGCAAGAAGACAGAACAAAGCTGGCACCATTTACAGAACAACTTTCTGAATAAACGCCCAAACAGCATCTTGTTTGACGAAAGCCGGGATCATGCTTCTCTGTAATGAGGTGTTAATCTCTGCTAACAATTGTCTCAAGAGCCCAGTCTGCTGTACAATTCACAAGGGGTACAAACAATCCTTCTTCTGCATAGTATCCAGTTTGGGGCCTTCTCATATTGTTAGCACCATTTGAAATACGAGAGGGATTAACACGAATATGCTTCTTTGGACAAGCCCTTTCTGTTGTTAAAGAGAGCTAGAATGATTTCATATGAATGAGATATATTCCTTTCCAGCAGATACGGCAAGGGCAGATACAGCAAGCTGAATATAACCCATTGCATTGCTTTGTTATTTTTAGACTCTGCCAATCTACTATACATTTCCTGCTGCTGTAACAGAAAACTGCTTAACTCATTGTATACTTCTGACAGTGGACAGCTTAGAAACCATTGTGGGACTGCAATAAAACAAGAGGTCTTCTTTTTATTTGTTAGATCTTAAATTCATGTAGGGGTTGAGCATTCTCTGTCCAAGAGGGGACCTCTTAGAAGATGCATGTCACAGGACCCATTCTGACAACATCACCGTGCAACTGGACAGGTTTTAAAACAATCGTTCCACTGGAGAGAGGAGCCACTTCTGTGGATTCCTTCCTTGTGGTCCAGGGATTCTGCCACCATGCCAATAGCAGCAAGGAAGAGCCATGCTGTGGCGTCTCCTACATTGCTAACGTGAGAATGGGGCTTAAATTAGGCTCCCCCAAAGTAAAGAATAGAATATCGAAGGGTGGTTGAGGGAGATGAGTGGGACACAGCAGTCCAGTTAAATAAAAGGGAAAGAAGTAGAGCCCACAAAGGAAAACGGCTGGTGGAAATCAAGGCTCGGCTCTCCTATGGGTCCTGGAAAAGGGGTGGGGCACCAGCCACCTGGACGGCACTGCCTAGGAGTGGCCAGGGGAGCTCAGATGCTTCTGACAGCTGTTCATACCTCATGCTGTAAGGGGCTTTTGCACAGAGATCCTCTATGAACAGACTGGGCAAACCTAGGGTATTTCAGAGAAGGATGCTTGCATTTCAGAATCATTCTACCATTTGAGTTATAAATTTCTATCATTTAAAAGCGGGAGGTGGGAACCAGTGGGGAAAGAAAATGCTTTAATAAAAAAAAGCCACAAAAAAACAACAACCAAGAGACAACTGTTTTGTGCAGCCCTGTTTGCTCTTCGCTCGGATTAATCTAACAGGATTAAATATGGAAAAGAAGAGGGGTCTGAAAGCTCCTGAGGGATATCATTAGGGCAAATTGCCAAAGAATGAAACATGAGCCAGCCAGGGGAGGCTGGAAGATGCAGTAATACCAAGGGAGTTGAATGTTCGACAGTTGGAGCTTCAGTAATGTGTGAACTGCGGGTTACAGACTCTGTTCACTGACACATAGAATGTCACTATTGACCACCGAACTGCCCAAGCTTGACAGCTATACTATAGGCAGCCAAAGATGTCATAATTCCACTGTTAAGCTGCCCATTTCTGATTAAATTTTGCTTCCTACTTCTAAGCCAAACAGCTGCAATTTTACAGAGTTGTGTTTCTTCCCCCTTTGTTACTTAAGATAAGTGCCATTTTAATTACTGTTTTCTTGCTAGAGATAATTTAATATTTCAGCAAATGAATAGCTTGCCTTCCTCCTTAATGTTTATTCCACTGGCTGCATTTCCAATTACCTTTCCTAAATAATTTCTGTAATCCTCATGATGCTCTATCATCATTAAGAAATGCTTTTCCCCCCAATTTGTTTACAAAGAAACAAATTGGGAATTTAAATATTAAAACTTTCACAAACTATAATCCAAAGACCCAAGCATGTGGCATAAGTCTTCACACCCAATATTTCTGGACTGTTTCCATAAGGAAGCCAATACTTATCAATATGTATCTCTGAGTTCAGCTTCTATTTCCTTTCCTGGCCTTCTCCTGGCCATTTTCTGCTTCAGTACTCAATTACTCTCTAACTCTTTTCAGTGTTCCAGCTTGCTTAAAAGTGTTTCAGCCTTTTTTTTCTTTCTTGCAGCTGTTCAGCTCCAGCTCCTCGACTTCTCAACTCTGTAACTTCACAACTTTTCTTTTCTTCAACTAACAACAATCTTCAACTCAATTTATCTCTCAATGCTATATTTGCACCAGTCCATCACCATGCAGCAAGAATTTGTAGCACTGCATCGTGAGTCTGGATTTGCATGGATTCAGGGTCAGGTAGAGGAGCATAAGAGAAGACAGGTTGCAGAAAAACAACAGCCATAACATGGAAGCAGAAAGGGAAGGACGCTGAGATAGGAAAATTTTATGTTTAAAAACAATGGGAGAGGTTTTTTTTTACTGGAAGATTTTATTACAGCTTTTTCATAATACAATAAATAAAAGAAACTAATCTAAATAAAAAATAAAAAAAGAGAAAGAGAAAAGGACTGAATAGACTGGGAAGAGAGGAAGACTAAAGGGTTGTTGTCTTTAAAAAAAAGTTTTTTAAAAGTAGAAATAGTGGAGATGTGTACAACAGAGAAGCTAACACAACCAAGCCTTTCTCAATTCCCTTAACGCTGTACTCAAACCATATTTTAAACCACCACTTTTTCACTCTCAATGTTTCCCCCACTCACTCTACTCAAACCTCTGCTGTTATTTAACACTGCCACTTTTTTCCTCTCAGTGTTACTCCATACCTCCTTTATTCAAATCTCTCCCATTCTTCAGCTGCATCATGTGTGAGAAATAAATATGCCCCCAAATATTATTTCACTCTTGGTATCGTGTGTTGTCTTCTATATGAAGTTTCAGATTCAATATAGTAAATTAAAGCAGAAAACACCTATGTATGTACAACATCCATCACTTAATCCTCTATAACTGACCAAGCTGTCAGGTTTGCTCTTAAGATTTGATTCATCATAAAGATCTAGTTAACAGTTCATCTGAAGAAGAGGGCTGCAGAATAGAAGAGAGGAGGAGGCATGGAAACGGGGTGGTCTGTGTGCAAGTGGTAGTTGAGAAAAGGAGCAATAAAAAAGAGGGTTAATGTGAAAATGGAGGAATCCAAAGGAGTGGTTGCCAAAAGGAGGTAGTAGAAGACATGAGAATGGGGGGGGGGGTTGCATATGATTAAGCCAATGTAATAAGAACATTTCAGGAAATGTTGGTGGGGTTCTGCACCAAATGCAAATGATAAGAATATATGATGGAATTGTGACAGCATTAAGGATTATTGGAATGATGTTCTGGCTATTATTAGAAACAAATTATCATTCAAAACAACACTAAAGCTACTTGTTTCTCTTGACTACATAGACCATGTAGCTCAAATAACAATGGTTAATCTAGCAGCAGCAGCAAGAACTGAAGTGACCAGTAGGTGGGGAAATGCTGCAAAACCAAGTATAGTCGACTAGTTGGGATGTTTTATTATTTCTTATTATTATTTGAGGTGTTTTGTTTATGGATAAAGGTTACACAGTTAATAAGATTTTGAAAAAGAACAGATAAGTAATATTAAAACTTACTATGAAAATTGCAATTATTTATCAATTTTTGGAATGCACAGTTTGAAACATTATCCATTAGGTGGATTGTTTATTGCTAGATTAAATTTAAAAGGAGTCATGCTGGCCTAATTTTTTTAAAGCATTATTTATATTATTATTTTCATTTTTCATTTTCCAGAGGATTACCTGTGTTGGTCTGTAACAGGAAAAACAATTAAGAGTCTTGCAGAAGCTTAAACACTTTCATAGAATCTTAGAATTGTAGAGTTGGAGGGGATCCTGAGGGTCATCTAGTCCAGCCCCCTGCAATACAGGAATCTCAAAACGCCACCCCCATCCAATTTGAAACCGTATCACACCCTGCTTAGCTTTGCAAATGCCCTAGCAGTTTTATTGCTTCACCACTAGAAGGAGGTTTGCTTTTTTATTACATTTATTTAAGACATTTTTATGCCATCCGAAAGTTCTTTGGATGCATTAAAATAAATTAAATAAAAAACAAGTGAAAGACAAAATAATACATAGAAACACTTAAGGGGGAGGAAAGGGTGACATCCTACGCCTTTTTAAAATGTGATTTTTTTCTGGTGGGGGGCTATTCGGTTGTTGTTGTTGTTTTTATTTTCATTGTGTATTTTGTGGTTTTATATCTTGATTTTATATCTGTGAACTGCCCTGAGATCCCCGGGTATAGGGCAGTATATAAATAAAATAAATAATAATAGTAAGAAACCCATGTAAACAAAAATACAATTTGCTGCTGCTCCCAAATTAAAAAAACAGAAGCCTAGGTTATTTTAGTTATTTAAAAGGCTTAGATGAATAGGAATGTGTTCAGCTGGCACTGGGTAGAGTGGAGGAAACAAAGATGGTGTCAGGCAAGCCACCCAGAGAATTCTGTTGCATAAAATGGCTACTATGAGTCTACTGAAAAGGCCCTCTTTCTGGTGGTTGCTGGTCTCACTTTATTCATCAGGGGTACTTGGAGCAGGGACTCTCAAGGAAGATCTTAAGTTTGGGTAGTCAGCACTTTGAACTGGGCCCAGAAACAGACTGTGAGCCAATGCTACTGACAAATATTGTCAAAATTGCCTAGTCACAGAACCAATTTATTGCTCTTGGGTATCCGCCGTAAGAGTTGGAAACACACTCCATACTCCATTGTGTAGGAAGTTGGCAGCATTGGAGAGAGTCCGGATTCCCAAAGGTCAGTGTGCATTTAGCAGGAGAGATGGTAAAACTCATCTATACCAAAGCTGTGGATTTGTTGCAACATGGCAAAGTGCAGAACAGAGCCATCAGGAGAATCATGAAGCCAGGCTGTGCGCTGTAGTGGATTACAGGCGTACATAAAGAACACCCTTCCTTCAACAGATTATTCTGAAGTTTCTTCAAGGCTTTAGCAGAGTGTATGATGCTACATCTTTTTGTGACTCGAAACTCATGTTGAGACTATCCAAGCATCCTTGTTCAGCTCCCTGGTCCATACATATATAGGTTCTATGTATTGGTGCCAAAAATAAGTGATTTGTGCTATGCTACATATAATACAATATATATGCACATACTCTGACATATGCAAAATATAAATGTATAGTTCCTAGAAGAACTAGGGCAGAAGCAATGTGGTTTAAATGTATGGTGTGTACATAACTTAAGAGTCACCCTAAAGGCTAACTATTTTTTGTGACTATTGTGACCTATCACAAGAACCTACTGTGTCACATGCATGTTTTTAGTAATCTGATTCCAGCTACTACTTTTGTTTAAAGAACGATTAATGTTCAAGATTCAAGCACTGAATAAAAAAAGTCACATTACTCCAAATTATTATTTTTTTATATTTCTACTGCAGCGCTGGACATGTGAGATTTTGAGATCCATCCTGCAAAACAAACACACTCTCAAAGGTATCATCAGATTTTTGAAAAGATTTCAGTGCAGCTTCAAACAGCAAGTTGCTCAACGTAATACATCCTGCACATCATTTTCATTCCTAATATAAAATATTTAAGTTTGTGTGTGTGGACAAAAAACTACCACCACCTTATTCTCTTTAAAGAACTAGGAACACACACACTGAATGAGTTTAACAGAGTTGAAAATAGACCATTTCCTTGGCAAAAGCACTTGTTTTGAAACTTTCTGGAACTGAGTTGAGATCTACAGTGTTGGTGGGAGGGGGGACCAGCCTAAGAACAAGCATGCCTGGAAATGACTGCCTGCTAGATATCAAATGGGGGTGGAGGTGGGAATGGTACTGAGAAAAACAGACCTTTGGGAACCAATCTTATCACAAAGCACAAGGGCTGCCGCTGCTGATATTATTATAGTTGTCTAAAGCATTTGATGTCATTGTTCAGTGCATTCTGCAACGCTGTCAGGTTTTGACTGGGAATGTTTTCGTCTGATTCCACCGTTACCTGACAAGACATTATACTGCAGTCTAATGCTAGAGATATGTGTGGTTTGATGTTGCACTCACAGTGGGTACCACCAAAGCAGTTTCACCGAGCTGCAACCCTAAAGGGACACCTGAGGAGGAAGAGAATTCTCATTTCTGGCAGAGATGAAGCAGTGCATAGAAAGATGATATGTAGGGAGCCAACATGATGGGTTGGTGAATGTGGGACCTGTGCAGATACCTGATCTTCCCATGAGATTTTAGTTTGGAGGTGCAGATGAGACGGAATAGAATTTCACAAAGTTTGAGAAACGCCGATTTGAGATCCAAGTAATATAACAATACTTTAGATTGGGGGTACGTAGAAGAATGTTTAGGGGAAATGGTCCTGATTTCAAAATACTTGAGAAATACTGATTCTAATACCAGTTAACATTTACTGATTGTAATACCAGTTAACATTTACTGCAACATGTTTACATATTCATTAGTTGTACAATCACCAAGCATTTATCTAGACAGCTCTAACAAATTCATGGATTTAAAAGGTAGCCTAGAGTTTTAATTCTTAATGTGACTACCAAACACTATTGCCTCCAGTACTATTGCTTCCAGCTTCATTGCTGATACTGTTGTTGTGTTTGTTGAAATGAAACAAGCTTTTGCAAATCACATTGTTATTTGGGTTTTATCCATTTGTTTCATCCGACTACTTAGTCTTCAAGTTGTCTTCAAATTCAGACAATTCAAGTGAGCAATCTTAAAACAGTGTATCATTCAAGAACATCTCTCTATAGTCCTCAGCAGTTCCAAACAATATAAATTATTATGCTCAAGTGCTCTCAGCAATTTTGTACAATCATATAGAACTGGTGTGGGGACTCCCTTGCCCAGTCTCAGTCTGCCAGAGGGCTCGAATTTGGCCCTTGGGGCTTTTTTTATTTAAAACAAAAACACCCACCTGCCAATCAACTGATGTCACTCTGATGGAGGTGATGGCACCTGATGGGTGGGGGTTGAGTCTGCTGGGAACTGGCGCATGCAGTCAAACTGAGGATGATTTAACCACACACATTAGCCAGAGGTCCACAGAAAAGCACAAGGCTATTTGAAAGCACTTTTGCAAGCAGCTTGGTACTGATCTTTAGACCTCTGAAAACTGGAGATTCAAACAGCAATGCGTAACTGTTTGCATAAGGGCTTTCGAACAACCTCACACTGCACTCTGAAGTGCCTCCAGTGGGAATTTTAAAGCTGATGTCACTAGGATATTGAAAGGTGGGCAAGCTCTCTAGGGGTGGGGCGAGAAGGGTTCAGCCCACAAGCTAGAAAAGGTTTCCCTTCCCAATACAGTATGGGAAAGATTTATAATGTAGACACATGAAGTCTAGCATTTCAAAAACTAAATTCAAGAAAATCATCTGACATCTAAGCAACTCTGAGATCATGTCCAGAAATGATAAACTATAATTTTGCCAGATGTGAAAAGGCCTAGGCTCCTATCATGCTTGTCTGTTCCGCTCCCCCCTTTTCCTACAGTGTCATTAAGATGATTTCTCAAGTTTCGCATGTCATCTGAACTGCGAACTGTGGTTAACATTAACTATTCATATTTTAAGCAGGTTGGCTTCAGAAACTACAGCTTGAAGTTGGTTTACTTTAAACTAGCAATAATCACAGGTCACAGTTCAGGTGACATGGCAAGCCATGCCAGCTACAAACAGAACATTGGTCATGTTAACTACTGTTAGTTAGCCCAGACAATATGACAAATTTTGACTAAAAGCAGAAGCTTCCAAATTCCTGTCACCCCGTGGGGGTAGGAGAATTAACAATTCCTTGGAAGGGGGTTTGTGCTTTCACATCCTGCTTTACCATAGTTTTGTGTGATATCCACATGCCCTTAGAGAAGGATCCTGATGATAAAGTAATCTGCAAGCACTTAAATATATTTCTTGTATCTGATAGACTACTTACTGTATTGCTCAAAATCAACTGTACGTCTTCCTTATTCATGCAAATCCATCTACTTGATTTGCAAAACACCTATTATTCTACCTAAAACAAGATGTTCACACCTTTGCTTAATTCAGGAAACTTTGACAAAGTTGCTTTTAAAGCAAAGTAATTGTCTCTGCCTAATTCTGGAAACTGTCAAAACACCGCCGGCTGGATTATGAAGCTTATGAGAATGCTTAAAAATAACTCTTTCTAATTAATGAAATGACCAGAGGAATGGCTTAATTCCTTAGCTAGTAAATAGGTTCCATGCTAATATCATGACTAAACAAGGTTATCCTTCCTGAATATATTTAACAATCTCAAAAATGTGTAACATTTACAATGCAACATTTGTATTTGACTACTAATTTGCCACACAGTTCAACCTCCAAATACTCTTTATTGAATTTCTTAATTTTGTTTTGCGGAGGTTCTACTGGCACAACAGGGCTTCCCCCCCCCCGCCCCAATGTGTGCTGAAAATCACTTCCAATGGTAACCCATTTTGAGGGTGTGCAGGGTGCTAGTGTGGACAGGAGATGGAATTCTGCTGTGAACACTGAAATCCATTGTGCCAGCAAAATTGCAGAGTTGAATATGGCCTACTGTTTTAGTGACTTTTAGTATATGATTTCTGAAATAATTGCTACTGTGACATTCTCACCACCCCATTATGTTCTTCACTACAATTTGTCCTTCTTGAGCTGACTATCCCTGCTGTATATGTTAGACTGCGTGTCCCTTAACTGGGGGATGTCATACCTGTTCATTGTAAAGTGAACATAAATAGTTCTAGATAAAGAAAAGCAGATCTTGTTTCTTGCTTAAGCTATCTGTTCTCCAACTATATCCTCCCCTTAATTGATATGTTATTCTTCTCCCACTTCTTTGACAACACTGAATATTTACATATCTGAATTTTATTTCTGTACAAAGGGGTTGCTGCAATGACATCATTTAAACTCTTTTGCAGGAGAGAGGGACACCTAAAAAACTGCTCCCGAGACCCTAGGAAGATGATATTTGGAACAGCACTTCAGTTAGAAGCAAACTGAAGACATGAACTTCTTTGCTTGTAGTTCAATTAGTAACTGTAGTGGCCGATGGGGCTGGGCAGATTCTTCAGCATCAACTTCTTTGGACTGGTCATGTTGTGCAGATGCCCGGTTATCATCTTCCAAAGCAACTACTCTATTCCGAACTTAAAAATGGAAAGCGTAATGCTGGTGGTCAACAAAAGAGGTTTAAAGCTTCTCTCAAGAGAAATCTTTTAAAAAATGTAATATAAACACCAATAACTGGGAAAACACTGGCCTGCAAACACGCCAATTGGAGAACAGCCTTTACCAAAGGTATCATGGACTTTGAAGACACTCGACTCAGGACAAAAGGGAGAAATGTGCTAAGAGGAAGGCACATTTGGCAAACCCTCACCGTGATCAACTCCTGCCCAGAAACCTATGTCCCCACTGTGGAAGGACGTGTGGATCCAGAATTGGCCTCCACAGTCACTTACGGACTCACTGTTAAGACCATTTCATGGAAGACAATCTTACTTGGCTATGAGTAATCACAAAAGAAGGATAATAATTCTCTTTTCTGATCTTTTACTGAGGGAATAAGTTGGACATCTGTCCAGATCTTCCAGTGCTGTGGCTTTCTTGTGTCTCTGACACTAAATCTTAAACTCTTATGTACAGAATTTCTGAACAATTCAATGGGGTGAGGAGAAACAGGACAGTTAAAATCTGCACGCATAACATTTCTGGCTTCTGTACTACAATGGAAAAAGAAATGACAAGTGTGCTGCAAATAACTTATGGAACCACGAGCAAAATTTGAATTCTGCTGTGTTGGAAAAGTAAGATGCATATCCCACACATGACTGAGTGGAACTACTCTGCAGAGTTTGTGATTCAGTAAAGCTGTTTAGATCATACTCTCATCTGACCTTATAATGTGAAGACAATTCATGCAAATTGCAGATTTGTATTGGATTTTTGCATTGGATTCTTGTCTTAAGACAGGAGTACAGTAACGCAAATATCAGAACCTGTCCTCTTCCTCCCCGTTATTCCTATTCCACACCCTCTGCACAGAATGCTTTTTAAGTCTCTCTCTGTGTGTGTTACACACTACTTCTGAAGTGGGAGGGTGGATCTGAAACACATTTTTAGATCTCCAACAGTCAGAATAGCAGGTTCTAGATCTGAAATATTTCATTATATATGCAGGCCTCTGAAGACTGCTCCTCATAATAATTTTGAGACTCAACATGAATGAACTCTTGGCAAGGCACATCCACATCTTATTCCCCACCAGTTGGACACAGGGGTAACTATGATGGAATTCATCTTATTAAACAGTAGATTTCAAGAAAGGTAAAATACACAGCAGGAAGAAACCATAATAAATAAAATCAAATAAATAAATAAATGATGCAATGCAGCTAAATGGCTAGCTGGCTGACTGCAAAAACGTATGCAGGTTCAGTTCAAAAGCTGATATGATCCAGCGGAGCCATTAAAGTACAAGGAACTTTTCCAAGAATTTGTTATTTGAAATGGAATATGAACAATAATACTCCTTGCAGCCTGGTCCACAGCCAGGCAATAAGTCAAGCTTGGAAGTTTTTTTTTGAAGGATTCTATTCCCATTAACAAAGAATACTGATGTAAGAAACAAGTTATTAAAAATACCAAAAAAAGGGAAAGTGGTGGGCTTTCTTTATATTGGTACAGGAATATGCAAAACGGCACAAACTAGTTTGCTCATCAGTAATCTTTTACTCATGATGCTTACACCAAACAGTCTTCAACTGTGTATCCATCTTGCTATGAGTCCTAGAAGACCTGTTCCCTGCCTTGATGGCCTTTTCCCACCTGGCCAGGGAGGGCAGCACCCTGATTGACTCCAGCTACAAAAGCTGCTGGCTCCTGGGTTGCAGTATTGTTTAGGTGTTGTTACTGATGTTAATTTTCTGTATCTTTATTTTTAATATCTTGATTTATGAAGCAATTGTTCAGTTTGGTTGGGTACTTTGTGATATGTGATATTTATTGTTTATGACTTTTGCTACGTTTGCAATTGTGTCGATCTTATCATGTTGTAAGCCGCCTCAAGCACGGTTTTAGCTATCAAAAGGTGGCATGCAAATAAAATGATGGTGGAGATGTGTACTTCCTGGCTCTTACATGAGAATGTAATGTGCAATCTAGCTCTATGCTGACTTGGAAGGGATTCCTACAATGGCTCTTGCAATTTTTCAAGCCATCCAATTCGTAGGAACGCTGATATAAAGAACACTGTAGTTGTGAACAAGCTGGGTTAAAGGTTAACTTATCCACAATGATGCATTTCCAGGGATAGGTGAAATAGGGATTACTAGGGCTTTTTTGTGACAGTATTCACTGGTACCCACCACACTTTTATGAAGATATGAGTACTTGAACTTGGTTTTTTAAAAACCAAAAAAAGGACTGTGAGTTCCTTTACTCATAGCCTCTTTGGGCCTGGTTGAGAATAAAATGCCTACATGAGCTTTATCCTGTGTATAGGGCAATAATATATATTATGAGAACCAAGAGTTCCTTTTATCTGCTTTTACTTAGTTATCAGCAAGCTACCGCAGCTATTTTTCAGGTGAGGAAAATAAATACCTTGGCAACTATAAACAATAAACTGCTGCAGAGTACAATGCAACACATTCTAAAAGAAAATGGTAGTGTTCCTTTTGAAAGCAACAGAAGGAAACCATCTGTTCAAAGTCTAAATATTTAATTTATGCTCACTTTTTTAAAACAAAAAAATGCTGCAAAATAAGGTGGCAACCATCTATAAAGCAAACAACAACATATTTAAATAAGTGCATAAATATTTTAAATTACCTCAGCAGGTAAGACTCAAAATACACTTTAGGGGCTTTAGAATAGATTTCCTTGAAAATGATGAAATCGTAGTTAAGCCAGGCTGTGGACCAGCAAGCACTTTTTCACAGGACCCCATCTTCAGAAATTACTTTTGACACAAGCAAACGCTTGGATGGCACTCCATGAAATTCAGTACACCACAATCCTATGACACTGAGGCACATACAAAGGAAGTCTCAACGATTCAAAACAACGATGCTAAATATTGTAATATTTTCTGTGTAGGGTGGGGGTTTTTGTATTTACAATTTTTATTGTTGTATAATGTGCAACCTGCCCATGTAGAATGTCCTCTCATCACTGCCGCATGTCCCTGGCAGGGCGAGAGATATTTCATGCAGCTGCACAGTACACAGTCCCTTAGAAATCCATTGTATCATCTTGGTAATAGCAGTGTATTGGTGACTGAGCATGGGGTATTTAAAATGTGTTTACAGTTAAAATCGGAATTGTTTATACTGAGGAAGTAAATGTAAATAAAACCCTGGTCCTTTATCCATCAGTGAAATGGGCAATTTGTGGGTGATGAACTGCATGAGGCCTGCAGGCCCTTATATTTTGATCTCAGCATGTATTCCGTTTTTATTGTGCATGACCTGGTAGCATTTATTTTTAACAACTCAGGCTACACTAGCAAAAAAAATCTCCACTCTGTGAAGAAGCTATGTACAAATACGGGGTTAATGAATGTGTGAGACACATTCACATACCCAATGGCCCCACCCTCAAACTCTACACATCGGTCAACCCTGCACAGAAGAGCCAAGCAATGTGTGGTCAGAACGGAATGGACAGGCACAATCCTATTCTGCCCCTTCCCATGTACTGGCTGCCCCTACATTTAGTCTTCTACCCAGGCCTCTCCTCTACCGGCATCACACAAATTGGACTGGGCACAAAGTCTGGGGGAACTTCAGGTCAGAGTACTGTTTAGAAAGGAAAGATGGCTCACCAGGGGTGTCAACTTGAATAAAACATTGGGGGGGCAGGTAAGCCCTGCCCCACACGATCAATTACAAGATGTGGCACACACATGCCATTTGAATGGTAATGCCCATTAACTGAGGGGGGGGGCAATCCCCTCAAATATTTTGGAGAGGGCGAATAGACCTCAGCCCCTAGGAGTGGGCAGTGCCAGATTAAACCCCATAGAGGTCCCTAAGCAGTGAAAATCTTGGAGGCCACCCTCACATTGAACTAAAAAAGCTTGATTGTAATTTTCCTTCAAGATCAAATAAATTGTATTTTGATCTGTTGTAGTGGGGGTCCTAAAAGGCTGGTGCCTACTCTACCTATTTGGTAGTCCGCCACTGGGAGTTGTGGGGAACAAAAGTCACTTATCCCTGTTTTTCAGCATTCAGTTGAGTTTTTAAAGAATTCAAAGTCAGCATTTTACTGGGGGGAAAAATCAGATGCAAGTGAGTTTCAATGACTCCTCACAAAGAATCATTCAAAACAAGGGTGGTAATAATCAGCATGAGGATACTCTATGAATCACTAGGACAAAGTGCCACATTAGGGGATCCTTAGAATCAGCTGGAAGACGAGAATGATGAAGTACAATGCAATTATGGCAAACCGAGAGCGCTTTGCGTGCCCAAGCATCTGGTCAGTTGGTCTGCTGCCTTCAAGTGTTTTAAAGTCCCTTGGCAGCTATAAATAAAACCCCACGTTTTGGAAGGGAATTGGAAGAAATATATATTATTTACACATATGGGCTAGTTAAGAGTTATAATGCACCATGATTTAGCCTAACCAAAGGCGCAATCATCACGGATCCACTGGGGATAAGTTCTTCATGGAAGGCAAAGACAGTGAACATTTCAATAACTGAGGTTCCTCCAAAACAATTTTGAAATTGTTTTTAGCTCACCTCCCGATTCCTATTTTGCAGAAATGAAAAACTCTCCTGGATTATGCAGCTGGAATGCAAGTACAGCTCTTACGACATTATCAGTCCAGCATTAGCTGAAACAAATATTTTTTTATTTTTTATTTTTTTATTTAAAAAAAGGAGGGAAGAGAGACAACATTTCAACATCTGCATTCAAGTATTTCCACCTGCTTCTATAGCAGAGGCCACAAAACAGGCACACACTACTTAACATATTACTGACAGAATGATGAGAAAGCTCCTGTCAGGCACGGGCCAGCCGGGTGTTGGAGACAAAATGCACAGCCCCAGCTGACTAGTTAGAGAAAGTCTGGAGAGGTACAATTATAGAGGCATATGACAAGCCTTCATGCTTGACTGACTTGAGAACCGATGACATGGCATTAAACAGCAATCCTTCCTACCCAGCGGTCACAAAACAGCAATAAGTCAACTGATGCACCGTTGTAAAATCATGATTTATTCCTTTGCTTTGAATACACAAGACTACAGCACGATGTTCTGGTAGACTACCACTGCTGGTTCACTTGGGGCCCAAACATCCAGGGCTCGGCTGCCTACAACAGGCATAAAATCAATGTTCTAGCACTGGCTTCCTGAAAAAGGTTTCCACGCTAGCTTAATTCACACAGCAACTGCAATACAATAAGCTGCATTCAAGCTGTTATATTCTCAAACCTTTTTAAAGTACTGAGTGCATGCAGGATGCACGTTTGAATGCATCAGTTCATTTACAGAAAGATGGAAATAAAAGAAAATTGCAAGTCAGAAAAATAGATACAAAGTAAACGTTTTACCTATGCAAAAGGCAATCATGTATTTATGTAAAAATGCATATATGTAAATAATGAACCGATCGTTATTTTGTTACACTTACTTCTTTCCCCCATTAAAATAGGTTGATCACTATATGCTGCACTCTCCAAAAATGGAACCCTCTTTTTCCTTTCCATACATATCAGGATTAGTCATTTAAAACCACAGGGTGGAATGAAATGGCAAAGGTGCTAAATGTTAAAAAAAAAATAGTGGTTTAGAGATTCAGAAAATTTTCTATCCTCCACAAAACAAGAGTAAGAAGAGCTTGAGAGAGAGCTTGAATTATGTCTTTTGTTATTGGTGCAACTGCCCTTAGATAGTGAACCGAAACAGAGCTGATAACTTGGAGGTGACATCACAACTCAGTCTGCATGAACTGTCATAAACACTTGGTATTAAGTTAACCTCAAAGATAAAAGGACAACTCCCCTAGCAATAGAATGGATTTGATAACACTATTTTCAAAGGAAAAGGGGCTTATTCAGAAAGCAAAACTCTAAAGCAGGAGTTACATTTTCACTGGGGATATGTAGTTATTTTATGCAAGTGGTAACCATAAAAACAAAGGGTGGTATCCAACTAAAGTCTACTCAGGACAGATCCACTGAAATTAATGGATCTAAGTTAGTCATGTCCATTCATTACATGGATCTACACAGAGTATGACTCATGTTGGCTACAACCCATCAGAATCAGAGAATATGCAATACAAAAGACTAATTGAGATGTCTTAGCTGTTAATGCAAACATGAAACATAATGTTTAATACAGAAATATAAAAAGTGGATCAGAAGATAATATGGTTACCACCTTCAAAAGAAACCAAAGCACAGTTAATTACAAACTTCTTGGTTTCATTCCTCATGTCATAAAGGGGCTATGTGTGGGCAAAAGGTTCATTCATATCCCATCTTAATAAGCCAACATTTCTTCTTCCAAACTTAGCCAAGATACTCCTCATGAGACTCTAAACTTAACTAATTTAATAAATTCTCTGACAGACACCTGGTAGAAGTGCAGAAATGCAAAATAGATAATCAGCATGCTACACACACTTTCAGTCTACAGTCTGTGTACAAACAAGAGTGCAAAATTAGGATATAATCCAGTTACTACTTTAAGTGGTAACTCTTAATGAGTCCTAGATAGGATACATGAACATTTGATATTACCCTACATTGATGCAGACAACAGTTCCATCCAGCTCAGTGTTTCCTACTCTTACTGAAAGGATCTCCAAGATATCAGGGGACTAATTCCCCCCCCCCCCGAAGTGGAGATAAACCTGGAACGTCATGCATGCAGTCCATGTACTATGATGCAGTGGTACCTCAGGTTACAAACACTTTGAGCTACAGACTCCACCAACCCGGAAGTAGTACCTCGGGTTAAGAACTTTACCTCAGGATGAGAACAGAAATCATGCGCTGGCGGCACAGCAGCAGCAGGAGGCCCCATTAGCTAAAGTGGTACCTCAGGTTAAGAACGTTTTCAGGTTAAGAACAGACCTCCAGAATGAAATAAGTTCGTAATCAGAGGTACCACTGTGCAGTTAAAAGTAAAGGACTCCTGGACGGTTAAGTCCAGTCGAATTCGACTATGGGGTGCTGGATCTCCGTTTTCAAGCCGAGGGAGCTGGCGTTTGTCCGCAGACAGCTTTCCGGGTCATGTGGCCAGCATGACTAAACCATTTCTGGCGCAACGGGAAACACCGCGATGGAAGCCAGAGAGCACAGAAACGCCATTTACAACACACACCCCTTTGGAAAACAGGAACAGTGACTGGTGCTAAAAAATTCCACCGCAAAATATGCCACTACAGTATTTCTACAATGGTCAATAATTTCAACCACAAGTAGAAGTGCAATTTGAATACAGAGGCCTACTACCTGAAATTCCTTAAATGTAGCTAATAAAGCTGTTGTCAGACTTTACTTCCCATTAGCTCCAGGGAGCACAGCCAATATTCAGGGTTATAGTCCAACAACAAATGGAGGACACCACCAGCCTTAAAGGAAGGAGCCACAAAACAAACCTTGGACCTTTGGGAATGCCCAACTTTATGCATATTCAGAGGGTTGCATCAAATCAAGCTGCAGATTTTCACTCACACAATGAAACCTCCCCTTCTCTCATCTGCAGTCCCTCGCCCCCCCCCCCCACATCCCACACACGCACTGTCAAAATCTGCTCCAAGGGATTTGGAGGCTTTCGGAAGCAGATTGGGCAGAGGCAGGGAAAGCAGAGAAAGGAAAAGTCCAATTGCAAAACCAGAACTGTGCTTGTACAGCATCAGATACCACCGAGAGGGTGGTTCTACTCTAATGGAAATCTGATTGCTATGATTGACATCCTATACCCTTTTAAAATGTGGCTCTTTTGGGGAGGGTGTTTTTGGGTTGTTGTTTTCATTTTGATTATATATATTGTGGGTTTTGTGTTGATCTTTTCTGTGAACTGCCATAATAATAATAATAATAATAATAATAATAATAATAATAATAATAATGTACACCGACTCTACGCTTACTCTGCTCTGGTCACACTGCCGACTGATGTAATCCATTTCAGTACAGTGGGCAGCATCTACATAACAGTTGCCCTGCATTAAGTTGTTCCTGCTGAAAAAGGAGCTATTGCTCAAATTGCACTTTAAGAAACTGAAGCCAAATCTGAACTGCAAGACTGACTGGTATGGGTACCCTTCACCATGTAAAGCATATTTACAAGTTCAAGAGGGGCACTTCTGCTTGTCCCTCGACACATGTCTGAGCAGTTGTTGTTTTTTGTTTGACCCACCGCTTTCCCCTGGAAAACGCACTCTTTCCTGCGGAATCAGAACCAACAGAAATCCACAGAAAGCCCATGGATTAACAACTGGCGTACAAGCTTAACAAGTGAATGACAACTATAGTCAACAAATGGATGTTGAACTTCTTTTTATCTCTTGAAACAAAGTATTTATTCAGCACACTATCATACAAGCATAACAAAACTTCAGAGTATCTCAAATTTCAAAGCTTTCAGCACATTTGAATAAGAGCTAAGCACCGATAAAGTTGTTGACTGTATTTTGATCACTCAATGCAAGATTTTATTTGTTCGTGCTTTTAAAGCCCTGCTCTTGCTATCTATAAAGACTCAGATAGTAATCCTGCAGAGTTAAGCAGCTCAACTGAGTTTAACCTCATAAATTCCATAAATTAAAGGAAATTAAAATTAGCTTGTGTACAGGCTTGCAAACCTAGTGTACATCCAGATTAGCTAACAGTGCAAAAATATTTTTGTACTATTTCTGATTATACTGAACATACTGTAAGTGGTATTGCATTCAGTTAATCATTTGAACACACCTATTACCAGACTAGAAAGTATGGTATGTCATGCAATAGATTTGAGGGAATCCTAAGTAATATATTTCTACACTTAACAGACAACACTCTGCATACACAATGATGCCCATTGGCTTGAAAGCAATGTAGTTTGCAACTTAATTGAGATGGGTGTAGATCTGTATATTACACCACATGGGAAAGGATAGAACAAAAAGGGGCTATCAAAAGATTTAGGCATGGCTGTAGAGTTAAAACATGGCTCTCTTTATCTCTGTGCCATCTGCAATGACATAAGAAAGCCATTTCAGCATAGGCAGAAGCATAAAACCTGTAATAAAAAAGGCTATTTGGAATAGTAAGTTATTATCAGCCTGAAGAGCTGCTCCAAAATCAGAGCTATTACAGTATATGCTCCCCAAACACTACTCTGCAACCAAGATGAATTTACCTATTACCAGGTTTAGGATACTAGCTATTATCATGCCCCCTTGATTTCTTTCAAGTAGCTCCAATGGAATAAGCCACAAGTGAATAATAAAGATCTTATAATAGCCCTTAAGAATTCTTTATAGGGTGGAAGGCACAGAAATGAACTCTAGCGAGTTAGAGAACTCTCATCTCTGGATAACAAAAAATAATTAACCTGACTTAATGTATCTGAGAAGGCTTTATATAAATCAGACTTTTGTGCTTCAAGAGTCAGATTAAAACCATATATTTTTAAAAGTATGTAGATATTGTCTCATAAGTACCTACTGAACATATTTAAATCTGCACGGGTCTTTTTGAGATGCTCAATGTATTCCGCTTGAAAGATGTGTGAAGTACTTACAGTGCTTAGTTTGCTGGAGGTAATAATGATGCGTCTCTCGTGCAACATGCTGGCATAAAGTTGCAGCATGTTGTTCACATCCACAGCAACAAAATATTCAGTAAGATTTCTCTGTTTAATAAAGAATAAGTACTGTTAACACATTAATAGTGGTAATTGAGTGGAGCATAAACTTATAACTACCAATTTCCCTGCTGAAGGGGGATTTTCCCCCCCATCTCGTTAAAGAAATATGTCTGCACAATAAGCATCTTTAACTGAAATTCATCACCTTGTTATCATTTGCAATATTAAAAACTGTGCTTCAAAATATTCAGATTTTGTTTTTTGAGCAAGGTTGCCCTCACCAGTTTTTTAGTTTAGCTTATTAAGCATAACCACTTCTTAAACATTCATGCCTGCAAACACACACACACACACACAGAATGAGAGCGATCCTTGCATCCACTGTGGGCAACTGATTGTTTTAAATTACATAAATGGATATACACTAGTGTATGCAAATCCCCAGCACTATGGAATTGAAACAGTCTGTGAAGAGAGAGAGCGGCGGGTGTTGGGATGTGTAAATGAATTAAAGGAAAATAAAGCCATTGAAGAGAGAGCTGAACCAGTTTATTTTCAGGTTCTATTCAGCCTTATAATTCAGTAAATATGTGATAAATATCCCATCTTAACCCCATATAAATCTTACGAAACTTACACTTTCAGGTACTGTTGGTAATCCAGTTAGATCAGGAGTAATGAAATACGACTGCTGATCAAGGAAAGGAAAACAAAATAAAACAAAACACAGAGTTATTGGTCCTGAAAGTGATAGCAGTATTATAAACTGCTGTTTATGTAGGCTAGTTAGCTTTTGTTCTTGTGGCAGAATGACATGATTAGTAAAGTAATCAGGAGCACCAGCTAGTTTGATTCAACAGACCACAGGCATGAAATACCCTTTTCAGAAAAGTGTTTGTTTTCTACTGAAATCAGTTTTGCTAATTCCTGGAGTTAAAAAAAAACACACAACAGCGTATATGTAGAGCATCATCAGTGTTAAAGAGATTGGGCAGAGGCAGGAGGAGAAAAAATCAGGAGAGCAGGAAGAAAAATAGAAGGGATTATACATTCAGTTGCTTCTGTAGCTGCTATTGCCCTAGGCAGCAGTCACCAGGTCCCTACCTGCACTATACATTTAAAGCAGTATCATACCACTTTAAACATGTCTTCCCCCAAAGAACCCTGGGAACTTTTGTTTGTTACTGGTGCCAAGTATTGATAAAGCTTCAATTCCCAGAGTAGTTTAACAATCATAAGGAGATGGAGGGGTGTGGCCTCATATTCATAAAGTGAAATAACAAATCCTGCATTCCTAGCCACAATTTTCTTCTTGTATCTCCCTTGTTCATAGATTGGCAGCTGGTCGGGGGGGGGGGGAGCCTGTACTCCTCACAGGGTTGAATATAGCCTTGGGCTTCCAGTTGCTGATTGTTACAGAACTGGGTTCATTCTGTTAAATATTTACAAGCAGGTTGCAAAACAACCCAAGTCCCCCCCCCCACACACAATACTTTATGAGAAATGTAACTTAACAAGGTTCTGCATGCATATTTTAATGTGATCCGCAGGAGGTGTCAAAAGCTTCACTAGTCCACAAGCATGGACAATAAACACAGTGTATGAGGGTATGAGGCCTCCAGCTGACAAACTGGCTTTTAAAAAAATGTTTTAATTAAAGGTTTTCTTGGGTTACAAATATACATTGTCTCTATTTCTGACACTAGTCACGATCACCATGAAGGTCAAGGAGAAGTGGCCCACCATTGTATGTCGGGAAAGCAATTCCTATTCTAAGGGAAAACATTATGGGATTACCAATATGGGCAGAAATCACCCCATGTCTGTTCCTATCAAGACAATGGGAGAGATTAGCAGGTGAGGATTGACTAAAGTGAGGGTTGGTCCAACTTGAAGATCCAGAAACCACAGGAAACCTAAGTGTGTAAGGTCTGCCTCTTCCATACTCTCATTCACCAACTGCCAATTATTGGGAACAGCTGACCTCTGATGATGCCTCTGATGATGGGGGATGTGGAAGTTGCATTTTTAATTGTAGCACTGCTGGAGGTACATCCTCAGCACAATCCCATACATGCCTACTCTGAAGTCTTGTTGAGATCAATGGGGCTTACTCCCAGGTGAGTAGGTAAAGGATTACAACCTCCGTCTACAAATTAAACTCAGGTTATATGAGAAAACGAGCATCACAGAAGCTCTTAGCTAGCCTCATAATTGTGAATGGGGAAAATGTTACAAGACTAAGACCATATTAATGGGATCTAGAATTTTGTACTAAGGACCTGTGTAAGTTCATTTATAGCTACTTGTTAAAGTAAGGTGTTTATGCCACTAGGTCTTTATTATCCCTGTCCAATTATAGCCTTATTGGGAAAATCTGACAACTAACAAGTTTTTCACATTCAGAATTAGTTGATAGCAAAATAAAACACAAGCAATGGTAGAAAAAGAAAGAATCAGCAAAAAATGAACAAAAAACAATTACATTAGGAATGTTTTTTAATCCAGTACATGCATAGAATGACAGAATTGATATAACATAGAAAAAGGATAAATTCAGATATTGTGAAACCAATAAAGCATCCCAAATTCTGGAAAATATTTTCTGTTTACACTATTCTTAGATTTAAAATGTTTATTTGAAGATGGAGGGGGGAATCCCAAGGGTGCCAAACCCTTAAATGTATTTAATTTTCAACCTGACATTCTTCTTCAGGGATATTTACAAAGCACGACATAAAAAAAAAGTCAGACGATCTTCAGATAGTCGTCACTAGCAAAAATAACTATACTTTCATATTATCTTTCACTAGTTGGCTTAAACACTTTTAGGGTTTTTTGTGGGGGGGGAGGTGAAATATAGGATTCTTTCCCATCATCACCACCACCTTTCTCACTTTTTGGTGGGGTGCAGCCCTTCTTTTTCATTTTGGTGGCTAATTATTCAAGGAGCTAGATTCAGTCATTAAAAAACAAAATATTCAACCCCTGCTGAGAAATTAAGATAAAAATGGCATGTACCACTGAAATATCAGTAGAGATATGATATTAAGGCATTGCTCACATGCTGCCAACAGTGCCAAGTGTAAATATATTCAGTGAAAATAATACATTTTTTATTCCTGTTCTACAAAGAGCGCTTCTCAGAAATTTGTAAACAGTTGAAAGGCATAAAAAATATTTTTCAAAAGCAAAAAGTCAGTAAGAATAAACTATTGTCACTCTATTAAATGTAAAGAGGATATTTAGCATACAATTTGCACATATACTTCCAATTCTGGTTTAGTCTAAACAGAAAATACATTCAAGATTTTTTTTTTTCTTTTATACCAGAGCCGCAACACAATAATTTCTCAGGGGACATTTATGAATCACTTGCAATCAACAGAGACATCATTTGGCAGGCAATTATTTCTTTCAAGAGGGGCTGTGAGTAGCCAGAGCAGTTTAAACTCACCGCCATTAAACATGGTTGATTTTTCAAAACTTGCTCACTTGCAAAAAAGATCTCGTTGTTCTTTTTCCAATATGAGAGAGAAAGTTGAACAAATTCATGTTTTGAAACCAAAGAACTGAGTTTAACTTGCAAAGCTGCACTTTTCTGAAGTAACTTGACTCCATTCTCATCATGTAATGTTTCAAAGGCAAAAACAAACAGCTCAATCAATCTACCTTGTTGTTTTCAAACTTTACAATATAGGGCTTTTGGTTTGTAAGGTGTTGGGTGTGTGAGGTCATTTTCTGTTTTCCTTTGCAGAAGAAACAGAAATGGGAATACCAAAGATGAATGAGGAATTATCCCAGCAACAGATGGAATGCCAAAGGACTGAGCTATGTATTGGGCACATATTCAGGCAAATATTTGAAATCCTTTCATTACATGCAGAACTGCACATATAATTTAAAACTGTGCATAGCAATCAGGATCAGTTTTGTTTTTTTAAACAATCAGTGACGATATGCTAGGAACAGAAAGATGCATTAGCAATTAGCAAAGTATGATATCCGTTGCATTAAGTTTAAACTTTTGTGTTCGTAAATGTCCATATCTTTGCATGTATACTCTTTATTAGCTGTGTGTAACATGGATTTTGAGTTTGTTCCGCAACAACAGTACTCCACATCATGAGTACTGTGATTCTCAGTTCCTGCTAGGTGCAAATTTTCTTAATGAATATCCAACTTTGCTTCCATGCTGGTTCTGGTTCATCCAGCCAAATGGCTGGTTACAGAAAGTTCCATTTTCAGAGTATTTTATGTAAAACTGGTGTTGATGTGTGAGCCTCAGAGAACACAGCTTGGCATCCAGATCCCCAGAGGAGTATATGGCAGAGACAATTAGAAGGGGGAAATGTTTTTACTACAGCACCAAGCTAATTTATTGGACTGACTGAGTGCTGTCAAACATGGCATTCCAGACTGCCAGCTTTTCAAGCACTTCTCAAAACCTAATTATGTAACGTCTATTAGAATTTTGCAGATGATCATTTTTGTCTGAAGAATTTGTGCATCAACAAAGCTAGTGTCCATGCCCTACCTGCATCCCCGAGCAAATTAAAGATTGGTGGCTTGCAACATAGTGCTTGCTAATACTGTGCGCCATGTGATTATGTGTGTAGAACAAAAGAAGGGGAGGGCATTAAAGTCTACTGATATTGATATTGTTTTTATTCTGGATTGTATCCAATGTTAGTCCTACTCAGAGTAGGCCCACTAAGGTCAACAGACCTTACTCACATAGGTTTATTAATTCATATGAGTCAAATCTATATACAACTTTTTTTTTCTAACCCACCCACCCTTCAACCTTAAGGCTCCCGGGGTGATCCACAAACAATGCATTAAAATGCAACACAGCAACATCACATAACAACCATGAAACCAACATAACAGTTCACAAGCAGAAGAAACAAATTAATTAAGACAGTCATCTCCATAAGTCTTAAAGAAAGAGTGACATATTGACAATGAAAAACAAGTAATGGGAGCGACAACAGTTTCTCCAACAGGAGGAAGTTCTACATCCAGGGTGCCATAACAAGTATGTGTGTTAAGGTTTCTAAGGGAGATATGCCAGTGAAAAAACAGCAAGAAGTATTTTAAAACAGGTCTAGCTAGCCCATTGTCATCACATAGTGGATGTCAAAACACAACCCAAACAAACAGGCATGGGCTTTTTTATTAATATATTGCCTTCTCATAAAATATCATATAAAACAAAAACACAAACATTAAAGACAATGCAAAACAGTAATTCAAATAGGAACAAGAAAATCTGGAAAATCAGGCAAGGAACCATGGAGATACTGAATCTGTGTCATCTATCCAGCTTGGCGACAAGGACTACATTTCTGGGAGGTCGTGTTCAAGTGAAGGCTGTGGCTATTACTCATTCTACCCCTGCCTTCTCCAATCTGGTGCCCTCCAGACGTTTTGAACAACAACTACCAGCAGTTAGCATGTGCAACCCCTAAGTCATATAAAGTCTTCATTGTGCAAGACTGTATGTTTGTCCATAGCTCCTAGAAAAATAGAGCTCCTTTCTGTGGTACAACAACTGAAGAGTGCTGTTCTCCTGGCCATGTCCATAGCACAACCTTTTGGAGCTACCTGCATCTGGTCTTCCAAGTCAAAGATTTGAAATGGAAACGAAGAAACTTGCGACAATTAGTCTAGTGTCTAGAATAGCAGGGGATCCACACTTGGGTCAAACACAGGTAGGTTGTGACAATAGCCCCAAGCATGTAAGCACAAAAAATGGGGTAAAATATTCGCTCATGTGTGGCATTAAGGGCCATGGGGAAAACATTCCCAGATATTGAGTTGGGGGAATGTCAAAAGCCACATTAACAATCCCTTAGCAAATTCCTGTGCCTTCTTGGGGAGATCTGCCTTTCACTTTGAGAGATGTGAGAATGTAATTTGGATACTTTATCATGGCACCAAGCTCCCCAACTTATGCAGAGTAAATACAAAGGGCGGTTTTTGTTGCTGATTATTATTAATTGGCATGAGACTCTGTAATGAAGACAATACCTACCAAATTTAAGCTGATCGGAGTATTTGCCGTTGGCACAGAATGAGTATACCAGGTTTCTAACAAGTCATTCAAGTCATCTTCCTATAAAAAATAAGATTTTAAAATGTTTATTCAGTAGCTATATAAACCATGGTCACCATAATTCAGTACTTCAGATATGTAAGGTAAAGTTAAAGGTAAATGTACCCCTGACCATTAGGTCCAGTCGTGGACGACTCTGGGGTTGCGGCGCTCATCTCACTCTATAGGCTGAGGGAGCCGGCGTTTGTCCGCAGACAGCTTCCAGGTCATGTGGCCAGCATGACTAAGCCGCTTCTGGTGAAACCAAAGCAGCACGGAAACGCCGTTTATCTTCCCGATGGAGCGGTACCTATTTATCTACTTGCACTTTGACGTGCTTTCGAACTGCTAGGTTGGCAGAAGCAGGGACTGAGCAATGGGAGCTCACCCCGCCACGGGGATTTGAACTGCCAACCTTCTGATCAGCAAGCCCTAGGCTCTGTGATTTAGACCACAGCACCACCCACGCTCCCCTTCAGATATGTACACCGTAACAAATGAATTCGAAAACTCCAAGTAATTTAAACCAGTATCTGATTTCTCACCTCTGTAAATCCTAATGGAAGCCCTGCTCACTCTCTGATTTTACTGCTTTTCTAACTGTGGCCCCTCTGGTCTACTCTCCCCCTCAATCTTCTGAATAATTTCTTCTCCCACACCTGAACCTTCCTACTTTTCTTGTCCTGCTTTCCAAAGACCATGCTTCTTCTACCTCCTCCTTTCCCAGGCCTTTATTTCTGCCCCATTTCTTCCTAGGAATCACATTGAAAGTATGTATAAAACAAATCACATATTGTTCTACTTTTATCCCATTATCTGGGCAGCAGGTTAAAACGACCCCAGTTCCCCTATCATTTATTTCTATAATATCTATTCCAATAAAGCAAACCTTATATAAGTCATTCCAAAATGTAATGAAAATTGGTACATAACTGTACAAAAACAGATAAGCAATTTTCAGTGTCAATATTATAAGAGACAGAGTCCTAGTTGGAACTAGAACAACAAAGCTTGCTAGCATCTTGAATGTTTGCATTTATATTCTGTGAACGCATGCCAGAAATCCATCATCTCTCCAACTTGGATAGCTTTAAAAGAGGATTAGACAAATTCATGCAGGAGAGGGCTATCAATGGCTACTAGCCATGATGGCTATGATCTGCTTCCAGCAGCGCTTCTGAATACCAATTGCTCAGATCATCAAAATTATAGCAAAATTCCAGCTTAAAATGAAGAAAGTAGGAAAAATCACTGAGCCAGTAAGACACAACCTAAATCAAATCCCTTATGAATACACAGTGGAAGTGAGGAACAGGTTTAAGGATTTAGATTTGGTGGACAAGAGTGCCTGAAGAACTATGGACGGAGGCTCGTAACATTATACAGGAGGCAGCAACGAAAACCATCCCAATGAAAAGGAAATGCAAGAAAGCAAAGTGACTGTCCAATGAGGCCTTACAAATAGCGGGGCAGAGAAGGCAAGCAAAATGCGAGGGAGATAGTGAAATATACAGGAAATTGAATGCAGATTTCCAAAAAATAGCAAGGAGAGACAAGAGGGCCTTCTTAAAGGAACAATGCAAAGAAATAGAGGAAAAGAACAGAATGGGAAAAACCAGAGATCTGATCATGAAAATTAGAGATATGAAAGGAACATTTCGTACAAAGATTACCATAATAAAGGACAAAAGTGGGAAGGACCTAACAGAAGCAGAAGACATCAAGAAGTGGCAAGAATACACAGAGCATTTATACCAGAAAGATATGGAGGTCTCGTACACCCCAGGTAGTGTGGTTGCTGACCTTGAGCCAGACATCCTGGAGAGTGAAGTCAAATGGGCCTTAGAAAGCACTGCTAACAACAAGGCCAGTGGAAGTGATGATATTCCAGCTGAACTATTTAAAATTTTAAAAGATGATGCTGTTAAGGTGCTACACTCAATATGCCAGCAGGTTTGGAAAACTCAGCAGTGGCCAGAGGATTGGAGAAGATCAGTCTACATCCCAATCCCAAAGAAGGGCAGTGCCAAAGAATGCTCCAACTACCGCACAATTGCGCTCATTTCACACGCTAGCAAGGTTATGCTTAAAATTCTACAAGGCAGGCTTAAGCAATATGTGGACCGAGAACTCCCAGAAGTGCAAGCTGGATTTCGAAGGGGCAGAGGAACCAGACACCAAATTGCAAACATGCGCTGGATTATGGAGAAAGCTAAGAGAGTTCCAGAAAAACATCTACTTCTGCTTCAATGACTACGCAAAAGCATTTGACTGTGTTGACCATAGCAAATTATGCCAAGTTCTTAAAGAAATGGGAGTGCCTGATCATCTCATCCGTCTCCTGAGAAATCTCTATGTGGGACAAGAAGCTACAGTTAGAACTTGATATGGACTAACTGATTGGTTCAAAATTGGAAAAGGTGTATGACAAGGCTGTATATTGTCTCCCTGCTTTTTTAACTTACATGCAAAATTCATCATGCAAAAGCCTGGACTGGATGAATCCCAAGCCGGAATTAAGATTACTGGAAGAAATATCAACAACCTCAGATATGCTGATGACACAACCTTGATGACAGAAAGTGAGGAGGAATTAAATAACCTTTTAATGAGGGTGAAAGAGGAGAGTGCAAAATATGGTCTGAAGCTCAACATCAAAAAAACTAAGATCATGGCCACTGGTCCCATCACCTCCTGGCAAACAGAAGATGAAGAAATGGAGGCAGTGAGAGATTTTACTTTCTTGGGTTCCATGATCACTGCAGATGGTGACAGCAGTCACAAAATTAAAAGATGCCTGCTTCTTGGGAGAAAAGCAATGACAAACCTAGACAGCTTCTTAAAAAGCAGAGACATCACCTTGCCGACAAAGGTCCATATAGTTAAAGCTATGGTTTTCCCTGTAGTGATGTATGGAAGTGAGAGCTGGACCATAAAGAAGGCTGATCGCCAAATAATTGATGCCTTTGAATTATGGTGCTAGAGGAACTCTTAAGAGTCCCATGGACTGCAAGAAGATCAAACCTATCCATTCTGAAGGAAATCAGCCCTGAGAGCTCACTGGAAGGACAGATCCTGAAGCTGAGACTCCAATACTTTGGCCACCTCATGATAAGAGAAAACTCCCTGGAAAAGACCCTGATGTTGGGAAAGATTGAGGGCACAAGGAGAAGGGGACAACAGAGGGCGAGATGGTTGGACAGTGTTCTTGAAGCTACCAACATGAGTCTGAGCAAACTGCAGGAGGCATTGGAAGACAGGAGTGCCTGGTGTGCTCTGGTCCATGGGGTCACGAAGAGTCAGAAACGACTAAATGACTAAACAACAACAACAACAGGAGGGAAGAGGGTTCATGTGCTTGAATCCTGCTTGCTAGTTTCCACAGGCAACTCGTCGGCCACTGTGAGAAAAGGATGCTAGACTAGATGGGCCATTGGCCTGTTCCAGCAGGCTCTTCTTGTGTTTTTAACAACTGAGTGCATGAAGAGAGAATGATATCATGCTCAATGCCCCAACCTCCTGACCTTCAAGTGAACAGCCATTGGTATGAACTGAACTTTTGTGCAGAGAGAAAGTTGCACAGATATTCTGGTAGCTCGTATGTACATAGGCTGCATTTGGTGAATGTGTGAAAAGAGTTCATTAGACTAACAGTCAACACATTGGTGCATTTTCAACACAGTGGTAAACCCACTCCAGTATTTGCTTGTACAAAATAGTAACCGTCACCTTTATAACTAGTTGGCCCACTTTCCATTCCACTACCATGCTATTTAGATGACTGATATAGCCATCATTTTGGTCAGTTCCATCCACTTAGGCAAGTAGGTTATTTCTTTTTTAAATGCTACCCTGTCAAGATGGGTGGAGTACAGATATTGTTGTTGTTGTTGTTGTTAAATTTGTAATAAAATTTATATCCCGCTTGATTGTTAAAAAAAAAAAAACCAAAGCCCTTCAAAGCGGTTGTCATGCCAAGAGAAAGGGATGAAGCTTGCAGTCACACACAAGTAGAGCTTCACACATCGTGGGAGAAGAAATCCACAACACATTAGGAACTAATGGGGGGGAGGCACAAATAGAAGAATAGACTGCATGATCTTCATCCTGAGTATACATACTATAACATTTTGTTGCATGCATGCATCCCATGGTCGCTGCCCAGGGTGTGGTGCAAACTCACCTGCCACTTCCGCCCCTGGGTCAGCCTTGACTGGGAGTGGGGATGGAACTGCCAAGTCAGCACCGGGACGGGCAATGCTGCTTCTCCGACACTTCCTCCCCTGGGTCAGGCTTGACCTAGGAGCGGAGCTGTGGTCAGGCACAGGGCGCGCAGCCCAGCTAAGGAGAGAGGCGTCAAGACTGCCGACTCTTCCTCTAACAAGCATATATTTAATAAAGAAAACATAAAATTACCTGTCCTTTAGACAAATAATCTGCCAGCGTATTTAAAAGTTTGTAGTACACCTCGAACCATGGCAAGTAGCTGAAAAGAGAGACACAAAAGCTTTTATATAAAAAAGGAGAAACACAATATGTAAATCATTTCATCACGATGCACTTTTTGAAAGCGTTCAAGCAAGATTGAACAATAAAGTTTTAGATCTAAGTAGTTCATAAGAAAAAAGTGTATTGACTTGATCCTGTAAAACAAAATAAAATGTATCTAACTTTTTTCTCATTTGTAAGAAAATACTTAAAAGACAGTACATGGTGATGGCTGTGGGTTTTTGTTTTTGTTTTGTTTTGTTTTTGAAAAAGAAATTCTTCTTGGTTTGTTTAGCTTTTCCTTAAATCCTCAAGAGGGCATTTGATACTTACCGGTACCATTCATTAAAAACACATCACAGCAAGTCCACAAAGCTTGGATGCAAAGGGACAAACTTGATACATTATGAAAAACAAGCACACAGAAATATGTTTTATACACATACACACTAAAGTAGGAAGAATGAAAGTTTCCAGCTAATTGCATATTGAAATACTAGATACTAGAATTATTTTCCTTTCAAAGCTGCAAAGACTAACAACAGCTACTCCTATTTTCAGAAACTGAAAAATAATGTTTAAAAAACAAAACAACAGCTACCATTAACCTACAACTGTTAAAATGACAAAAATGCTAGATGCAGATAATATAGATCCATTATTTAAATACATTATATACATTAGCATTCAGAGAGGAATATACCTATCACAATTATAACGGAGCCTTTGGCAACCTGCTCTAGACATTTTCACCAGCTTAACTATATATATGACTGGTATAACCATCTCCACCATGTGCAGAATGATGTCACTCTTTGTAACTTAAGAAGGGTCTGCTGGATCAGGCCAAAAGCCAATATAGTCCAGCATCCTGCACTCACAGTGGCCAACCAGATGGCTGTGGGAAACCCACAAGTAGGACCCAGACACAAGAGCACTCCCCCCCCCCGTTGGTTTCCAGCAACTGGTATTCAGAAGCATTACTACCTCTGCCTGTGGAGGCAGAGCACAGCTATAATAACAATGTGCTGTCATAGCTGTGGGTACCCAGATACACACAAACATTCCTCGTTTCTCAATAAGGAGCACTACTACATGGGGGCAAGTGTACAGCCCTGCTCCCAGATTACCTTCTACCAATATAAATAATATAGTTGGCATCCGTCTATCTTGAGAAACAATGGAGTGTGCCTCTGGGGTTGAAGTCAAACCATTGGAGAATCACAGTGCCTGCTGTGGCTGCTGAAACCCAGTAACTCATTACTGCTGCCTCCCACATTGTTTTTGCAATGCACCAAAGTGACTTCTCCAGGGTGCAAGCCTGGACAGTGTGTATGGAGTCCTTGGGCTGCCCAGATGAGAAGACCCCCCCTCTTGGCTTCCCTGATATGGTCCAAAGGAAAGCAGAGCAATACATTTGGCT
This sequence comes from Lacerta agilis, assembly GCF_009819535.1. Taxonomy (NCBI): domain Eukaryota; kingdom Metazoa; phylum Chordata; class Lepidosauria; order Squamata; family Lacertidae; genus Lacerta; species Lacerta agilis. The sequence continues at coordinate 15,175,112 of NC_046317.1, forward strand.
GCAGGAGCTGCGAGAAGGAGACATGCAAGACGCCATGTGTTTATGTACATATAAGCATGATGCTGCCCAGCCAGGAACAGCTTGACTCTGTCTTTCTTACCCTATACATATCGACTTCAATACAAACTATTGTGAATGAAATTCTGCTCATGCAAGAGGACTTTCCTGTCTCCCCCTTCCTACTGAAGCTCCCATAGATCTTAACCTTTTCTTCTTCCTAAATTAAGCATAACAACTATTGTGGAAGACGGTAATGTTTATCCTCTGAACCTAAACTTAGGAACTTTCTTACTCACTTCAGCATATGCCACAGTTAAGGCAGGAATAATTATTATGCTACACAATAATACAGCTGAGGAGAGGAAGCCAATTAGGATTTGGTCACCTCTGTACAGTGCATAACACAGAGAAACCATGAAAAAGCTGGATTACAAAACTGCCTTAATCAGTATCTCCTAATTTCAATAATTCAGAGAGTGCTTCAACAAATTTCCTGCCTGCCATGTAAAGCACAAAATCTTTAAAATGACATCTGCAGAATCAATCACGGATGTGGAAGTGTTATGCTTTTAAAATGCATTCAGTCCTACCTAAAGAGTGGCCCTTACCTGTCACATAAACAACGGCAGCATATATTTCATTGCTAATTAAAAACGTATTTAGCATATTCTTTTAATCCAAGGAGCCACAAGGCAGGCGCTCAGGCTTTCATTCAAAGTCATTCTTCAGCTTTGTTGCACTAAGTAGACTTCCACCTCGCTTGCGCTTCCACTACAGTTCTGATAAAGCTTTTATATTCGCAAGTCAAAGGTTAAATAAAGGAAAGGAAATGTTTTCTGTCAAACAGTCAGGTAACCACTAACAGTCCTGAACTATCAGCAGGAATCTAACTTCTAGTAATCAAATAAAACTAAGGAAACCGCCTTTCCGTAGCTAAATGTCTAATGTCTAGGGGCTACTTTCTGTCTGGAAAATTGACACAAAATGTGTAAAATTGAAACATTCTGCTTCTGAGGGATTTGCCTAAAGGAAGAAGGGGGGGGGGGAGAGCTTCAAGCACAGTCTGAGATGAAGAACTACAAAGGCTTCCCAAATAAACCTGTCTACCTTATTAGAACATTTCGTTTAGAAATCTAGGTGACAATTTTACAGTCATAAAATTTCATTAATCAAATCCAAGGCTGAAAATTTTAATGAGGCCGTCTGCATTTCACAGGATGCATAAGGTCAGCTAGAGACACAGACAGTAGTTTAACAAAATGAACCCAGTCAAATTATTTCCATGCATTTAGGAAGATATATACCTGGTTTCTTACGAGAGGGAGTATTAACAAAACAAAACAAAAAATACCCCAAAGCATACTGTTCTTTAACACATCAAAGTTAACCCAGATATTTACACTGGAACTCTCAAGTCTGCACCCATCATTAACGTGAAAAATTAAATTTAGACAGCAAATTTAGCATAGCAAAACGTTTGTTAAACAGGACTTGAGACATCATTTTCAGCCTAAACAGTGAAAGGCAGATTAACGGTTCTGTAGAAGCCTCGGCAACAGCAGGAATCCAGACTGTGAGCTCCACAGAAGAGGCAGACAAATGGAAAATACTATGCTGCAAAGCAACACAGAGAAAGCCTGCAGAAAGTTCTAGCCACCTCTTGTGCTGTTTAAGCTGTTTATATTGCCATTTTGTATCTGTTTGCAGTCTTGCTTCCACTTTAGTAGCTGCAATGGGGGAGAGCAAAATGATTCATCTTTCTTCTTCTTTTCCAACTATAAAGGTATCGAGCACAGATATTGATAAAGACCAAAGCGACACATGGCAGCCATTTTTAAGTGACAGAGTCCCAGGCGAGTTATATAGTGGTCTATGAAAATAGTAGCCAATAAAGTGAACCTGGTGCAATAAATTTGCAACATATTGTGATTTTTCTTTACCCTTCCAAAAAAATAAATACATTTTTCTTCCCCAAAACAGTGTAGATCACCCGACCCCACTCCACTCACCATTCCCCCCTCCCCCTCTTTAATTCCTAATTGTTTAAACCAATTCATGAACCAAGAACTTATACATTGACCACTATCAAAGAAACGTATGTTGTAGATATATTTCCACATTTATTATGCTATTTTTGTGTTATACAAATGACATGAGAAAACTTGGTATACTAATTTGTGCAACATTATTCTTGTTTATAAAACCCAATAAAATAAAAATAAAAAATGGTGTAGATTCTTAAATAGTTGTTAGAGATTTATACCCTCCCCTTCAACAAATCCCCAGGGCAGAATTTAATGATTATATTAATAAAAGCAATCAAGGGCATATACCATGGGTAGGCAAACTAAGGCCCAGGGGCCAAATCCAGCCCAATTGCCTTCTAAATCCGGCCCACGGATGGTCCGGGAATCAGCATGTTTTTACATGAGTAGAAAGTGTCCATTTATTTAAAACGCATCTCTGGGTTATTTGTGGGGCCTGCCTGGTGTTTTTACATGAGTCGAATGTTTGCTTTTATTTAAAAAGCATCGCTGGGTTACTTGTGGGGCATAGGAATTCGCTGTTTTTCCCCTCCAAAAAATATAGTCCGGTCCCCCACAAGGTGTGAGGACAGGGGACCGGCCCCCTGCTTAAAAGGTTTGCTGACCCCTGGCATATACAGTAGTGGCTGGTGAGGCAGCATGACATTGCTCACCAGACTTCCCATTGTCCTGCATTGTTGCCAGTTACCAAGAGGGGAAGGCAGCAGGTAGCTGGGTGCGGGCAGAGTCAATTCAACGCTACTGACGCTGTGTCAGCACCAGGCTAAGATCCCCACTGCCTTCCGCCTCTCAAAATGCATGTTAGAAAAAGGCACTGCACCCCGTCTTGCACTAGTTCTTGCACAATGATTCATGGAACTGAGCCATTGCCAGAATTTCTTTCGGTAGTGCATCTCTAGGTCCAACCCTCAGATGGAAGGGTGCACTAAATCTCTATCACGTTGGTGCAGGGGGCACTGATCTGTGCTGTGTGTTTGTCGGGGGTCACAGTCCCTTGTAAGCAGAAGATTTGATAGCACTCCTCGTGTTGCTTTAAGGCACCCAAGCCACAGCTATGGACAGGAGTGCACTTTTTCATCTTTGTTTGATCTGTGAGCTATGCCCTTCTAGAGGCTGATTGTACAGCGTTCAATTTTATTGTTGTTATGGATCTGTGCTCCATTCCTTTTGGTGCCTTTTATGGCAGAAAATAGACATTCTAGGTTTGACTATAAATAAAGATATATACTATCTTACATGACTATCCAAATAGATTCAGTCATGTTTCAGTTCACTATTATCTGCTTTTGTCTTTCCTTTTGTGCAATCTGCATCTCTTCAGAGCCCATCGATAACACAGTTAAGGTTGTAATAGCTGATATTTAAAAAAAAACCAGAGAAGAGACCTGTTCACTTTAAATATATTCCTTACACTCAAATTATTTCCCCCCATTGCCCTCAAGAGTAAAAGATGGATGTGTTTCCAAACTATACATACAGAATATTTTTTTAAAAAAAAAGCTGGCCTGGTAAGCATTTAGCATTGCATTGTAAATTTGAAATTGTCACAATGGAAGGAATAATGGCAGTATTCTTATTAAAGCTTGCTGAAAAAATATAGCTTGCCACTTTTTATTTGAGCAGTTACTTCTACAACATAACAGACCAAAACTAAAGTATTCAATTAAAGTGGGTGAATGTGGTGCCTTAAGAATATAAGAAGGATCTAGCTAGATCAGCATAATTAGGTCTAGAAAGATGCTCCTAGGAAGCTGGCAAGGACACATGGAGACAACTGCTTTGTGTTGCTGTTTGTCCATAGATTCTTGCACTCAGAAATACATTGTCTCTTAACATGGAGATTACCGTATTTTCACTCCATAAGACGCACCTAGTTTTTAGAGGAGGAAAGGGGGAAAGCCCTGTTTTTTTGAGGATCAGCTCAAAGTGGTGCAGCTTTTTTGCAAAGGGAAAAGCCCTGCTTTTTTGTGGATCAGCTGTAAGTGGTGCAGCTTTTTTTTTGCAAAGGGGAAAGCCCTGCTTTTTTTTAGGATCAGCTGAAAGTGGTGCAGCTTTTTTTGCAAAGGGAAATGCCCTGCTTTTTTGAGGATCTGCTGGAAGTGGTGCAATTTTTTTTGCAAAGAGGAAAAGCCCCCCTTTATGGGGTCCAACTCACAGTTCTGCAGCTTCTAGTCCTATAGCCATTTCTACAGTTTCCAGACAGATAATCTAATCAGCCAGTCACATGTTGTTGGGGAAACAAACAGCCTCCCTCTGCATTCAACGATGGAGGCCTGGGCAAGGGGGCGGGCTGGAAAGGGAGCCTTATCTCTCTCCCGATCACTTGCTGAACAGCTGTTCAGCAGCTTCCTTTCAATACCCCCTTCTCTCTTTGTAAAAAAAAAAAAAAGAGCACGATCTGCTTTTGGCCCCTAGGCAATTCGGCTCCAGGGACCATGCATTCGCTCCATAAGACGCACAGACATTTCCCCTTACTTTTTAGGAGGAAAAAAGTGTGTCTTATGGAGCGAAAAATACGGTAATCAACATTGATAATTTCACCTAAGAAGGTTAGACTACATCCACTATATGGCAAATTTCTGCACTATGGTTGCAAAGTTAGACACTAAACCAGAAGTGGGGGGAAATATGTTACTGAGGGAGGGAAACCTAGACTACTCCTGCTAATTTACCAGCTCAGATTAACTGGGTTCAGTAGCATAGAGACTGGCACAATGCTTCACAGGCATACTGAATCAACACGGCCTGGACATTTGAAAGCACTCTCTGTCTGGAAGCAGCCAATCTGAGAATCAACATGCAAAATACCATTCTGTAACTGATTTGAGAAGGAAATGCACAAACAAAATAGGAAGAATGGCTTCCCTTAACTTTCAGCAAAGGTGTAAACAGAAAATGAAATGTAAAGTAAGGTGCTTAATTTCCTCTGATCTACCCAAAACCAAAGTAAATGGATTAGTATGAGGTTTGTCCAAATGCAATGGGCATTTACAGACATTATTCTATGTTAAATAGCAGTTGCAGTTGCAGTTGCAGTAGAAGCAACAAGGTAAGCATTAGGAGTTGCAGGTTTAATGCATGCAGCCCTTTGGGATGGGTGTCTATGTGTCTGCTTAGTGAGAATAGCTGAGCAGAGGAAGGAACAGCAGAAGGGATTCCGCTTCAGTATCCTGTGCTTTGCAGCTTGTGTAGAATCCCTTCTGGTGTTCCTTCCTCTGCTCTACTGGAAGTTTCCTTTACTGAAAACAGAGGATGCGGGGCTAGCAAAGCATGGGGCAAGGACCATCCCTGGTGAAATGCTGGGGCCTCCCCAAAGAGGTGTTTACATTGCAGTCCCAATGTGGCGCCAGCCAAGCACCTCAGTTCTAGCTGGCAAACTGGGGTGAGTGCTGAAAGGTCACCCCTTCATCCTGATGTAACAGGAAATGTAAAATACCTAACAGAATAACCATTTCTTGGGGAGGGAAAGGCAAAAACCTCATACCACGTGCCAATCAGGTGTGAGGGGGGGGGGGAATCAACACCACTCCCAGCAACAGGGCTAACCCAAGGGAGTGTTGGTGAGGAAGCTGCAGACAAAATAGGCTGCTTGGGGCAAGAGATTCTACTTTTAAAACAAGAAAGGAAAGGAAGTTCAGAATCTTGGCCCCCTGTTGCACCTGGGCCCAGTACAGTAGTACTCCATGTCCCCTCTCAGCAGTCCTGCTGTGGTATAAAATTGCCACTTCTGTGTTAAGTAGCAGTAGTAATAATTCAAAGAGGTAAATCTAGATATAGGATAAAATTGAAACCACATCTTTGGTGGTGTAAATAATTTTATTTGATTTGGATAAAAAAATAAAAGTATTACTCTTAACCTTCTTTAAGCTACCCTTGTAAAACTACATGCAGTGATTATATATAACCTAGACAATAGACAATAACCCCAGTAAACTAATTTCCATGAAATAATGATCACTCTATAAGCTTTGCTGCTTCCTAGTACATCAGCCTTACGCTTCTGGCTAGCTGCCCTGACTTGGTTTTTCCAGGGTATCACTGGTCCTCTACTTCATAGTTCATCTTTGTACGTCTGTCCTCTTCTTCCCACATGTATCGCAGTGCCACTGGTTGGCCTGCCATCTTCCTTTGTCACTTCTTGCTTTAGTACGACCACTGCTAGCTCAAGTCTCCAAGCAGTTTCTCCATTTCCTTTGCTGCTCATATGCATGGCAGGTTGCTTTAACATTTGTTTTCAGCTGCGTTTACAGGCACCCAGGCTCTCCTTTAAAGAGGCAAAATGTTTCTTTCATTTGGCTTTTAATTAAGCAGTTTATTGTGGTCGTGCTGTTTATGTTTTAATATCTATTTTGGAGCAAACTGATGACAAGGTAACATTTACTGTGAAAATCCACAGTTGTAATAACATTTTTAATCACCTTGGCCTGTGGTGTTTTGTTGTTTATAGCACTTCTGTTTACCATTAAGTGTTCTCCTAATTCTGCTATGGTTGAACCGTACTAGCAAATGAGTCACTTCCTGCAGTTCCATGCTCATAAAAAACCAAAAAAATACATCAGTATGCAATTCTTGTTGAATGGCAAAAATTGGCCCATGAAGGGCATTCCCTCTTTTTCGTAAAGTAAGCATTCTGCTATTTTACCTATTTATTGTGAACATTCTAGACATCTTCACTCAATGGTCTGGTACAGATGAAACACTGACCCAATACAAACTATCAACTCACTGGTCCTGTTCACATGTAACACTCGCCGGACTATAGCTTAGCACAAAAGGGCAAACATGTGGGTTTCTGGAGAGGAGATCACAGCCCCTTTGCTCGTGCCAGACATTACGCTGCTGCACTGGAGCTAAGCCATGGTTTACCTAAGTGTGTCATCCAAACCCAGGTTTATGGTTAAACTCTCTTCAAACACAAGTAGCAACCAAGGTTTGTCCTCTGTTCACCAAACTTTCTTTGTCTCAAGAACTTGCCTGTTTTGACACATTTGACTTCAGTAGGCTACTATCTCCTCCTTTCTGGTTCCCTTCCTCCCTTCATATGAAGTGCCGTAGTGGAGGTTATTTGGAAGCAAGTATGTCAGCGTAGGACAGCAGGTCTTTCCAGTCATTGGGACAGCCCCTATTATTACTTCCTAAAGCCCTATACAGTAATGTGAAAATAGTTGGGTGGGTGGGATAACGTCCTGGAAATTCACCAACCAGAGCAATAAATTGAATTAAGCCAGGAGTAGCTGGCCCACAGGCTGTATCTAGCCCCCTCAATAGGTTTCTTGGGGGGGGGGTGCTAAGACCCCTCCCTCCAAAAGGGCCACACCCACTTTTACAGTATAGTCACTCCCACTTTGATATTCATGCCCTTGATGCACCATGGGTTAATGTAGTCCTCAATCAAAAAAAAAGATTAGCTACCCCTGAATTAAATACTTATCATAGGACACACAGAGAGGGAATTTGAAAATGGTAGCTTAAAACAGGGTTATGGAAGCTGTGGCCCTCCGACTCCCATCAGTCCCACTCAGCATAATGGCCACAGATAGTGCAGGCCAGCAACATCTAGAGAGCCACAGCTACCTCATTTCTGGTTTAAAAGAAACCAAAAAGATTTATGCTACCCCCACACACATTTGAAAATCTAAGCAGACCTTCAGCTCTCAGTGCTCACATACCACATGCAAGAAACAGCATCTCTTCCAAATATAAATAGTTGATAATTTTCTATGTGGCAACAACCACATTTCAATCTTGAGGGCTAATAGAGAAATGGAAACTGAGGGCTGGAGGGAAGACAGGCCTAATTTGCAAGAAGATAGCAAGTGCAATGTTCATGGAGGGAGGATTCAGTTACCTATGTCAGATAGGACATTTCCAGTGCTGGCTGCCTCAGGGTATTGCATAGATTACATAATAGTATAAATGCTGTGGCAATGAAAAAGCCCCAAAAAAAGAAATAGCCCCAAGAATGACATAAGCAACCCTTTCCTGCTCACTTAACGTTTAGAAGTTGCATCCTCCTACATAGTTTTGACGAATGCCAGCTTTGTCACAGCTAATATTAACCAAGATTCTCATTTAATAAGGATTTGAAACTGTGATTTATTATTGGGTTCAGATGCTGTTTAAAATCAAATTCTGCTTAGCACGAGGGGTGAATATGTTCCTAAGACAGGAGGAAATGGGAGAAAGAGAACACATGTTCGATGCTGGTTTCAAATCTCTTAAGTGCAGGGAACAAAAACCATTATTACATCTGCACCAGCCCAGAATATCACTTCAAGTTGTGGTCATATGTTTGACATTCATCCAGCACCAGTTTTAGTATTTCAAGGGGCTCATGTGGAGCCAGTGTTACATCTGCATCAGCCCATCTAAATAACCCACAATAAACAGTACCATTGCTTTTACTGTAGAAGATGCAAAAATATCACTTCTTTGCATTTGTGAAATACTAGAACAGAATCGTGTTAACAAATGTGCAAAATAACATAGCATGAACTGGGCAAATCAGGACACAAAACAACAATCCATCCACAAGAGACAATTGCAAAAGGTCAGTTCAGACAATCCTTAAAAGGTTGGATTTGGCCTTATATACATTGTACACAAACAGGCTGAATTTGGATGGGCTGCCCCTGGCACAGAAAGTCCGGGATGACAGAGGCAGGGCTGGACGAAATCACACCTATCAATAACTGTCTGAAGCAGCCCAACACCAAGTCCTTTCTGAGAATGTTTTGCAAAAATGCATTGCTTCCAGCAGTGCTGTGAGGATGCTGTAACACAAATAAATACTACCCCACTTTGATTCAAGGTGGATGCAAAGGAAGGGTATAACGCAGTATTGTGACTAAGGTTAGGATGAAAAATTCACATACACACTTTCTTACGATGCAACTTATTTTGTTTCCTTTGGGTCAGTAAGGAAGAGAAGTATATCTACTTATTCGCACTAGAACTACTTCTCTTCACTGTCCTAGGACTATTTCAATTGCAACTCATGTGTTAAATTTTTCTCCTTTAAAAAAAAGTTACACAAGTTCCTGCATATCCTGCCAAGCCAGGCTAACTATGGTAAATTTTCAAAACACCTCATTAAAGCATCTTACCTTATGGAAAAAATAAGTAAATAAAATCATTTATAACTGTCAAGAAGTGCTATTGTGATGGTAGCAGGCTAGGACACATAAAAGTTTTTCAGATAAGCAGGGAATCTACTATTTTCAGCCAATGATTAATAATTATCTAAGAGAGAGTGGCTGGACAGGATAAGAAAATTACTAATTTGTTGTATATAGCTACTTACCTTAGAATGCACAGGCAGACTTTGCCTCCTGATGTTAACCGGCAAAATCCAAATCTTTGTTTGCTTTCAATGTCAGTAAGCACAAAGGTAAAGTGCTGTCCAACCTGGGTCACCCTAGAAGGACACAAAATATATTAGACTGTTCTCCTCCACAAAGATGAGCTTAGAATTCATTTACAGTATGTACACCAGGGGTCAGCAACCTTTTCCAGCCATGGGCCAGTCCACTGTCCCTCAGACCATGTGATGGGCCAGATTATATTTTGGGGGGGGGAAATAAATGAACGAATTCCTATGCCCCACAAATAACCCAGAGATGCATTTTAAATAAAAGCACACATTCTACTCATGTAAAAACACGCTGATTCCCGGACTGTCCACGGGCCGGATTCAGAAGGTGATTGGGCCGCATCCAACCCACAGACCTTAGGTTGCCTACCTCTGATGTACACCGACACTGACACTAACGGGGGTGGGGATTTTTTCTCCACAGATGTAATAAAATCAAACAAGATAAAGCTTTATAAATAGTCACCAGGCGGGGGGAGAAGAAGAAAAAGAAAAAGAAGAAGAGGAGGAGGAGGAGGAGGAGGAGGAGGAGTTTGGATTTGATATCCCACTTTATCACTACCCGAAGGAGTCTCAAAGCGGCTAACATTCTCCTTTCCCTTCCTCCCCCACAACAAACACTCTCTGAGGTGAGTGGGGCTGAGAGACTTCAAAGAAGTGTGACTAGCCCAAGGTCACCCAGCAGCTGCATGTGGAGGAGCGGAGACGCGAACCCGGTTCACCAGATTATGAATCTACCGCTCTTAACCACACCACCACACTGGCCCTCAGAGAACACCTGACAACTTGATTCACCCTAGATTCACTACTAAAGGCAATTGTTTGGCAATTTGCCTATGTCTCCATGGCACAAGTAGCATCTGTGCGGACTAGCAGAATTTCTCCAGGGTTTCAGACTGTCTCATACTCACCTTGTGATAGCAGGGGATGAAGCTGGGAACTTTTACATTCAAAGCATGTGCTCTAACACTGAACTATGACAAGGGAAACAGGGCTCAGTGGCGTTACACCAGGCGGGGGTGGAGTGTGAACAGAACTTGCCACTGGGTGTGGGTGAGGCGTGGAGGGTTCATAGAGCTTGCCTTGCCTGCTCAGCCTCACCTCACCACCAGAGCCAACCGGGGCTGTGCTGTGCCACCTGCTTCCCCATGCAAGGAGAAGCCCAGCTGGCTGATGCGGCCCTTGGACAACCCCCCCCCCCAGATGGCTGGGCAGCCATTCAGTGAGGGGGCCAGAGATGCCGTAGCGAGGCCAGGCCAGGCTCCTGGGCCCAGAGACCCCGGCAGCAGGCAGGGCAGGGCGGAGATCCCTGCATGAGGATGCCTGGTTTGTGCCCCCTCAAAATTATGCACCCAAGGCTATAGTCCCCCTGCCCTCCCCCCCCACCTCCCATTATTTTGCCCCTTCCAAATTTTTGCTCCCAAATTTTGCCCCTTCCAGAGCCTGCCACATTAAAGATTGAATAGCATGGGGAAGCAGGTGGCACATTCTTCAGTCTTTATTCTATTTGAAAGTTTTAAAAATTGACTATATTTCAAGGTTTATTAAAAAGTGCTCTGATATTATTACAATAGCAGTTTTCCAAATTATATTGCTCCCATCAGGAGCATCCAGGATCAAAACCAGGTGCCAAGTGATCAATTTTGAAGGTCTTTTACCAGGAGTAACTCAAGGCTGAAGAAAGCAGATGGAAATAATGTTTATTACACACCCCGGCTCTAGCATAGCTCCACCTGCTCAGGCTCCCCATCAGTTTCCCCTGGCTTGGCTATTAATGTTCTTTCATTCTGCTTTCGTTCATTTGGCTGCCCAGGTGCCTTTGAAAGACCTGCACTCCCCTGTCCTCAACCTCAGTCTGATTTGCCCAACTTATTCAGACCTCCTGCAATTTCTGCCAGTGCAGTTCCTTAGAAATTCTGGTCTCATCCCAGTAGGGCTTGGCCTCTAGAACCCTTGGCTCTTGGCTGCCTCCGTGCTGATAGCCTGCTGCTCCCTCCAGCTAAGATTCACAGACTATATGAGGAAATGGAATTCTATTTCCAACTTGACCCCAGTAGTTTTTATCGTTATTTATCACTATTTGAATTTTAAAAGCAACCTGCTTTACAGCCCTTCATACAACCAGGAAGCTGCCTTATACCAGCACATATTCCAGTTACTACACAATGCTATACATGGTCTGCCCCATCCCCACCTCCCATTATCCTCTGAACAACCCTGGGGGCCAGGCTAGGCTAGGTTGAGAGAAAGTAACTGGTCCAATGCCAGTGAATTTCATGGCTGAGTAGGAATCTGGAATGGGGCTTCCCAGTCAGAGTCTGACATTCTAACCACCACACCACACCAGCTCTCCGTGCTTCATAAGTGCATGATTAAAAGACCAGATGGAACAACTTGCAAAGATCTGAAGGAGAGACACTTAAAAAGTAAGTGTGAGCTAGTGCTGAGTGATGTAACAGAGTCCTTTGTGCTTTATTTCTGCTCGTGTGTCTTCATCGTTTTCTGTTCTAATCCAATGTCATGATAAAGACAATAATAATAATAATAATAATAATAATAATAATAATAATAATAATAATAATTTATACCCCACCCATCTGGCTGGGTTTCCCCAGCCACTCTGGGTGGCTCCCAACAAAATATTAAAATAAAATAGTCCGTCAAACATTAAAAGCTTCCCTAAAAGGGCTACCTTCAGATGTCTTCTAAAAGTCTGGTAGTTGTTTTTCTCTTTGACATCTGGTGGGAGGGCATTCCACAGGGCGGGTGCCACTACCAAGAAGGCCCTCTGCCTGGTTCCCTGTAACTTGGCTTCTCGCAGTGGAACTCAGTGTCCATGCAGAACGATGGGGGTGGAGACGCTCCTTCAGGTAAGCATTGTTATTTATTGTCCTCACTCTTATACTTTGTTATTTTGGGATATTATTGTTTTCTCATGTCACCATTTTGTCCTTAGCTTTTTCTTCTCTCAAAGATATCCCGCAAGACAGTGGAGGTTTAGGATCAGAGTATTTCCTCTCCTAGATATGCTACCTTCCCAGGTTGATGAGCCCCATCTGCCCCTCACTTCCCTCTACAGCACGTTTTCCCCACCAGTGGTACTACCTCTCTCCTAACACCCTATACACCCCATGGTTGTGGGGGCAGGGTTTTTGTGGATCTGGCCACACACATGCTGCCCCTAGAAGGTTAAACATGTGGGAATGTGGCCCACAAGCTGAAAAAGCTTCCCCACTCTTGACACAGAGGGAGGCATTACAATGGCCATTCCACCCTTTGTAGGATGTCTAAGAATTCCTGATTCCACAAACCAAAGATGAGAGCACAACCTATAATAAACAGGAGGCAGGCCACTCCAAAGAGAACAAATTAATAAAGGAAACTGCTTTTTAAAAAATCTTCTTAGAAGCTGTTGGCATTGCCACCTTTCTTTGAACTGGAGCACAAATACAAATAGTTAAATAAAGTATTTATATAATAATACTGCAAACTAAAAATTGTTCATCAGAATTGCCTTGCTATCATGAATGAATGAGCCAAAGGGAAAAACCCAAAATGACCCACAAACGTATATTCTAGCACATGCTCCTCTCCTTGCTTCTTTGTTCAAAAAGAATGTTTAATGTATATAAACATCAAACCTACACTCTTTCAATGTCTCTACTATATGAATAAAGTTTTTAAAACCAATATTCATGTTCTTCAGTGAATGAAACTGATAGGGAGTATTTATACTGTTATGTTCATTATCAAGGCATGATTTAAAGCTTTCTTTGAGGACCGATTAAGAATTACCTCTCTTTAGGTATGAAAATTCGCATTATCAGCATCAAATGTAAGTTGTTTGGCCTTGGAGGAAGAATGCATTTTCTTCTAGATTTATGGGTCTATGCAATTATTTAGGAATGTGGAGTCATTTTTGCACAAAAGTTATGTATAGCTCATAGACACCATGTATCTAATGAATAGTGGACTCTGGTCCATGAAAGCTTAAGCCATTGTAAAATTGTTAACGTTTATGGTGCCACAAGACTGCTGTTTTGTTGCAACAAACTAATATAGCTATTCCTTTGGAAATTATTATGTTATATTTAGTAAATTGCCATACAAGCTGGCTTTAAAATAGGAATTAAAGTTGTGTAGTAAAACAGTGGTTCAGTTAGTATTTGTAAATGAAAAGGACAGAAGTTTATAAAATTATGATTTGTATGAAGAGAGTAAACAAGTGATTTCATAATGGTATACTTGAACATGGCATCATCCAAGGAAAGTATTTGGCAACGGATCGGGGATACATAAAATAAAATTCCACTTATTGTTCATAACTAAATTGTGAATCTCACTAACCAGAAGTTTAGATAACTTTAAACAACTTTTTTAATGCTTCTAAGCTTCTGGTTAGAAGGTCTATGAATAGGTTATTAGCTATAGGTGCTAAATGAAAACTCCCTGTACAAAATGCAGCATATACGTCAGTACAGGTTTCTGATGAGAAACAATAGGGATAAGCTTGTAAGGTTCCCTAAGAGAATCTGCTAATGTTGGGGGCAGAAATCCTGACTAGAAAAGACTCTTCATGTGATCCACAAAAGGCAGTTCTGTTATTATATTTATTCTTTAGTGCCATTGTACAGGGATGAGAAAAGTACAGTGACACTGTGGAATGTGGCAACAACATGAAGCTTTAGGTTTCATGCTACATTTTGATCTCCCTGCTGAAAGAAAAATGTATTTTGCATACCTTAAATATTTCTTTACAATACAAGTAAGGTGCTACATATCTCTCCAATGTTTGTTATGCATGGCAAACATTTTTCTCCAAAAATTAATTAATAAAGGCATGTCAACAAAAGCAACATTATTATTGCACGCCACCCCAATATCCTAGTGGTGAGAGAATCCATGGGTTTCAGCTCTTACCAAGATTTGGCTTCCTTGGAATGAAGGTTAGTGGAGCCTGTGGTGTCTTTTAAGATTTATGGTTTTATTTACACATATATACAACCTGAGCATAAAATGGAGAGACTCATAGCATTAACACCCCAAAAGATCTTGCTCCTTCATTCATCACGTTTGAATTCAGCACAGCTCAAGCAATGTCTCTGTATCCAGATTCTTACGACTGCTTTCTCCTAAGTTCACACACTCCTGTTGCACTTCTATCTACCAGCCATGGGGGAAGAGGAAAAGCCCTCCCATTTGCCCTATGGCATAGAGCAATTTCTTTGCTTATGCGAAGTATGGTGCTTAAGTGGACACCTAAGGCCACTGTCTTACAATTGCCTAGTTTGGTACTAGATTTTAACCCTTACTGGGTAAAAGACTCCAAGAATTGGAAGACTGACCCACCCACCCCCCAAACTCACAATGTTATGAAGAGCAAACAGAACAAAAATAGCTCCATACAACTTTTTCCACTTTGTTAATACTTCAAATATTTACTAGAAATGCACCTCCATCCTTGGATTGAGCATACTTTTACTTCTGGATCTGCCTTCCATAGGTCAGGCTCCAAATTTCAATGGGTTACAACAAAAATGTAGCAGAGCCCTGCCTAGATTGAAAGCTTAGAATACTATCCAAAAAGCTGCAACATTATATGAACAGGTCATGGGCACGTACTGCAATGCACTCTACATAGGGCTACCTATGAAGGTGACCCGGAAACTACAACTAATCCAGAATGTGGCAGCCAGACTGGTGACTGGGAGAGGCCGCTGAGACCACATTAACACCGGTCTTGAAAGACCTACACTGGCTCCCAGTACGTTTCTGAGCATAATTCAAAGTGCTGGTGCTCACCTTTAAAGCCCTAAACAGCCTCAGCCCAGTATACCCAAAGGAGCGTCTCCACCACCATCATTTAGCGCGGACATTGAGGTCCAGCTCCAAGGGCCTTCTGATGGTTTCCTCACTGTGAGAAGTGAGGTTACAGGGAACCAGACAGAGCCTTCTCAGTTCTGGTGGTGGTGCCCACTCTGTGGAATGCCTTTCCATCAGATGTCAAGGAAATAAACAACTATCTGACTTTGAGAAGACATATGAAGGCAGCCCTGTTTAGGGAAGTTTTTAATGACTGATATTTTAATGTATTTTTAATTTTTTGTTGGAAGTGGCTAGGGAAACCCAGCCAGGATGATGATGATGATGATGATGATGATGACGACGACAACGGTGGAGATATGAACCATACGAAACAATGCTTCTCAACTATAGCTGTCAATAGAACATAGGCGTGCCTGGCGTGCTCTGGTCTATGGGGTCACAAAGAGTCGGGCACGACTGAACGACTGAACAACAACAAATCAATTATTTTTAGCCCACCAACATGGAAATACTACTCCAGAATATTTGGAAGCTAAACTGTATTGTCACGATCCACTTCATAAAGAGGATCAAATCAACACAAAACATAAAACTTATATGGAAAAGTTGATAAAACAATGGAGAATATCCATTCTTGGTCCTGAACTTGATTAATTTTTTTACTGATGATGGAAATAGACTTCAAATAACTTTCCTCACAAATTAGACATATTCATTGCATTAGAAAGGCAAAGCTATGGTTATTAAACTATGTTATATGCATGCTTTAAAATTAAGAAGAAATTAAGTAATCTGTCTCAAACTTCCACAATTTTCAAATGGTTCATAGAAAAAAAAACTGTTTAAGAACTGCTGTGTTATATTGATTTGCTTAACTAAGCAGCATGCAAACAAAATGTATTGTAAGTTAAGAAAAAGCAACAAACAGACGTTAAAATACTTTTATATCAAGGATGACCATTTGGTCTTTCGTTTATTAGAAGAAGAAAAACCTTCAGCTCTAAATTCCTAGCTCTCAGGGAGGCTCTGAAAACCTTGATGGTTCCATATTCTCAAAAAAGCTAAAATTGTTGTTCAAACCCACTTCAGTTCAATAATTCATTGGAGATGAAACAGTGGAATCATATTCCTAAAAAAATCACTATATAACAGCCTTTTTATAGTCTCTTCTGTCCTTGAATGCTATGTTAGGTAAATAATGTGGTATAACTCCATGTAATTAACTCTTAATAAAATAAAATATATGAATTCAATGATATAGGACACTTCACCTAATTTCATTTATCCATTTGAACATCAAGATTTCTTTATATCTTTAACCACCTTTCCATGCCTTTTGAGAAAACACAACATTCTATTCTACAAGCTGAAATTCTATTCCATATTGCAGTTAATGCATCTTCCACTATTCAGTGAAAAATTCCATTTAGTTCAAATAGGAATTTAGGTAAATTGCCTGTTGAAATACAGTATTGCATTTTTATGGATGTAACACTACTGTACACCATATATGCATGATGTACAGTTTAGAATATTCATTTCTTCTTGGATTGTAATAGAAAATGCAGAAGATTGGTAACATTAAAAAAATGTGTAAAATAAAATGTGTTCTAATGGAAATCACACATCAACAAAGATACTGTCTATACCTATAATAATACATATGCTACATGTCTCTAAAATGTTGCTATGCATTTATTCTCACACAAATCCCTACAATCGAGCTGTTCTCAGCTTCTTTAATGTATTACTTCATATAATCATGCTATTTACCAAAATCCTAACCACTGGATGGCAGCAAGAGAGCCTCATGTGCTTTTAATGTTCCTAATTGTCATTTGCTTTACCTTCGTTACCAGTTTTAGATTCAATGGCATGCAGGCAAACATTACATTATTTTTAATGTGATTTGTTTAAACTATCCTTTTACAACAAGCCAGAATCTGAAATCACAGTTTGATCCTGGCTCATTCTCAAAAGCAGCAGCTACTCAATTCTCCAAATATGGACATCATGGAGATCTGTGGTTTGTTTTAAATCAGAAGTGAGAGCTTCTGATCTCTTCCACAAATGTATGAAAGAGGAGGAGAGGAGAGGGAGAGCACATGAGCCTGAGGCTCTCTGAAGCTTTGTCAAATAACAGGAAACCATGGTTTCCTATTACATCCAGGCTGCGCCAGAGTCTTGTATCACCTCAAACACTAACTGGCTTTTTTTGTGGCATCTGCTCTCATGATCTAGAGCATACTTCATCAGATGCATGATGGCATATTCAATTCAGGTAGCTCATCTAATGAAGTGGACTGTACTCTACAAAAGCTGATGCTTCAAAAAAACAGAAAAGTGTTTTAACGTGCCACTACCTTCTAGGTAAGATGATCTTTTTTTGTTGTGTTCTCACTCTGCCCTACTTTTCTGAACATTCCAGTTTTTCCATTTTTGAATCTTGATTTACCTGTTTTTTAAGCATAGTTTGATACTGTCAATCAACATCAGTCAGAGTTTATATATGAATGGGCCAATATAGGTGTATCTTCCAGACACTTAACCATATTTCACAGATCAGAAGAAGATCACAGAACTGGGCCTGCCCTCGCCACTCTTCCTCTCTTCTCACACTCAGCTTTTTCCAGCCCTTCCCTTGACAGTCTTTCTGCACCAACCTTAACCATGGCTATCTCTAACCATTTCCCTGTTGCTTATGAGTTTCCAAACCACTTCAGACCCTGGCTTCAATTACCTGTTCGTATCTGCTGCCTAGCCTGGGCCATTACTAGCCTGACTAAACATTTTTCTTTCTTTCTTCTTACAAGTAAGAGCCTCTGCCTGCATGTTTTGGGTGGGAGCCAGGACACAGAGCCGTCTCATCCATTGGGGCTGGTGGCGCGGCGCGCCAGGGCGCAATGGCCTGGAGGGCGCCTCCGTCCTCCAGCCCCGCTGGCAGCGCCTGCCGGCAGCGCCCTCTGACTCCCGGCAAGGGAGCTGGCCGGCCACGCCACGCCCTCTGGCTGCCCAGCAGAGCACAGGAGCACAGCTCTGCGCGCCCTTCCAGCGCTTCCGGGACGGGAGGCGAGGGCGGCCGGCTCGCGCTCCCGCGCGCAGCTGGCCGCCCACCCGATGAAGCACAAGCTGCCCAGCCACGCCGCACCATCCGGATGCGCGCGGGAGCGCGAGCCGGCCGCCCTCACCTCCCGTCCCGGAAGCGCTGGAAGGGCGCGCAGAGCCCCGCGCCGCTCCAGCGCCACGCCCCTCATCCCCCGCTCGCCCACCCCGCTCCGAAGGGGCGGCAAGCGCGGGAGGGAGGCGGCGGAGAGGCGGCATGGCGGGGGCGCCGGAGGGATAGCCGCGCCAGGGCGGCAGATCCCCTTAAGACGGCTCTGCCAGGACATGTAGTTTAAACACAGTTAAACTATCAAGAGTTTAGGCCTGCAACAGTCCAGTATGCTGAAGTCACAAAACAATATATGTCTGGAAGCCTTCCAAATCTCCTCCTATCTGTACACATCTGGAATCATTCTCAAGGTAACCAAATATGCAAATCTATACAAAACTAGCTGTACCCAGTCACGCATTTCTGTGGCTTAGTGTGTGAAATGTTCTGGACGCGGCCCCTCCCAGTGTCGGAGGTGGCTTTTGGGCTCGGCCTGGGTCTCGAGGTGGCAGTGGAGTCGGCTTTTGGGCCCAGCCTGGCTTTTGAGGTGAGGGCAAAGACGTCGGAGATGGATTTTGGGGCTGGGGTGCCTCTTGAGGCAGCGGAGACAACTTTTGGGGCGGACTGGCTGTGGAGGCGGTGGCGGCTTTCCCAGCCGGGCTTGCTCTCGAGGCGGCAGCGGAGGTGACTTTTTGGGACGGCCTGGCTCTCGAGGCGGCGTGGGAGTCAGTGAGTACGTGTTTGGGGGCTGGCCTGGCTCTTGAGGTGGCGGCGGCGGCTTTTGGGGCCGGCCTGGGTCTCGAGGTGGTGGCGGAGTCAACTGAGTCAGCTTTTACACCTGACCTGGCTCTGGAGGAGGCGGTGCAGGTTGGAGGCGGTGGGGGTGTCGACTATGGTGGTTTGTAGGAGGAGGAGGAGTAGGGGGAGGGTGGTGGTGACATAGGAGGAGGAGGAGGAGGAGGGGGAAGAAGAGGAGGGTTGGGGTAGGTGGGGTGTGCTGGTGAAATGAGATGACATCTGCGGTTTTGACGTCCACAGGAGGGCGCTATATTGTTTTGCATAAAATCATGTTTTTACCGGTGAAAGGTGTGCTATCTGTACAATGTAAGTACGCACAAACACTCCCATACGGCCATGGAACGTTGTGTCCAAATTTCAACGGAATCGCTCAAGTGGTTACGGAGAAGGGTGATCGGTCACAAACTTCCACCTTTTACATTTTTATATATATGTAGATAAGTTATGCCTGCTGCTTGCACTAGGGGTGGGGGATGAGACCTGTGAATCCACCCAAAATTCAATTTGGGCTACAATATGTGTGGCAGAACAGTGTATTGCAGTTAAGAGAATGTTGGGTTTAAATATGACCGATTCTGATTAAAATTTCTGCTTGGCACTGAAGCACAACATGTGGTTAGGGGCATTCACCATCAGAAAGAAATACAATGGTTTCTTTCAACTGAATTAAAGAATTGTGGTGCATTCTGCCCATTGAATGATACTATACAGGAAGGCTGTTACCTGATTAAAGAAATCATAGCTTACTAATCACATGAAATTTAATCAACTATAATTACAGAGATTTCCATGTGAAAAAACAACAGTTTTTAAGTGGGGGGGGGGACACTTTGTTTTTAAATAAGCAAGCACACATCACAACAGGCACCATTATAGAAGAGGCGTGAGCGTAAAGGAGCAATGACACTTTCAATATAGCACCTGCCACATCTGGTTTTTGTAACTACCTGTATTCAAAATAATTCATGTTTTTATAAAATCTATAAAGTGAGGACACTTTGTGATCAATTATTCCAGCCAAGTGATTAAATGTTGCAGCCCTACAGTGGATATTTTAAGCAAATGTAAGGGTATTAGAAATTTATAACCATACAATATTCTTAAAACGAACTCTCAGAGCACACCTGGGCTTGCACATTTTCAAGATGCATTCCGATAAGTTCTTCTGCACCACTGCCACTGAAATGAATAGACATGGCACAACAGCCCAGATGACTTGTATGTTTATACAACTCCAGTTCAACAGTGCTTAAGCAGGAAAGATTCCTGGTAAAGTGTGCTGAAATTATTCTGAAGATTCTCTAATACCTACTCAGAACAAAATATTATATGCAAGTATCGATCCAAGTATTGAACTAGGCTACAATGCCACCTTCATCAAGAAAGCATAAAAGCATATTGTTATATGTTTTATACCAATGCATTTCCAGTTCAATTGGCGCAAACTGAAAGAACACATGTTGTTATAAGAAGCCTATTCTGATATACAATATATTAGTAGCAAAAGTATACATTTTTTCCATTAAAAGCCTAAAGGCATAATTGAAAATCTAAGACACTGACAAGATAATAAACTGAAGACTGCAGTTGGAAAAGCACTTTGCTTCTTAATGTCTCTGAAACATTGCTACTACACATCACTTTTAGTCTCCCAAAAATAAACGAACCATACTTTCCAGCACAAACAGATTTGTGTACAGGTAGTATTAATTTTGCTTATTAAAAAAAGCAAAGATGACATACCTTGCAATGTCAAAAGGAAAGCAGAATTTGGGTACACTCTGGAGTATTTCCTGTAAATGCAGAAGAAAGAATGTTAGGTGCTTAAAAATTACTTGTAATACTGTTTGGGTTTTTAAGATAATAAATAAATAAACAATATTTGGCTTGGGGGAGAATATAACTATAGCACACGTTCCTGGACTGAAATAATTGATTATTAAAAAGGAATTAAGTTTGTGCTTTGGCAGATTGCAAAGACAATGCCATGGAAACCCCAGGAGGAAAAGGCCTGGCCTGAAGGGTATTAACACCCTTCACATCCCCGCTGGGATTCCCTTCAACAAGGCCATATGGATTTTACAAGAAGCACCGTACCATATGGGTAGGCCACGTCTGCTGCTACTTGTACTACAGACTAGCCACAGGGACTTCTGACAGATCCTGGCTCAAAAATACAAATGTTGTTTCAATTAAAATGCAAGCAGAGAAAGGGGAACCAAGTTGGCAGCAAACTGAATTTACTGAGAGCTAAACAACTCTATATGCGTTTCATAAGCTAATGCTTTAAAAAGCTGGAACTCTTCACTGGGTACAAAGCATAAATTGTACAGTTAACCCTTTAGGGCAGCGGCAGCAGCACAAGGTCACAAGCACAATTCACTCTTAATTTTAAAAGAAAATAAACCTAATGTCTCCATAATCTTACAAGAATTGTAAACTTATTTTTCGCTTTTCTATTTAAGATGTTGTTTTGCAGCAAGTAATGTGTGTTAATATAGAAACAATGTTGGTTTTAAAAACTACATGATGCCTGGAAAAATTAGTAGAGTAATAATGGAAACTATTATCCCAAATAGACAACATCAGTAGGGTTGCCAGCTGACTTTTAGTCTAGAAAATGAAAATCACACAGAACATTAGTGGCACACCATAGCAATGCCAGCAGTGTGCACTGCGTTGTGCAGAGTAACAAAACAATGAAACTGGATTCTGCCATTGGGAACTTACAATCTAAATTTTGAGAGAGAGAAGGGGAGAAGCACACATAGGAAGGATGAATATGAGCAAGTGCTAAATAAAATTTATCTAGGCCTTAGTACATCTGGAGATAAGAAACTTGTGAGTAAAAGGCTTTTTTTAAGGAAAGGAGTGGCTAGGTCAGAGAATTACACATCAGAACAGTTGCACCTTATTTCAGATATCAACTTCACATACATGACAAATCAGTGATTGTCATACTGCCTGCAAGACTGCCTGCTCAAGAGACTTCTGACATGAACGGAAGGCAGTATTTTGAGACAGCTTGGCAATAGGCATTCCCATGTAACATGTGGTCCAAGTGTGGATGGAAGATTGGAATACATGAGGACATCTGAAAACTTTAAAGACACTCCTAGGACTAGGTCAATATGGGTAGGAAAATATCTAAATAAAAAGGTAAAAGTACCCCTGACCGTTAGGTTCAGTTGTGGACGACTCTGGGGTTGCGCGCTCATCTCTAAATACAGATATACATACAAATTAATGCCCAGGTCCTTTAAAAACAAGAACAACAATCAGTGTTGAATAATTACTCAGATGATTTGGACTATCACAGTAGAGCAGCATTTCTGTGTTCTGTAGGGTAGGTTTTTTATATGCTGGGCTTTCACACTGCTAAATATAGTTTCCTGTTAACAGAGCACCTGAAACTATACTCTGCCCTCATTTCTTAACAACATTGATTAGTAAGCACAGATGATGGGGATCTGTATTTGCAAAAATTCATTACATTCCTGATATTTCTGCTCCTCAATCCAAAATGAGCACACAGAGAAGGAAGATGATAGAGATGATAGATAGATAGATAGATAGATAGATAGATAGATAGATAGATAGATAGATAGATATAGATAGATGATATAGATAAACGTATCAGTCTCCTCTGCAACACTGTATGAGGCAGATGAACTACAAGACTTTCCCACTGCTGTTTTCCATCCCTCCCCCTATCCTCAATTGGCGCGCATGCGTATATAAAGACACACACACAAACGTCTGCAAAGCACAGCCTCAGCTCGCTTCCCAACTGGCAGGATCATCCCTCAGGGGACAAGTCTTTAAACCTCCGCACTCTTTAAAATTCAACCAGCCAGCAGGTCTATAGACTGGTGTATAAACAGTATAGGGAGGAAAAATCCTCTCAGCTTATGTCAGTGACAAAGCAACTCAGCAGTTGACTGTTTCTCCCCTGACAGTGTAAGCCAGGTTTACACAGATCAATAGATGGAAACCTACCTAGCTTGCAGGGTTCAGTTTTCTCCCTTAATTACAGGTGTTATTCAGATTTTTAAATGAATGAAAATAACATGCTGTCCAGAAGCCTTGTAAATGCCTACTGTGCAGTTGGTTTAAAATATTCATTACACAATGTAAAAATAATGATATATTTAGAAAGTATTACTATGCATCTTAAAGCTGATTTTGCATAGCACTGACACTATTTCTATGACAGGCCATTGTTCTACGAAGAATAAAAAGCCATTAAACTTGCACTTAAGGCGTGCCTTGGCTGGTAGACAGACCAAGTTGACAGATTTGTAAAGAATTGCTGCCACTCTGGCTACAAAGATGGACTGAAGTGTTCATTCTCTGCTAATGAAAAAATATTATCTAGATATCTGTATACAAGGAAGATGTCTACTGGATAATGCCTTTTGGCTATGTCCTGGACACATCTGGATGCTCTAGGAATCATATGTACAGTTCAGGAAATCAGAGAAATAAATGCATCTGTGTATATAGTGCAAGCAACTGGGAATCTTACTGATATGCGTCAGCAACAAAGCTATCAGATCAATCAGTTACCACTTTGCTCATTAGAAATGGTTTAAATTTAGAAACAGTTGTTAGAAATGGTCCACAATTTAGTTATCAAACAAATGCTGAACGCTGCCCTTGCAAAAATGAAATATGTATTTTATTGAATTTCTGTTTGTTCTTAGATGAATGGCATAAGCTCCAAGGCACAAAACTGAAGCAACATCCTTTGTTGAGGGAAAAGGAGTAATTTTACTAATCTAGAATACAAATGCTCTAGAGTACCCAAGCAGCCCAAAGACCATACTGATTAAAAATACCCTACTGGGCGGGGGGGGGGGGGGGGAGAGATCCAGTTCTCCTCCTGTTCAGTCTGAATTCACTGACATGCCACTGAACTGGGAAATTTCAAGTTAAAGTAAAGTCTCTTTAGATGATAATGTTCCATATATATATATATATATATATATATATATATATATATATATATATATATGCATGCATGCATCTGTTCACTTCCTCATCTGCGCCACTAGCACAGACAAGGGAGGTGCCACCAGAGAGGAAGGATAACTGAAACAGTTGACTTAGAAATATCATGCCAAGCAGGATTGAAGTGTCATCAAGGGGCAGGCCTGGATAAGAGATATAAAAAGTGAGACATCTTGTATGAAGACCATCACTTCCAATCCTCAGAGACCTATACTACTTGGCACTCTGCTAGTTTGTCTCTTTTCCTTCAGCCTTTCCTTCTTGTTCTCTTTGCCCCTTGGGTTCTCCATCTCCTGGACCTTTTCACTGAGCTTTCCAACAATGTTGCCTGCCAATGCCTCTGTCTCCTGCTTTTTGTCAGCACAGCACAAGACCTCCTGCCCATAGGCCTCAGTGACGGAAGTGCAAAGTTTGGCAACAATCACACAGTCAATGGCTTAGTGGAGGCCACAGGAAATAAATTTTAGCCAATTATAAAGTGCAGGTATTAATTAATTAGGTTAATTGGTGCAGGTATTAATTAATTAGGTTAATTAATTAATTAGGTTAATTAATTGGTGGTGACATATTTAACGGCAAATTGCTGTTTCCCATTTAAGAGCATTTATTGTACTGGAAAGGAGACAATGCCATGAAACCTTCATCTGCCAAGAATAAAAAACCAGAACTATAATTCCTTCCTCTTTAAACCTTCCTCACCCCCAAAAAAGTATCCAGAGGATGGAAACAAGATCTCTTTAACTTGTGTTTCACCTAAGGATGAAGATTGGCTTGGGTAAGGCCAGTTTTTCGGTTCCTGGGGATGGGGCATCAACCACTACTATGCTTCTGGTCCCCAATAGGTCTTGAAGCAACCTGATACCTTCGTAGCACCTAAAGGGCCTCATTTGAATGCCTGCTACCTCCTCTCAAATTCTGTCTCAAGACTCTCACCAGATAGAGACTCATGGCATCGCCATCAGCCAAGATTTTCCCTTCCCACCCCTTACTTTGCGTACCAAATAACCTGATGAAGAATTCTGGAGTACACAAAAGCTTGCATACTGTCTTGATTTATTTTGGTTGGCTTAATAACGGTATAGCTCTATCATGGTTTTTGAATTTTTCTCATGGACCAACATACCGGTAGCTCTTTTTTTACTTTTAGCATCTGTATAATATCACAGTAAACATTGAGGAATCTTGTTATCATTACAGTTCTGTCAAGAATTAGAAACCATTTTATTTGCCATTCTTAAACTGAGAGTCTCTAATACCATATTTTAAATAACTCTAAATATTTATAATTTATGCCACTGCCCAAATTATCAGGACATATTATGGAGCTTGGCACTTGTCTTTTTTAAAAAAAACCAAAAAGGCATGCCCGGAATAGAAGAATCTGGAGAGTGGGAGGAGACAACAGGGCTTGCTCAGCTGACGCATTGGGAAGCAGCGGTTGCTGCTGCAATAGCCCGCATGTCAGCTGTTGGGCAGGAAGGCTGATCAGCCTCAAAAGGCCCCACTGCACCTCTGGTTTGTGAGGAGACCCTCCCCAGAGCCCAAAGATGTCCTCTCCAGGGTGCTCCCCATTTCTGGGTTCCTGGCACAGTTTGTGCATGCAGTCACACACAAATGGGGAGTTGCCTGTACTCCAAATGTGGTTGCACCATTCCACTTTTCAGTTCCTTGAGAACTCTATGCATGCATGCATATATGTTTATAGAAGTATTTCTATGCTGCTATATCTTAAAATACCTGGGTGGTGTACTACATTAAAATATAAGACAACCTTAAAAACAATATAGATAAATCACTGAAGTGGCTAATCAAAAAAATTAAACATTAAACAGCTACAAAGGCCTGTCAGCAAAAAAAGGTCTTCAAGAGAAGTCGGAAGGGAGGATGGCTGCCAAAACTCCCCTGAAAGCATGTCACACAGCATGGAACCTACAACACTAAATGCTTAACTTACAGTTTAGAACAGCCCTCTGTAACATGAGAGACTAGCAGAACTCCTCCAGATGATCTCATTGAACAAGCTGGGATATAAGGACTCGGGCGATTATTGAGGTACCCTGTGTCCAAGTTGTTCAAGGCTTTGTATAGCAATACAAGAACGTTGAACCTGACCTGGTAGCGTATGGATAGCCACTGCAGATGTTTCAGCAGAGGTATCACATGCTATCAACTGTCTGCCCCAATCAGCAATCTAGCCATTGGAGCTTCTGAACCAGGCCCAAAGGCAGCTTCACACAGAGTGCATTGCATTAATGTAGTCTCAAGATTACCAGTGCATAGACTATAGAGGCCAAGTAATCCCAATCCAGGTATGCTCATAGGACACGGGTGGCGCTGTGGTCTAAACCACTGAGCCTCTTGGGCTTGCTCATCGGAAGGTCGGCGGTTCGAATCCCCACGATGACGGGGTGAGCTTCTGTTATTCTGTCCCAGCTCCTGCCAACCTAGCAGTTTGAAAGCAGGCCAGTGCAAGCATATAAATAGGTACCACTGTGGCAGGAAGGTAAAGGGCGTTTCCGTGCGCTCTGGCACTTGTCATGGTCCTCCATGCACCAGTAGCGCTTTAGTCATGCTGGCCACATGACCTGGAAAACTTGTCTGTGGACAAACACCAGCTGCCTCGGCCTGAAAGCAAGATGAGCGCCGCAACCCTATAGTAGCCTTTGACTGGACTTAACCATCCAGGGGTCCTTTACCTTTTTACCTTATGTCCATAGCGGGCATACCAGATAAATCTGGTAAAAGGCACTTCTAGTCACAGAGACCCCCTAAATGTATCCAGGAGTACCACTAAGCTATATAACTCCTTCTTTAGAGGGAGTTACAACCCTGTCCAGAATAGGCAACTGGCTAGATTGCTGGACACAAGAACCACCTGCCAACAGAGCCTCAGTCTTCCCAGGGTTCAAATTCAGTTTATTAGAGCACACCCAGTCCACCACAGCATTACAGCACCAGTCCAGTGCTTGCACTGCCTCTCCTGGTTCAGATAATATCAAGAAATAGAGTTGTGTGTCATCAACTTGCTGATGGCGTCATGCTCCAACATTCCTAAGGACCTCTCCCAATGGCTTCACAAAGGTACTCCATAGCTTTAGGCTGCAATGCTATACCCACTTATCTTGGAGTAAGTGCCACTGAAGTTGAGAAAACATAAGAGGCTGTGCTATTAATGTGCATTTGGCTCTTGCACAATAAACATAACTGGGCCTCTGCATTAAGAAAAATGACAGGAAAATGAACTTCAGTGTGTGGAATAACAACTGCTTGATATGATACCATATAACCTCTCTGCAAACCAATCGGAATGAACACTTAATAAACACTTTACTGTTCACATGTGAGCAGCCATCTTTTCCATATAGTTCCCATGGAGTGCCACAGAATGTCATCAAGTCCCATCACTCCTGGGGGCGTGCTAATCACTCCAGGCTATGAGCAGCTGTATTATGAATTTTTTAAAGTTTCAAAGGCAAACAAATATTTAACAGGAACTGATACAGCATGCAAAATGCCTCAGAAGTACTATTTTAAAAAAAAGTTTGTGCCTGTGGATTTTAAAGGATTTTCTGTTGGAAATCCACATATAATGGAACAAGAAGACCTCAGTCCTATCCTCATGCAGAAAAGGAATGGAACAGACTTGAATAGATCCATCCATTCCCATCGGGAAGTGGCCTACATGAACTGTAGACCAGCAGGAATACAGATATAATCAGAACAACTTTGTAATTGGAGCCAGACACCAAAGTAAGGATTGTTTTAATATTTTTGCTTAAAGCAATGAAGAATCTATAAAGCAAGGACTGGGAGATACTGAGCGTAAAATTGCATGCTATGTTAAGCACAGTCATTAACAAGTATGCTGACTGCTTAAATTTTCCCACAATCCAGATCAGAATCATGTTGCGCAGGAAGGGTGAAGCCTTTCCTCTCAGCACCATTTTCTTTTCTCACTCTCCGTCTGTCTGTCTCTGTCTCTGTCTCTGTTTCTGTCTCTCTCTCTCTCTCTCTCTCTCTCTCACACACACACACACACACACACACACACAATCCTACCTCATAGCTTTTTGCGCTTAACTATGACCTATATTATCAAAAATAGCACTTTGAGAGCTAAACAACAGCTGAGGGGGCTGTTTCCTGTGGGAAAACACTGCAGGAGAAAAGGGGCGAACTCCCTCCTTCTTGCTAGGTCAGGCTCTATACAACTGATTTTTATAAAAAATAATTAGTGGCCAATGTTCACCATGCTTTTTAAAATAAATAAATAAATAAAGCAAGAATGCCTATCATAATGTGTAGTTTGGCCCTAAGTGATAAAATCCTGATTAGCCTGAATCTGTTTATCAGAGTCTGTTTTCCCCAGGTACCTAGATAACCTTGAATAACAAGCATTTAGAACTAGACAGAAATGTGAAATTGAATCATATTATCTCTGCATTGGATTAGAGTAAATTCTACCAAAATAATGTGCAACTAATGTTTATCCAACGTATGATTAGAATATTGGGATGCAATCTATTAAAATAAGATTTTATAATTGTTAAAATCAAAAAGTATTGAGATGAAATCCATTCTTCAAACCCTAATACCACATTGGCTATGATGCTGTGTAGTTACAATTACCGGTACACAAGTTCCTCTGAAACCAAAACAATAACTGCATGCAGGACAGAAGCAAACAATTTTAGGTAAATATTCCTGATAAATCGAAAGCAAAAGATGTAACAATCAATCTACTGCCTCTTATTCCATTTATTTACAAATGTCAGAGAGTAATTACCAGTATGTAGCACTGTAGTTCTACTGTTTACAAATCTGCTTAATGCTGGTTTCCAGTGCCAGATTTAAGTTTTCTGATCATACAATTAAGATAAAAATAAGGCGGAATTCTAGACATGGTAGCTCAACCTGCTTCCAAAGAAATATGCCTCGACGGAAATATTTGCTGAGCTACACCACAGACGTCCAGAGCAAAAAGAGTCTCTAGAAAGTGAGCACACACCTTGATTCTAGAGCTGTTATAGTCAGAGATTCCATTATACCCTGTGGTTGGCAAACATAGCGAGACTCAAAACCACTCTTGTGTGAGTCATATTTGTGCAGTATCTAATTAGTTGGGCACTGGGTGCTACAGCAAGAAAAATGAATAATTTATCCAATGACACCATCATTTCTTTACAATGAAAATCGGAGAAGGGAGACAGAAGGGGATCTAACACCTTTTCCACCCAGCCTTAAGATATACAAATGCATGCATTTTGCAGGGCTTTAGAAACACCATATGGAAGTTGTGAATACTACAAATTAGTGTTTTAGTGGATTCAGCTTTGGAATCCCAGCCCTTCTGAATTTTCATTCTGAATCCACTCCGAACTTATATGATCAGCGTAAAGAATAACCACAGCTATCAGGCCTGTTTGTTTTAAAGATAATCTGTTCAATGTGTGAAACATAGAACAGAAATCACAAGATAGTTGATAGGAAGGTCCAACAACAATACTTTTGAATACTGTGTTCAGATCCCCCAAAATGATAATTTTAGCTGTGCACATCCACTACTTGATAATCTATGAACTGTGCCAGGGTTTTGGTATATTAAGTTCTAAGAACCACTTCAGAAACATAACATGAGGATGACCCCTGATAACTGGAAATGCATAATATAATTAGCACATTACTTCCACAAACATTTATCTCTGTGTTTGTGTTTATTACATTTATATACCACCTCTTTATCCCAAGTAGCTCAAGGTGGTGTTCTCCTCCCCATTTCATCCTCGCAGCAACCCAGTGAGGTAGGTTAGGCTGAGAGATGGTGACTGGCCCAAGGTCATCCAGTAAGCTTCATGGCTGAATGGGGATTCGAACCCTGGTCTCCCAGGTCATAGTCCAACACTCTAACCATTACACCACACTTGGCATGAATATTGCCAAAGTGCAGTTGCTATGACTTGTTCAAAGGGATTCTGGCAGTAATTACAAAAACTGCAATTTGTAGATAGAATCCTAAATTCTCCAAGGCAAAAGCTATTTTCAGATACTGATTGAAAATGGTATAGGAAGAAACATAATCATGTCCACTGCCTCTGTACTCAAGCTAAATCAGGGGTGGGGAACCTTGGGAACAAAATACAGTCCTCTAGGCCACTCTATTTGGCTCTTGGGGCTCTTCCTAGGCCACACACTTTCCCAGTCCATATCCCCTATTCTTAGACTATATCCATCAATGGACCTGCCCTGCGTCCTCAACTGCCTTTTATTGGCTGTGAACCATGATCATTCCTTTTCCCTTTTTCAGAACCAGTACTTGTGAACTTCCCTTTCTGCTCTCCTCCTCTAATGTGGTCACAAGGAGGACAATGGAAGTGTTCACTTTCATTTTTAACTCAGTTAGTTACATCTGAGCCCAAAATTGCACTTAATCATAATTATAGTTTAAGGAAACAAGTCAAAATCATAAACCATGGTTGGAAATCAGCTTGTTTCCCTACTATAGGTAAGGCTAAGCATAGTAAAGTAAAAATAGAAGAGAAAGCATTCAATCTCCTCATCCTGGCCCTGCCTAAGGAGGAAAGAGCAGGGGAACGTGAATGAGCCCAAGGTTTTTTCACATCACATCCAAAATGAGCCAGATTAGCAACATGATTTGGTAGCCTCTCGCTGTGTTTACCCCAAAGAAAACCTATTATTCAGGAAATTATTCTGGCAGTCGCTTCTTTTTTTAAAAAAATGCAAATAGTTACAGGAAAACTCTGCAATAACCTCAATAATTTCTACTGGACCTAATTCCAATGGCGAATCTTCACCATAAATCAAGTAAGCAAGGTACAGGTTTGTGAAAAACGTTCTCTGTCTCATGAAGGCAACTTGACCAAGAGAAGCATGCAAGAAAATGGCAATGCACATGGTCAAAACTTTAGAAAGGAAGGAAGAGCAGAAGTTTGACAATGGTCACTAAAGACTGGCAATGTGGTAATGGGTGAGTAATTGAGCTGCCTTCTGCACTGGACATGAATAGGAGAATCAGTCAAACAGTCTTCATATGCTTATTAGAGCAAACATTATTGGACGCACCACTCAGAAAGATACTGCAAGAGTTTCTGCTAAAGATACTGCTTTAACGCTGAACAATAATTATTTTGTTCAACTCCTGGAATGATGAACACATAACCATCAATGAAATGTTTGCACTTTTATTACACTGCTGCTTAAGGCAATGTACAGAGGCCAAATTCAGCGTTCACTTTTTGTTGGTTAATATGCAGTATCTGAAAGACTGTCCAATATTAAATTAAATGTTACACTTGATAAAAATGAGAACATTTTTAACAAAATAATCTCTAATATTACAGCTGTACGATAAAATGGGTAACATATGCATACAGTCTATTAAAATGCACATAATTTATCCAGCTCAAAATGAAAACATATCTAACAAGTAATTCTATTCATCTGGCCCTTTTTCACCCAGCCTTAAGATATACAAATGCATGCCTTTTCACCAGAACACAGCAGCTGGGAATGAAAAGGAAAGCATTCAAATGATCATTTTCACATCATATTCCATCGTCTTTTCACCAGCTTCTCCTCTGTCTTTCTTTGAGCCCTATTCTATTACAAGAGAGCTGCTTCTTAGATCAATTCATATTTCCATAATCCACACTGCTGTTTCTCCCTCTTCTCCCCAGGGTAGACTAACCCCTACATCCAGAGCTGTGGCTTACAACTGTCATTAAGACCTATAACAATAACAAGATAACAAAAGAGTTGGTCGAGATGAGGCTTGGCTATACCATATGCTGATCAAGTGCAAAATTTAGAACTAGTGGAAAAAATCTATAAAACAAAACCATGATATATATATATATATTGGGCTTGCCATTTGTCCTTCCAAATGCAAGGAAAGTCAACTTTTAAAATCATCAAACATTTATTTGCAAGCACACAGAGCCTTCATGTACAAGTGATATTAATGTCTGCTCAGAGGTGAAAGATGAAGATTAAAGGTCCTTCCAAGTCTTTAGACCACAATTGTCAGGGGATCTCCCTTGTGTTTTCAAAATGTCTGTTTTCTTCCCAAAATAGGAGCCAAAACTCACCATGTGCATAAAATGGTTTGGATCAACTAATGAAATAATCCATTAGCTGCAATTTCATGGTGAAAAAGATGAAATGGTTTACATTTAAAGTTGCATGTGCATGTTCCTAACATTTTCACAGTTAAAGGTGTACAGTCTGTTAGTCTTACAACCATGTTGGGCATGTGCAGTGCTGTTGATTCCATCATTAAACGTAACTTTCCCAATTTGTATTTGCTTTTAAATGAAAGCTTTTCAATTAATTGGTTTTTTTCTATGTGCATCTATAAAATTATAGCAAGCATCAAATAACTTGTACTAGTCGCTGAGGGAAAACCTTATATGCAGTTCCATTATTCTTTTTTTCTGGGGGGAGACGACCACATTCAGTTTACTGGCAGCACTTGAAGCAAAAGAACAGCATGTAACCAGTTCCCCCTTGCACCATTTCCCACTGAAAATCACCCTCTAAAACTGCTTATATCCCAGCAATGGAAAAGATACAGGAATCCATATCAGTCCCCAGACAACATCACAAAACATAATGTGTAGTTCTGTGTGCATATCATAGCTGTATGTGCATATTATAGCCTCCAGTGGTCCTGTTTTAGCCAGGAAAGCTGTGTTGTTTAGAGTTATGCCCTAGGAAAAGAACCCATTTTCCAATTACCCCATTTTTCAGGAAGCAACAACATTTCTCCTTCACTCCCACCTCTTTCTTTCTTTATTCCTTTATACACATGTGGCTGGACCAAGAAATTTTGGGGCCTGAGGCAAAGGACAAGATGCTGCCCCCGCCCCCCCCCCCCCCTTGCCATGTACTGAAGCCACCTGGATAGGCAATTGAATCTTACTTCAACACTGGCAATGGGACAGTGGCCTATACCTGAAGGACACAGACAAGCTTGGGGGCTGCAGGACAGGTCATGTGACATACACAGCTCTGTCCTCCAACCTAGGAGAGTGGCCAATGGGCTTGAGAGCACTGGCTAGGGATCTGCCACTGCCACCTGCACCAACATCTGCTGTCACCTCACTCCATCTAAGGGTGAGGCAGCTCTGCCACATCAAAGGCTGAAGTCCAGTGCAGACATCATGAACAATCTGCTAGATCAAAGCTAATTATTTTTGTCATCCTGTATTCTTTAATAAATCACTAAAATTATTCAGGCAAGCAAAGTAATTGTGATAAAAATGTTTGTTTATGAACTAGATCATGGGAAGTAATAGTACCACTGTATTCCGCTCTGGTCAGACCTCACCTGGGATACTGTGTTCAGTTCTGGGCACCACAGTTCAAGAAGGATACTGACAAGCCGGAATGTGTTCAGAGGAGGGAAACCAAAATGGTCAAAGGCCTGGAAACGATGCCTTATGAGGAACAGCTTAGGGAGCTGGGTATGTTTAGCCTGGAGAAGAGAAGGTTAAGGGGTGATCTGATAGCCATGTTCAAATATATAAAAGGATGTCATATAGAGGAGGGAGAAAGGTTGTTTTCTGCTGCTCCAGAGAAGTGGACACGGACCGATGGATTCAAACTACAAGAAAGAAGATTCCACCTAAACATTAGGAAGAACTTCCTGACAGTAAGAGCTGTTCAACAGTGGAATTTGCTGCCAAGGAGTGTGGTAGAGTCTCCTTCTTTGGATGTCTTTAAGCGGAGGCTTGACAGCCATCTGTAAGGAATGCTTTGATGGTGTTTCCTGCTTGGCAGGGGGTTGGACTGGATGGCCCTTGTGGTCTCTTCCAACTATGATTCTATGATTCTATGGTTTGATGATTCTCCCCCTCTGAACTTTCCCCTCCAAAGTCTCAGAGTTATATATTATTAAATTTATTTATACCCTAGCTTTCCACCACTTAGTTCAGGCTTCTCCAGAGTGGTGCCCTTCAGATGTTGCTGGGCTACAACTCTTATTATCCCTAACACATAGGCTGAGGCCGATGAGGCTTGGGACATCAAGTTGGAACAAGCTGACTTGGGCCTTCAAGGGTGCTTGTATGTTTGAATGGTCTGCAGTCTCAACACAAGCAAACTTCCACATTCCTAGAAAGAAGGTCTGCAGCTGAGTGATGGAACATCTTGTTCTGCAGGAGAACGTCCCAAGTCCAATCCCTGACATCTCCAGGTAAGACTAAGAGAAACTTCCTCTCTGAAACTCTGGAAATCACTGCCGGTCAGCATAGACAATACTGAGTTGGGTCATTGGTCAAACTCAGTATAAGGCACCTATGTTCCTATGTATTATTATTCAAGGAGACACAATTCACTTGCACTTTCTCTCTCCCCACTTCAGTGTAGTGTACAATGCCACCCTAATCTGACCAGTTTTCATCTGGCAGACAATGAAAGTTTAGGGCAAACCATAACAGTGAATGCCAAGAACATGAGGAGGAAGGCAAAGGGAAGGAGCAGACAATTTGGCACTATTACTGGACTTGACCCTAGGCCCAAAATAAAATCACTCCATTTATCATCTCCTTTTACACTGAATGGCCATCTTATTTATGATAAGTGAAACCTATTTTTTCCTAGTTGTTCTGAGCTAGCCTTCATACTGACTCCAGGGCAGTCTGCAACATTGTTGTCTTCATTTACCCTATTGTGTCTTAAAACAGCAATTACAAAATAGGAGCTGATAACTCAGAGCCAAATGCCATCCTACTAAAGGTGCTACTTGGCTCCTCAACTGCCAAACCAAGTTCAGCCTTCACTTGTCATACAACATCAGTTCAGGCAACAAGGAGCAAGAGCAAACAGAGGGGTGGAAACAAAATGATGCTGAATCACCACTAGGGAACAGCCTTGCACA
This sequence comes from Lacerta agilis, assembly GCF_009819535.1. Lineage (NCBI taxonomy): Eukaryota > Metazoa > Chordata > Lepidosauria > Squamata > Lacertidae > Lacerta > Lacerta agilis. The sequence goes on from NC_046317.1 coordinate 15,210,214, forward strand.
TACAGGTACCTAAAAGCACTAAGAAAACATACAGAGCCTTGCAAGACAATGATTCAATATGCCTATAGTTCTCTTCCTCTGCAGAGGAGAGGAAGAAGGAAGGAAGGAAGGAAGGAAGGAAGGGAGGTGGTGACTGTGCTGTGTCTTCTGGCAAGCTTTAAAGTACCAACCCAGAAAAAAGCAACTGCTGCTGCAAGACTGTAAGAGCATTTTTTTTATTAAAAAAAATCAAGCTGAGGAGGAAAGAAAGAGGCCGCTCTTACAGATGAATTTTAAAATCCAGTATGTTCAGTAGTGAACTAAACAGTGAAACTGTGGTTAAGAAGGTGCTAGTGCTATCCAGGCAGAACTCTTTATGGTTCTAGTGTCATGTCAAATGTTGAAAGGAAAAGTGAGTGTGTCTGTGCACACACATAATTATACTGAAGATTTCGTGCATACAGGATTGTCTATATGTATTCTATTCAAAGGATGAAGCAAAAATAGCTTAATTGTGCTCTTCAGTGTATGTTGCAGATATCCCAAAGATCACCACACCAGTTTGGTTATAGATATTCAGTACAAAAACTGATTATCTTCAGAATTACTAAACACGTATTTCAAAATAGAATTATACGGGCTAATACTTTCAAAAATTCTGAACCTTTTAATTGTCTTTATTTGTTTTTAAGTTCCATAGTAAGCCAAAATACAAACACACACAAAACTAAAGCTGGCATGAGAGACAGTAACAGTCTTTCTTTATTCTGTTTGACAGGTAAAGCATCATTCTACCCTCCTGCAATCTTAAAACACAAGTTGCCATTGTGGTACACTTGTCTTCAGAGGGGTCTGGAAGTCTTTGATTTCAGCAACTATAATTAAAAGAAGCTGCATAAAGTTCATTCATAATATTCACTTATACTTTGACCTGATTTGTATGCCAAACCATCATCAAGCCCAACTTTGGTTTAAAGGGGAATCTGCTCAGTTCCTGCTGGTGCCATGCTGCCAGAAGCTAAGGCATCACCTTTAGAGTGACATTCAAAGCTAGATTCATGATTTGTTATTATGAATGAATATATGAATTGTACACATTTCCTTTTAAATATACTTGTTGATGCCAAAGAGCTTACAATGTGGGGAGAAACAAACAATAAACTCAGATTGGGATGTAACTCTAAGCTAGAACAGAATTTATATTGTAGCAGCAGCAGCAGGGGAAGAGTGAAGCACTTGAAATTTCAGCACCAGTATGATGTAAATTCACCTTTAAACCACGTTAGTTTAACCATAGTTTAAAGTTCCAGTTACAGGTAGGTAGCCGTGTTGGTCTGCCGTAGTCGAAACAAATTTTTTTTTTTCAAAAAAATCCTTCCAGTAGCACCTTAAAGACCAACTAAGTTTGTTCTTGGTATGAGCTTTCGTGTGCATGCACACTTCTTCAGATACAAGCATCATTGATCTGGTGTATCTGAAGAAGTCTGCATGCACACAAAAGCTCATACTAAAAACAAACTTACTGGTAGTTGGTCTTTAAGGTGCTACTGCATGGTTTAAAGTGAAAAATGAACTAAGCCATTGACAGTTATCTTGGTTAATGCTTAACCAGAGCATCATATTCAGCATCTTTTTCTCAGTAACATCTATATGTGGCAAGCTACATAAAGCCCATTTCTCTAGTTTATCGAGGTAATGCTTTTCACATTTGTTTAGATTTCTCACCTATTCCACTCAAAAGAACAGAACATGATACTTACGTGCCTTTACCTTGGTTTATCCAACAGCACCGAAATGTTCATTAGGTTGGCTTCTAATAATTTATCTAGTAAGATTTACGGCTGAAAAGGGACACAAGTTTACACCTCCCACACATTAAACTGCTACTATGGCATTTAGCCCAATCACAAGGACAGTTCCCCTTGTCATTGACCCTTTCCTATGCCATTCAACTCTATACATTTGTGGCTGGATTTAACAGAACACACACATATAAAAATACAACTGACAGACTTAATAAAACTTGCTTTTTGTACGGACACAAGCCTTGAATACAATCAACCTCAACGGCACCTACAATAGTAACATTTGAATAAGAGAGATAGAGTGAAATCGAAAACACAGCTGCTCCCAGGCAAAAAGTCTCATTCATTCAAATGGTATTTGCAGTCTACCTAAAGCTCTTGACTACTGGAATAGATTGCAACTGTTCATATTAATGTGTGAGCAACATGTTGCCAAGTAACAACACACATATACTGGGGTTCTCTGTGTTGTCATATAGAAGTATCATTGATCTGAATGAGTTTCACACATGCACAACTGACAATTTTGTTCGGAATTTCAGGGCCAGTATTTTTCTGACAAACGCTGAACTGCAAACTGCTTTGGCAACATACTTTTTATATAGGTTCCTATATTCAAAACAGAATTCAAACTGTTGTTTATGGTGTTTTTCTCCAAGGATCTGGCACTATTTAAAGCAAAACTGAGAAATCTGTCTGAACCACAGAAAGAAGTAAGTATATTATTCAATAAAATCAAAATGAAAAGAGCCAAATGCATTCAATGAAGAAGCCTATCCAAAAAAAACCCCATAATTTTTAGAGGACTCGGTTGTTGTTTTTAATGAAACCACTGTTTTAGACAACCACCTGTTTGTTGCAAGCATTAAGCTCCTATTGAAAACTGCTAACATGCCCAAGTGTCAAAGTAGCTCTGGTGAATGAGAGAACATTTTCATGAATACTGAAATACTACCAACAGTATATACACAACCAACGTGTTAACATCAGTGCTGATACTAAGAGTTGTGCAGCCTCTTAGATTATCATTGGTGATGTGTGCCTGATGACAATTTCAGTGCTGTGTGTCAATCATCATTTTCCAAATTTATTCCACTGGAACTATATTCATGACTTCAGAAGAAGAAGAAATGCCACCACTGGCGTTTGGTCATAATATCCACACAGATTAAAAATAATAATGTGATAAATCCATGAAAGCAACTATCATAGTGTGCAATACTTCCTGCCACAAACACATTCTAATGATCAAATCAGCTGGTGAAGAGTCTTTTATTGTTATCACCAGCCATCTGCCTTTCTACAATTGAATAAGAAAGCTTTAAAAAGCTGTAGAAAGGCAGGTTATTCTGATATTATTATTATTATTATTATTATTATTATTACATCATTTTAAAGGGATCAATCTCATGTTTCTAACCTTGTCTCCAAAGTCCTCCGGGAACTTCCACAAAACCACAGGATCTGTAAATAATTGACAGACAGCATTAATCAGAGACAAAAGAACAGAGTCTTAGAGTAGAGTACATTAATATTAAAGAGGGTCAATGTAGCTTCAGGCTCACAGACAGGTACAAAAAATGTGTCTCAAAACTTATGGGATTATTCAAAATATTTTTTTAATTTCATATTTATGAAACTCCATGCATATTTGTTAACACAATAATAGAAGGTTATTTTGTGGTGTGTGTTTTTTTTTCCATTGCCTTTTACTCTGTGGCTGTTTTAATGCCTTTTAAAGATGTTATTCCAATATTCATTTTTGCAAAAGGGAACTAAAAGTAGAAAAAATGTGAAATGTTTTTCAAATGTCACAATTTAAGCCTATATCACTGTTTTATAAAGCAGTTCACCAAGCTTTTTTCCACAATTACAATTTAAAATTACAGGTTAAGAATATCACAGGATACTACACATTCACCAGTTGAAGTTTGTGACCTGTTACATCCAAAAATCATTTGGTTTTATGCAAACCAGCATTGGCTAAAGAAATGAATGAATAGCTTAAGGGAAGCATTTTTCAAAGTTTTTCTTTCAATCCTAACCCCATGCAGGATACGTACCTGGAACTCTTATCTGGCAGAACCCCCAAATACTTCATTTTGAGGGATGTTCCGTGCGATTAAAAAGTTGTTAAGTAAATTAAACTTCAGCCTGCACAACACTTTAAAAATTCTGTCCGATACTGTTGTTTTGAAATTTGCTACTACTTCAGTCTCTGTTGTATGCAATTATGGTATGTTATTAGGTAGTAATAAAACACACATGCAGCAGTTAATTGCCATATGAATGTATAAAACACAATAGATCACACAAGCTTGAAAAATGTCCACATTTGCTCTAATCCATTCCGCAAAATAAAAACCAGTAAATATTGTCATGTTACTTGGTATTATAATATTAACTCTGCATCCCTTCAAAGGTCTTACTGGCCACTAACAAATATTCAAAGGATCAATTAATTTTCACACTTCCTTTCTGAAGTGCTCCCATCATTTCCATTTAAGGTACAGTAAGGAGGAGGGGAGTTTTTCATCACAAAAAGAGGTGGGTATTTTGGTGTACCGAGCACCACAATCCTGAATGTGAGTCTCCTACCCCCTGAGTTGACAGGTATGAAAACTTTTGTTCAGAATTCTTTGTGAACTGGGAAATTGATTAAGTGAAGGGAAGGAGGGTGTTGACAAGAAGCAAGAGGTTACATCTTGACAAGAAGGAGGAAGCATAATCCTATTCTGCAGTTATGTACTTCCTCTTCAGAACTACTGAGACCAAATTTACTTTTCCTGGGAAGACTGATTTCTAGACACCCGACAATGTTAAGTCAATTTTATGCTGATTTTATGGATGAGAGAACAGGAATAGCTAGAAGAAAACACTGTCACCATAGATGACTTGTAACTCACTACACAGCTTAGATCAACATATGCCTTATAACAACTCAAAATATATTAGTGCTGGATTAAACACTTTTCATTTATATTTTTAAGTGACCGTAAGATACACCAAGTATTTGCAACTAATGTAGATATTATGAACATTATATTGGTTACAGATTTGCACAAAGTTGCTTCCACATGTGCAATATATTGCTTCAAGTCCTCCTCCAGGAAAGGCATTCCATAAGACACAAGCAAGTGTCACCATGTGAACCTCCCCCCCCCCCACTATGTGCAAATAATCCCTTTCCACTTGTGTAAATAGTGAGGTTTGGGATTATCATACGGTTGATTAATCTATCCTATTTTCACTATGAACAAGTTACTTCATATTTATTGAAACCACAATACACTTATCTTAATTACAGCAAATTTAAAATGGACTAATGGTGGTTAAAAAATAAATCCAACCCCTTCCTCCATATTTAAAAGTTATTTTTTTAATTTTGTAAATGTCTAAACCTGTGTCCAAACATGAATTCTAGGGTGGTGCACATTTTAAAAATTCAAATACCAATACAATATTAAAGCAAACCGCAAAAATCAAAACATAATAAAAACTAGAAGTAAAGTTAACATGGTGTCGCAGATGTCCTCCATTAACAATTACAGGATATCGATATTAAACTCAAGACAAAGAGCATATGAAGGAAACCTGCTAAAACTAGCCTCAGCAATTCTCTAAACAAAGGAAAATTTACATTTCATATATGTTTGATACTGCCAATTAATTTTAGATATTTAAAGGAAACACAGAATCACAGAAATGTAGAGTTGGAAGGGACCACAAGGCCCATTTAGTACAAGCCCCTGCTATGCAGGAATCTTGTCCAATGTGGAACCCAAACCTATAACCCTGAAAACAAGAGCCTCATGCTAAGCTTTCCCAACAGTTTTCTCTGCATTAGAAAATATACCCTACAACAACTGGAGTTAATGGTCAGTTAAGCTCTGATCAGGACCGGTGCTAGGGTTTCTGCTTTAGCGGGAGCCGGGGGGGTAGTCTAGGGGGCAAGCAGCACCTCTCCGCTACAGCGGAGAAGCTGCTGCTAGCCCGTCATGCGCCCCCCCCGGCCAAGCCTGGCCAGCGCCCCCTCCATTTTGGCGCCCTAGGCAATTGCCTAGTTCACCTTAATGGACGCGCCGGCCCTGGCTCTGATCCCATTTTGAAATCAGATTTCTGCATCTTAGTTAATTAATATTCAAAACATCTTATTTTGGGCCAATATGATTATGGAGTGAAATGTTTCCGAAAAGCGAAATACAAACAGCAAGAGGTCAATATATAACATTTCTAATAAAAAGGCAAGTTCAATTTTTACTGGTAACTTTACTATTTTTTATAAAAATTAATCTTGCACCATATTGTTCTCATTGGATCAGTTGGTTAACTCCATAGGTTTTAGAACTAGAAACCAGTTTAGAGGGAAATAAATAGGTTTACTTCAACTTTTCCCTAAGGCTCTGAAAGTGGCATAGCAAACAAAAAAACAAGATGTTGCGCAGGCTTGGTCACTTGGTCACATTAGTTTTAGGAAACATGAGTGCACACATCCTTTTATTAAGATGCATGCAGATTAATAACATCTGCACGAGCATCTCAGCTATTTTTCTATTTTTTAAAAAAGTATTTTTAATATAGTTTCTCTCTCTCTCACTCACACACACACATACACAAACCCCAACATTCCCAAAGCAGATGCTCAGTTGGGATGCAGTGCAACTAGGCTTCCTGTCAAGCTGGGAAGCAATACAACTCTCTCAAGCTGAGCTTTGGCTTCAGAGCAGCTGGCATGGCACACAGCTCACTTTCTAGCCACCAGCTTTTCCAAGACAGACTACTCTCCCCGAGGCAGACACTGTGTTGGGAGACTGGTGGAGAAATGCCTTCTCACTGACCATCCGTTTTAGAGAGGTTGGCAGAAATCCAACTGGTAAAATATCTCTGATCTGCACTGGGAGCAGATGCAGGGTTGTATCAGAAGCCACTGTGCACAGCTTCAACTCCAAAGTTAGGTGTCTGGAAAATGACATATAATCTATACACCACCCTTTGTCCAAGAAAGGTGGCTCACACAGCTTAATACAAACACAAAATTCAAAGAATGCAGCACATGATAGACAGAGCACACCATCAACATATATGGCACTTTCCTGAGCACAAGAGGAAAGGTTCCCACCCAGAAGAGCTTACAGTCTAAAATTTGAGCCAGGAGAAACATCAGAGAAAAGAGAAGGAAGTGGAGGCAAAAGAAATCAGGGAAAGAAAATGCAATTGTTTACATTAAATGTACTTGAGCTTAGCTAGAGTGGGCATGGGAGCTTGGGAGTTAACTCAAAGGCTTCATGGGAAAAGGTGGGTTTTTAGGAGTGATTTGAAAGAAGTTGAAGAGAAAAGGCTAAAAAATGAGGAGTTGCTTTAAGAGACAAAGAAAGGAGAAGAAGAGAAGCTCAAACATCACTTAGTTAAACTATCACACCAAGTAGCCAAATTTGCACTGGCAGCCAAGAAGCTTGTTCCAGCTATGTAAATGCACTCCAATCTTAAGTCTTAATGTTGTAAATTTCTTTTTATGTTGTAAACTGCTACAGGTTACGTAAATGATTTTAGATGAAATATTCCTTTTATTCTCTGTCGTCCATTGTAGAGGCCTTTGGCTATATACAGTATACAATAAAAATTGATAGATAGTTAAACAATCAATTAGTTACTCACTCATCAATAGTCCAAATCCTCTCACTGCCAGTTACTTGTTCAAAAGTGACTAAAATACCATTATTCTGGCTTAAATGGTTAGTGCGTTAATATCACACATATTAAGGTAAAATGTACTTAACTGTAGACCATGAATGCAGAGATTGCTTCTGTTTTGCTCCCCCACTAGCATGAGCAACTAAGATTTATAATTTTGCTGTACGTCCAAACTAGGAAGCATGGTTTGTTCAACTCAAACAAACCTTGGCTTGACACTATGGTTGGTTTGGAGTGAAACCAATCTCAATTCTTGGTCTGGACATAGTGCTAAGTAAGGATATTAGGGTTGTGGCTCCCACTGCCTAGCAGGTACGACCAGAATGGAAGCCTTCTGCACATTCACAGTAACCCACTAGCTATTGATTTTCTGTAATGTGCAATCACTGCCACTGAATGTACCATGCACAGTCCTTCACCTGGGACAAATTGCTGGCCTGTGAGGCTTCAGTGCCTGGTTGGCATCTGTAAGAGGGTTGCAAAATGCACAGTATTTGCCCACCAATTATGGGAAAAATAGAGGTATACCAAAAGACTTCAGTGAAAAGTTTCACAAAGTGTATCTATTCATTCATTACTTTTGTACATGAGTAGAATGTGTCCTTTTAATTAAAATGCATCGCTGGGTTATTTGTGGGGCCTGCCTGGTGTTTTTACATGAATAGAATGTGTGCTTTTATTTAAAATGCATCTCTGGGTTATTTGTGGGGCATAGGAATTCGTTCATTCCCCCCCCCCAAAAAAAAACATAGTCCGCCCCGCCCCCCAAGGTCTGAAGGCCAGTGGACCGGCCTCCTGCTGAAAAAGTTTGCTGACCCCTGGTGTAAGCAGTCTGTAGTCAGGCCAGTTTTTAGCACAAAAAGATGGCTTTTTATTTTTTAAAAAAACACACACATTCAACAACTGGAAGAATTTACTGTTTTTATACTCTCTTCCAGCAAACTCAAAGGGGACAGTTCTGGTGTGCAGCACTGAACTTTTTAAAGTTGGAATTATTAGGTTATTATATATATACACACACATTAAAAAGAATTGGCTGCTAATGGCTAGGAAAGCATATCAGATTAATTTTTTAACAGTTTTCATATAAGGGATACACATTATAAACCAGAAATATTACTGTCAGGCACATCCGACTTTAGGTGAGGGTCTCAGAGTCTTATCTCAGGAGGATAAAAGTGGAAGATGTTTTAGTAGCTGAATGAAAAGCTACATGGGCAAGTAAGGAAGAAAGCAGTCAGTATTTGCCAAGGAACAGTAATCAAAAGAAAGAACAAGGGCAAAATAGAGTAGAGGAGCTTAATAAAAAGGGGGGGGGGCAGAGAACCTTAAAGAACACTTGCTATCTTGTCTGGCACTTAAAATATGTTAGATTAAAGACAATATGCAAATGACAGTGCCACTTTAAGACATACTTGAAAGCACACTTTAATGCAAATCATAGACTTGGTGGATTTATGCTCATGAAAAGAATTTTGCTGATGTTATCAGTCCACTCTTTACTATAGCAGTTGTACCTTGTAAAATCAGGCAATCTGTTACAAGGAATATTTGGCCAAAAGAGGTGTATGTGCATGTGTGAATCCAATTACTCCAATTTTAAAGAATGGATTGAACTAAAGTTATTCTGGTTATATTAGTTGTATGTGGACAATCTGGGAAAGACAAACTTTTTGGGGGGAACTTTTATTCAGTTTTGTGGAGAACTGGGGAAGAAAGCTTATTTTTCATAGTATTATCAAAGTTTAGAGCAACACTGAAAACAACTCTATCATCATGTACCTTGAGTCTTCAGCTTGCTTTCTAGGAAGTCTCTTGTAGCTGCTGTTGCTAAAATAAAAATGCTTCCTTTGAAATGTAAATGTAATTCTTGTATGGTGCAATATAACGGCAAGTCAGTGGAGTGCACTACTATGGTTACTAAAGGGCAGAAATGACTGCCTTCTCTGGTGGCATGGTATGGCATGGTAGAGGAGATCATGAGGGACTGAAATTTATTGTGGAGATGTCTGTCACAGTGTCCTTAGCCTGCAGCAGAGCAGGAAAGAAGCCCTGATCCAGATTCAGAGAAAAGTGGAGGGTTGCCTATCAAAACAAATTTATATATATAGAAACACATGAACATGACCTTTGATGAACTCAAACATGAGTTGTCTCATTATACTCTAGAGTGGCTAATCTGTTATCTGCAACATCTGTGATACTGAAGATGTCTATGATGTTGAAACACATCTGGCAATTGGAATAGTTAACCATCATACATATTAGATTTTTTTTTAATTCTCCCCATATACCAAGGAACTTTATATTTAACAATACATATCTGTACTGAAAATACATGTACTGAAACATTTTAGTTTTGTTTGTAAATACATGTCTCTATGTTCATATGATAGTAAAGCACATTATTTTCGACTCTGCAGTTCTGTCAACCAAAACAATGATATTTTTAATTTAACAAATCCATACCAAACTGTATTATGAAAGTAAACACAAATATAAACATAGATAACTGCCTCCCTCTATGAAGAGTATTTCAGGATTCTTTAAAGGGCATTTCTTTAATAAACAAGATATTCTATAAATAATATTAAAAATATTCTATTTAGCATAATATTTGATCTACTATAATATATAATATTAATTTTTAATTTACAGCATCCTTGTTTTCCATAGGCTATAATCAAAACAAATCATGGTGTTAATTAGATCTACATTTCATTTTTCTTAATTCATCTAATCTATCTTCAAATTGATTCTATCTTCCCAAACCATTTTATATACAGTTGTAATTACCAAATTCCTGGCTATTTATAAAATCAATAAATAAATACCAACCTGCCAAAAACTTGAGTGACTTTTTTGACTTCTCATTACTTGAGGTCTGTGAGACAATCTTACCAATACAGCTATTTGCCAAACTTTACAATACCAAGAATCTAGATTCATTAATGACATATTTTACCCAAAGACCTCAATGTAATGTGCACATATTACACCTATTTAAAGGGTTCTTTCTGCCTAGTATATATGGAAAGAAATAATGAAGAGCTGGTGCACATGCAATGCTTCCAATCTCTTATGCATAGCTAAGGGCCTGAAAGCAAATTCTCAGATTATGTGTTCTCTCTCCACCCTGATCCAAGATTAAAGGTGTATTTCAGCATTTACCTTATCCGGGCAATGATCTTCTCTTAATCCCAAACTGATCTGCTCTTAATCACAGGACTCTAGTCATGAATCAGAAGGATGATGTTGGTCAGCAAATTAGGAACCACTGCTAAAGATACTGCCAGCATGAACCTAAGCATGCTTAAGACTTACAAGTAGGAATAGAGTAAGACTCGGGCGCAGCCAGGATTTACGTTGGGAGGACAGAGCACCTGCCTGTCATCATCCTCTGTCTGGCTCTGTCTAGCATATTCAGAATGAAATGTCTCAACAACAGTTGTTTTAAACTACTTTCTTTTGACCCCAAGTGCTCAAAAAAACCTGTCAATATCTTTCTACAATTTCTGCTTTTAGTTAAGTATTTTTATTTATTTACTTGATTTAGGGAAAGGTAGCTGTCCCTAACCCCCCCCCCCAGTACGCCCATGGAGTAAGAAGAGAATATGAAATCTTGCCCACACCTTTTTAAAACCTGATTCTGAAATTAACAGCATCCATTTAAGAAGACTTTACTCACACTAAAGGTCCATAATATTCCTACAAATATATCAGAAAAGACTAGATAGAGTAGCTGTCTCCTGGCATTCACTGTTGGACATTTGAAGGAGCCTTTGGGAATGTGTGAGACTAGCTCTATCACCTTGATAATGTCCAGTGCGCAAGCAGAGACATGATTGGCAGAGTCTGAAGAGACCCACTTCACTGCATGGAAGGTTTCCAACTCAAGGACAGGAATCCTAGTCAATCAGCATCCCCACTCCAGTTGGAAATCCTTCACATAATAAAGGAAGCCCCTTCAGATTCAGCTGATCACTAATAGCCAACTTCCTAATAACTGTGAGATTGTGTCTCTCCCCTGCCCCACTTTTTTTCTTTTTTGGTACTAACAAGACAGATCCAACTTTGAGCTACTTTAATGGAAGGTCAATCCTCTTTGCCCAATATTGTGCTATACCATTTAAAAACAGAATGGAAAGTCACTGGGAGCATAAAGGAAAGCCTGTTTTGCCACAATGCCATTAGTTATGCTACAAAATGAAAACCTTAATCAGGTGAAGGTTCACTGCACAGAAAGTACAAAGATGAAATTGAACCTGCCAAGCTTTTAGCTTGGCTTTCTACAAACTAAGGGATTTCAAGAAACGAATTCCCCAGCTTATCTCCTGGGTTAACGAGTAGGCTTGAAAGACATGCCAACTTTTAAAACTTCAACAAGCAGATGTAAAATTAACTGCACTTTAAATTAAATTAACACTTTTAATTTAAAACCTTGAATTAAAAACCCCAAAGTAAATATTGTACATTTTTTTAAAAGGCAGACAAACACTGTACAAATGTCCTCAGAACACCTAACATTTGGTGAAAAGCTACAGTCAATACTGAACAGGGACTGCCTGGCCATAGGCTGGTAACCTCAGGTAGACTACTGTAATGCACACTATGTCAGCCTGCATTTGAAGTTGGTTCAGAAGCTGCAGCTACACTGGGCTAAATGGTAGCCTGTATGGCGCTGTGGGTTAAACCACAGAGCCTAGGGCTTGCTGATCAGAAGGTCAGCGGTTCGAATCCCTGCGACGGGGTGAGCTCCCGTTGCTCGGTCCCAGCTCCTGCCCACCTAGCAGTTCGAAAGCACGTCAAAGTGCAAGTAGATAAATAGGTACCGCTCCGGCGGGAAGATAAATGGCGTTTCTGTGTGCTGCTCTGGTTCGCCAGAAGCGGCTTTGTCATGCTGCCCACATGACCCGGAAGCTGTACGCCGGCTCCCTCGGCCAGTAACGTGAGATGAGCACCGCAACCCCAGACTCGGACATGACTGGACCTAGTGGTCAGGGGTCCCTTTACCTTTACCTTTATATTGTATATACTACTGAGGCAGTACAGCACAGCTACACTAGCTGCCTGAATACTATCAAGGTGAGGGCAAGGTTCTTGAAAGACCCTTCCCAGACAGGTTCTCCTGGCGTAATGTAAAGACCTTTTTATGCAGGCATTTCTTTAGCTGAGATGTTTGGTCACTCTGATGGTGTGCATTTGATTAGTTGTTTTTGTGATTTAATTTCTCAGATCGTTTATTATATAATTTGTATGTATTATATATTTAATGATGTAGCCCACTATGGAGTTCGTTTTAAAGAACAATAGATTACAATAAGGACACAGATAGTTAAAATGTGGTATGCGGCAATGCAGGAGAGGGTACTCTCAGTAATGGAATTTCATCTCATCTCAGATACGGTTGGCTCCAATTCTGGTGAGTTTTCAGTGCTAGTAGAAGACTCATTTATTCATTCAGGCTTTTGTGGACCCCACTAAACTGCTGTGTTTCTGGTTTCATATGGATTTTTTCTCTAGTTCTTGCTGCTGTTTTAATAAGCACCGTATATCTGGCTTTTAATGTAATCTGCTCTGGGATTGCTTCAGCAGTGATACAAGAAATATTTTAACTAAATAATAATAATTAAATAATAGAATTATCACTGTTAATATCCTACAGCACATTGACTGTTGATGGCACTTAGCATCTGGCGCTTAATAGAAAAAAGCTGTGGAGCTGTTGTACTTCTTTTACAAAAGATAAGCATGACAAAGCAGCCATAAAATAATATGCACCTAACAGCTGAACATATCTTCTATTTCCACCACTCAAAGAAGATAAATTTGCTTTAACTGATTTCAACACTGTATTTTTATATTGTTGTAACCTGAACTGAGGCTTGATAGAAAGGGTGGAAAAGAAATCCAGTTATGGTGGTGGTTGTTGTTCATGAAGCCCAGAATGCAGCAAGACCAGAACTTCAGGAAAAAGCACGTAATTCTCATCTCTTAAGTCCTTAACTCAACACAAGATGCTGTGCAGGCAGTTACTATAAAAGACAAGGGTGAAAATCCAGTACAAATACTGGTATGCTAGGAAATCAGAATCCATGCACTTAATTCCAAAGAGGTGTTAACAATACTTATGTTCATGTTCCTGTGAAATTGTTGATCTAGGTTGCTTTGTGCAAAATGCTCCCTTTCTGTGGAAAATGCCCCTTTTCAATAATTTCTAATCACCAAAGTTCTTAAATGTGCACCGCATGAGGCCAAACGCGTGCTCTGTCATCTGAGCTATGATGTGGGGTTTCGATACAGCTGGCATATGCTGTGACTGGGTACTGAGTTATACCCTAACTTATGCTGTTTTGTGGCAACCATTTTTTGGGGGGGGGGTCCCTCCAATTCATTGCACCATGTCTGTGGCTGGTGTAAAGTTGCACTGTCAATCAGGGTAGGTCGTGAACAGCTCCTCCCCGTGCCACCCCACATTATGCCTGTGACTCCAGTGGAACAGTACCAGCAAGGGAGTGTTCCACGAAGGCATGTGAGCTATTTTGCCAGCATATAAATCCTAACAGTAGCATTTCTGGCATTCTGCCAGCACAGCAGAGCTTCTACCAAATCTCAGGATGCCCCCAGCAGACAGGTCTTCAGTACTTACACAATACTGTTAATGGGTTTGCAAGGGGAACAAAACCTGGGTGCTAGGGTCTCCCCATGATCTCTGAAATTAGTAAATGTGGGGTTTTGTCAAGCCAAGACAGCTTCCCTGAGAGCTTATCGAGAGGTGCCATCAAAGAACAAAGACAGGTGGTGACAGAGTCATTAACCTGACAATAGGTGAGACATTCAGCATCAGACAAGAAAGCAGGAGACTACTAGGATTACAGGGAGCACGATGTCAGGACAGAAGGAAGTTGCAGGTGGGTAGCCGTGTTGGTCTGCCATAGTCGAAACAAAATAGAAAATTCTTTCCAGTAGCACCTTAGAGACCAACTGAGTTTGTTCTTGGTATGAGCTTTCGTGTGCATGCACACTTTTTGTAGCAGGCTTTTGAATCACAGGTTCCCAATGTGACAGGGGGGATACTGGAAGAGGAAGGGAAGGAGTTGTTTTCTGCAAAGACTGCCAGGAAGAAGCAGCAGCAAGCAGGCAGAACTCCATGCAGCGCTGGCTGGAGGAGGCTGCACCAAGAGACCATGTGCCTTGATTTCCTAATGGAAACACAACCCTGGATGAGCACCTGAAATCCCCTGGAACCTTGCTACGTCTCGACAGACACTGGGCTGTAACAATACTGTGTTGGTTGGTATATACATAACTTGGAAATTTCAAGCCTTTTTACAAAGAGAAATCTAATCATGCTTATTAAAGCATATACAAATGCCTTGGAATAATATTCAAATATCAGTGAACTGTAAGTTGTTATCTCAGTAGTGTTTCCATAATAAAAACCTAGAATACAAAATTGAGCTGCAGATTTTAAAAAAACAAAAAAACAAACTGGAAATCCCTTTTTTAAAAACAGTTCCCGAAAACCATTTCTTTCTTTTTTTAGTTTCCTTTCCCCACTAAGGAAATGTAAACCCTCAGTTTTTAACACAGGTAATGCAGGGACACACAAGGGAACTTCACTGACACTAAGAAGCCAAACCTGACCTGATAGATCAATTCCCATTCTGGGGAGTATCCAGGATACCATAATTCAAACCACTCTGATTGTGACATTGCCAACTGTATCAGATTATATTTTGCAGCTTGGTGATTCCACTAGGAATTTAACTTGAGAACCTAACCTTTCTTACTTGCACAAAGAAGTCTTTAAAAGCTCTTCCAGATTTAAACAGAAAATCACAATCAAATTTAAAACTGTGACCATTACTGCTTGTAAATATAAAGAGTGTACTTCAAAGGCCAAGTTTACTACTCTACCCGTAAACTTCATCTTTTGTCGTACTATTCATGCTCAATATTGTTTGACTGTTGAAATATATCAAGCAGTGTCATGGTTTAAAGACACTTTATTAATCAATAACTATAAACCTTTTTTTTTTCCTTTTCCATTTTATACCAGGCCTGTTTCAATAGCCTAAGAGGGGGAAATACACTCATCAGTCACCTGATGGAGTAATTCAAAACTTAACGAAACAGGGCTAATGGGTGAGAATTGAATTGAAAACACCTTGACAAAGAAAGCAATTTCTTTTCTTCGCACTCCTCTGAAGCTGTGGGTGATCACTGAAATCGAACCATCAACAGTGAGGGGCCATCTGTCCCAAGGGTCTTCCACATGAACACAAGGAAAAAAATTTAAATGCTGCTCCGCATATATTCAAGCATTGATTTATCTATGACAGGCAACATGTAGCTGAAAATCTATGTTTTGACGTACTTCACATACCAGTCTTTAAAGTCAACACCAAACTTCTGATAAGAACAAAGCAAGAAGGCAGGTTAATAGAACTGCTCAGAGAAAAATCAGTGTTACTCCAACAGCTAAGAAACCTTTTAATGGAATTATATCACTAGGCTAAGTTACAGGCCTTCTGTCTTATGCAGAGATTCAGTACACACATCGCTTCTATCCATTGTTACACTTGTATATATTTATGTGATATTTGTACATACAGGATTGAGCCAGATTAGTGGTCAGCAGGATCAAAAACAAAACAAAACACATGGATAGAACAATGATGCAGAATGCCCAAGGCCCTCAAAACAGCACTAAATGGCTTGAGAATCACAAAATTCAATAATCCACATGAATGCTGAATTACTGTCTCACTCGATACCTACAGAAAGGAGGCCAACTGAATTCTGCACTAGAAACTCGTGGATATTTGAAAAAACTCTCAGTAATATTGGTACGCTTCAGCCCACATCACTCACCAGGCACTGGTGGATTAAGCTGGATGGCCCTCTTGGCTGGTTATTCCTGTTAACTGGAAATGCTGCTTTGCAAAGTATTTATTTACTGTACTGTATCACCCTTGCTGCTGCATGGAACCATGCATGACTTACACCTTAAATCTGTAAGTAAAGCATTTTAAACTTCCTTAATAGTGTGTGATCTGCTGATTGCAAATGTAGAAAGAGGCCAGCTGCTGTGTGCAACTGAATAAGATAAGAAAGATCTAACAACCTACAGTATATTCCTAATGCTTTACTGCACTGTTTATTTATGTGAGTTTAATATTCTGCTACTGAGGCTCTTTGTGTGCAAGCCCTGTGATTTGAATCCAGGCATTCAGCCATTTCCTTTTGTTCACCCACACACGGTCCACAGGGATTCAGGTACACTTTTCCTCCCATACAGTACAGGGGTGGCCAGCTCCCAACAGACCGTGATCTACTCAAAGAGTTAAAAACTGGGAGTAATCCACCCAGGTCAAAGTTGTTGAGATTTTTTTTAGGGAGAAGGAAAACCCCATTTTTTAGGAGTGCAGGGGAAAGTTGATGAGGTTTTTTTAAGGGGAGCCAAAGCTGATGAGCATCTTTGGGGGGAGCCAGTGATCTACTGGTGATCTACCACAGACATCCAGTTATCTACCAGTAGATCACGATCTACCTGTTGGACATGCCTGGAGTAAAGGGACTGAGAAGCGTTTTGGGGGGAATCTTCCTTCTATGAGGGAAAAGGGTAAGAGGTGGTGCTGAAGAAAATTGGAAAGTGATATTAGTAGTAGTAGTAGTAGTAGTAGTAGTAATAATAATAATAATAATGAACTGGGAATATAAAGGAATTAACTAAGAGATGAAAAGTTGTTATAGGAGAGGAAAATAAACTGGCAGTTGGGAGAGTTGTGTAATAGAGTACAAGCTAAGTGTGAAAGGAGTAGGGGATAAAAAATTATGGGGCATGGATTAAAAATACTTTCAGAGGCATATGGGTGTAGGAAGGGGAGGAAACTTTCTCCACTTAGAACCTTTGATCAGAAAATTATGTCTGAAATGATCACAATCAACCAAAGCAAGTGTCACTACTTAGCTTGAAGAAAGCTGGGCTATGGTGTTTAGCTTTTAAATGCCTGCCAAAAATTGTGGCAAAGGATTACATATTTGAAAACTGTAAAATTTGCTATAAGTCATCTGCTTAATTTTGACATGCAGAATGGGATCATAATGTTTCCTTACAGGAGAATAATTTTTAAATTATTCCTGCACACAAAATTAGATTTGTATCAATCAACTGAATTAATGTACAAATAAAAGTTCTTACAAACCTCAAAACTTTATAGTATAATATATATACATTATATACATACTTTATAATATATTTATATATTAGAACCTAAAATATCCACCCTTTTTTGTAGGAAACAAATCTGCATTTGCACATTTCTTCTCTTACCCTTGCCTTTTCCCCTCAATGATCTCCACACTGATTGTAAGCTCCTCAGGGCAGGAAACTATTTTCTTCGCTCACAGAAGCAAAGCAAAGCACTACAGAAAGTATCAAACAACAACTAACTTTCCAAGAAGGCTACATGGAGTATGTCCATCTGAAGAGCCCTATTCCACTTGCAAAAGATTTAAAATAACCAATATATGGCAAGAGGAGATGAATAAGAAGATAACCCAAAAGGGATGCTTTACTCAGATTTCTTCATTTACAGTGGTACCTCGGGTTATGAACTTAATTCGTTCCGGAGGTCCGTTCTTAACCTGAAACTGTTCTTAACCTGAGGTACCACTTTAGCTAATGGAGCCTCCCGCTGCTGCTGCACCGCCAGCACGCAATTTCTGTTCTCACCTGGTTCAAAGTTCTTAACCCAAGGTACTTCTTCCGGGTTAGCGGAGTTTGTAACCCGAAGTGCTTGTAACCCGAAGTGTTTGTAACCCGAGGTACCATTTGTAACAAGCAAATTTCATTTGCATCTGACTAGTAGTAACTTTGCTAATGGCAACGTTTTTACCATTTGTAAAAATAGGTTCCAAACTAATGATTTTATAATAAATTCTAGTGGTATTCATTTCTGATAGAGAAACCCTATGGAAGGAGTCTCTAAATTCTGAGAAGAGTAAAGAGTCTTTTTTCTATGTCCGCGAAGTGTCAGATTACAAACCTTCTAACATTAGTGCCATTGTGAGAAACTTAATTCAATTATTTATATTTTTCTGTATATTTGTTTATTTATTTATTCAGCAATCATATAACCTCAAAAGCCACTTACTTCTATTATTAATGGAAATAAGAAGCTTTGAGTCAAAAACATTGTTTAGATAAAGAAGAGAAGAAGCAGGAAGTCTGGGGTTGTGTCAACTGAAATCTTAAATTAAAAGCATAGTGACAAAAACGCAGTAAATACCACACGAGCTGACACTGAATAAGGATGGCAATTACTAGCCAAAGTGATGTTTGAGTTGTGAACAATGATCTTAAATAGATGACAACACCAATTCCCATACTTTTAGTTAATTATTCCTAAGCATCACCTAATAAAATATTTCTGCAGTAATGGACAATACAGTATTTTTAAAAGTACTTCAACAATACTCTCCATAAGAGGCAGGAAGGGTAACAAGACATCCATTAGGATAGAAAATGAGATCAAAACTGTGAAATACATCACAACATGAAGACTGGATCAGAGACACAATGCTTTCAACTCTCTGAAGAAAACAGTTTTGAAAAGGGGATTGCTTCTTGAGAAGGCAGAGGCCCCGGGAAGATGCAGTTATTTATATTAATCATGGCACTTTTGATCCAGAGTAAGCCACTGGGACAACAGATTCTGATCCCATCGTCTGCAATGCCAGTCTAGACTCAGTACTGCTAGAAACTTATGTGAGAGTCATAGCACATGTGCTGCATGTAGAAAGCGCCTGTGGTTGAAATAGAAAAAGAAAACAGTTCTCCAAAAGCAGGACTGAGCAAGGCTACTTTGCCTGAAACCCTGGAGAACTGATGGTAGCTGGAATGGAGAGTAAGGGACTGGATGTACCTATAGTCTTATTTGCACTTTACTAAGCCAAACATATGAGCACACCGGTTTCCAGAGAGGAGATGGCAGCTGCTCTGCTCCTTCCCTGCCATTCTGTTGCTGCATTGCACTCAGCTAAGCCATGGTTTGCTCATAAGTATCGTTTGGCTTAATGGGACATGCAAAACAAGCCAGTATAAAGCAGCATTATGTGTCCATTATGCTTACTGCAGTATGATTTCAAACCTATTAACATTATAATATATATATATATAAATAAAGAGTATAGTATACAGTGGTACCTCAGTTTAAGAACAGCACTGTTTACGAACTATTCAGTTTACGAACTCCGCAAAACCGGAAGTAGTGTCCCAGTTTGCAAACTTTACCTCAGTCTAAGCACAGAATCCAAACAGTGGAAGGGCACCAGCGGCGGGAGGCCTCATTAGGGAAAGCGCACCTCGGTTTAAGAACAGTTTCAGTTTAAGAACGGACTTCCGGAAAGGATTAAGTTCATAAACCGAGGTACCACTGTATATACATCTATGACACATGCCCTTCTATTCAAATAAATATTGGCTTTATTTCCAAGTCATTAGGATTATAGTATTTTTAAGGTGATAAATGAAGACAAAAACTTTAAGTTGCTGTCCATTTCCTATTGCAAATTATGCTATACAGCACCTAGACAACAAGCTCAAAATCCCAGCACTACATTGCATACTCTTGATTGCTGATGCTTGACATACAGACAAAAAAGGAGGGTAACCAGTTAGGCTTAGACCAGTAAATCTGAGCAAGTGGAATATCTGTCTATTAACTATCAACATCCACCTCCATCATTTATAATTGGATTGTGACTAAATTCCACAGCACTTATAATGCCAAAACAAGATCAGAGAGAGAAATGTCCTGATTTCTTTTGCATTACAACTGGGAACAGCTCTCCCCTGGCGTTGCACAATAGCAGTGACCACCCAAAGACCTCTGCATTAACTATGGACACTCTTCCCACTGCCTGCAAAACAGGCATGAGAAAAGCCCATGATGTAGGTTGTCCTTTAAAACTGCCCTAAGGAAGGATAAAATTTCTTACTGAAAAACAAAAAAACAAAAAAAAATCGAGATTCCAGGGAATAAATTTAGTTGTCTGTACAGATGTTGCAAACTGAGGTACCCTTATATGAAATCCCATTGGGTGTTTGAATGCATGCTCTTAAAAACCCCAAAAAATCTACTTCAGCACTCCTCATACTTCAAACTATCTAAGTGGGGGGAGGGAGGGAGGCAGGGGGAGAACCTGCGCAAGTTACAAGAAACTGAAGTCCGCAGAAATCATGCTGTCTTACGAGAATTCATGTAACCACACCTGACAATCATTTGCTTGACCCATTTTGAGTAAACAATACGCAGGGTACTTGAAGGGTTTTTTTCCTGCCCTTGTTTTATCCCACTCTTTGCTGGTCTCTTATTTTACGGTCAGAGGTTAAACTCCTGACCTCTCACCTTTAAGGCAAGTTTTTCTCCTCTCTTGCATAAAAAAAAGTTTTTCACACTGTGAGCATTTAGATTAGCCCCTCTCCTTTGGAACAAAAGCCACGTCTTTGTATCGCTGGTTTGGGCATGGAGTCTGTACATCAGAGGAAGCTGCTCCTACTTAACATTCACAATAACTGTATTGTGAGGCCCCACTAAAGCCTCGTCTCTCAGTGTCTAGACTTTCACCCAACCAGCCAGAAAAAGAAAATCCTATCAAGCACTCAACTGAAAATTAACTAAGGTACCCTGTTGTGAACCTGATGAAGATGTTATTTGAACATACGGTAAAACTTTCCATTGTTTAATAGAGAGATAGGAGAAAACTTTAAGAGGCCTGAGCTTTAAACAATCATTGGCACTAATTCCCTTATGGGTCAGTACGTGCATTTTATTGGGATGCAGCTACCAGCCCTCTCTGCTCCTTTAAAGTGCACAGAGTACAAGATGACATTCAAACTGCTTGTTATTGAAAATATATTTGCCCCTACTTTATTTAGTCTAAAGCAAGCCATTTATATATATTTTAGAAAACATTAAACGTTTTTTGTGTGGCAACAAAAAAAGATTCCTATGGTGAGGCATATGGCAATGGAGCAACCCATAAGCCTTGGTACTAAGGATGCAGTTTTATAGGCTTGGGATTTTAATATCATTGGTGCTTTAGAAAGAAAATGAAAGCATTTCATCAACTGACAGCCACATATATTGTGGGTCTTGAATAAAGTCACCAAGACACACCAATGACATTGTGCACAAACATGCTTATATTTCTGCCTAGTTTACTGGTAACAATTACTCAGGCTGAGCAACAAAATTCAATCATTATCCAGCTTGCTAGAATTTAAAGAGCTCAGGGGCTCTGAATCAAGACACCTTGGTGCTTCTTTGTCTATAGGCAACTGTTCTGCTGCAATGACTACACTCATGCCATATTCTAGCAGTCCAGCAAGTTTATGGACTTACTAGCAGGAGCAGTAAATAGCAAAAAACAAACACAGGATAGGAAGACAAGCAAACTTGGATGGAGAACAGGAAGGCAAATATGTAAGAAAGTTACTTAAAAAGAAATTTGATTCAGGTGTTTCCAGGTTTCAAGTGTTTAAATGTTCTAGAATTAGCTCATCTAACAAACCTTAAATCAACTTGAGATTTATGTTCACACATTTACTACACTACTCTCAAAAGATAATTTTATGAGAGCTAGTTATCAGCTTCATTATACAATGTGTGTCAAAAATATTTGGCCATTCTTACTGCATGCCTAGTCTTCAACATGTTTGATATTGTCCTTAAACACTCTTCCCACACTTTTGGAAGAGGCACAACACATCATAGCACCCTTTCTGTTCAATCTACCATTCCATTCCAACACCTTAACAATTATTTAAGAAACACGTTACTCAGAGGGAGCTAGGAAACTTTTCTCTGTCAAAGGTCACATTTTCTTGGGAGTTTTCTGTCAGAGCTACATGCCAATTGTAGGTGGATCTGAAACCTGCCCTTCTCTGAGGTGTTTTTTCTTGTCTCTCGTCACCTAGCGTGGTGGGAGTAAAAGATCACTATTGCCACAGTTCTCAACTGATCACCTGTAGAGAGCTGGTCACAGAGTGTGTGTGTGTGGAGGGAGGGAAGGAGGGAGGGAGGGAGAGCGAAAGGACAGAGATGTGCACACTGGCCTTGCTCCAAACCCTCACATGTTTAGCTGAAGGCCAGAATAAAGCCTGTGTGTACACAACTTTGCATGCATTGGGTTCCTGGTTGAGCAGAGAGCACCACACACCTAGGCTGTATTCTGACTTCCTGTGGATGTTAGAGACAGCAACAGCACTAACAATTGCACCATCCATGCATGCATAGTTTTCATAAGCAATGGTCATGAGGCACATGCTTCAAATCTGTGCTAAATTTGGTGCTTAGGCTCAGTAATGAACTGGATGGCGTTAAATAAATTCAAGCTCAGTCCAGGCAAGACAAACAGCTGGTCATTTAACTAACCAGGATGGTGATGTTCAGCCTGGATGGGATGGGATGGGATTGCACACCCCATGAAGCATCCAGTCTGCAGTGTTGAGACACTGACTAATCCAGTGTTGTCACTGGAGCCCCATGGCACACACAGTGTTATGTAACCACCAAATACAAAGTATGGCTGATGCACCAACTGCAACCCCTCCCAGACAAAGATAGCCTAGCTAAAAGAGAACATAAATAGTTTAACATAAAGTGAGAAGAGAAGATTCTGTTAGTTGCATCAAAAAGAAGATGAACTGGAGAGTTAGGAATAGTGGTCCCACCTACCTGCTCATCTATTGCAGGTGGGAATGGACTACAATTTCCATAGAAGCAGGATGTAAGACTAACATATAAATGAAAAGATGCATGGATAGCCTGCTTAATGCTGCCATTAGAAACGTAGGCCAGTACTTGGATAACCACATGCATGGCTCACTACTTCTCTTGTGGCCTTAAAAGTCTCCTACGCCACCATGGCTAGAAGCAACAAGACCCTCTATAGGGTTTGTCATGAGAATGACCTTCCAACTCATATGGGCAAGTTCAGAAGGCTATGGTAGATTTCAGTACAAACCAAACTACCAAGAAAAAGCATAGAACGGCATTTCCATGTAGCACTAAAAATATCCAGGTTAGGATTTCAAAGATTAAAAAGCTAAAATATCAAAGTATTTGAAACAGGGTAGGTGAGTAATGGAAATACAGAAACCTATCCCAAAGTCACACATCCTATTTCCAGTCCTAGTTACTAGTCTAAAGTTGTTTGCTATTACTTCAACTTCCTCCTCCCAGGTTTTTGCTATTTTCAGGTTTGACAAAACATTGGTCACTTACAGGTGATCTGTGTATTGAGCATTCTGGTTTGTTTGCACTGGTTTTGTCAGGAGGTTTAGCACTAGTGCTAAATTGGAGCAAAAGGCAATTGATGTTTACTCTGGTTTAGCACTGAAGAGCAGGTTGTCCCTGGAAAAGGAGCTGAGCAAGGGGAAGACTGCTTGGACCCAGGGGTATAGCATGGGGAGGACTGGAAGATGGCCCTGGGCGCAGAATCTTAGGGGGGAACAAACCAGCCCCCCCCCATGCACCTGGCACCCAAGCACTCACCCGTCAGCAGGCAAGCGCTAATTGGGTGTCGGAATGGAGGGTAAAGAGCACCCTCCATGCCCCACTGGTGCTTGGACGGGCACAGAGTTTGGAGCATGCTCTTCACCCAGCGTGCCCCGCCTGGCATATGTATACTGGTACATCAGCAGCGGGGGCTGGGAGAGGAAGCCCTCCATGCTCACCCAGTCCCTGCTGCTGATGGGCTCATGTGCTGGGGGGGGGGGTCAGGGCACAGAGGGTGCTGTTCACCTTCTGCACTCTGCACCCCCCAGCAGGGCAGTGGCCTCCATCCCGCTGGGGGGGGGGATGCGGCAGCAGCCACGTCCCCATGCACATCAAGCAGGAAGCAAGGAAGTAAGGGCTTAACAAGATGGGGGGGGAAACCTCCCTTTCTTTAGCTGCCTAAAAGGGGGGGGGAAAAAACCCAGCAACTCTGAGAGTTGGGTATACCATTCAAGAAGTGGGTACAATCAGAACCATGACAAGCAACACAATCCTCTACCAAGTCAGTTCTACTAGTACATTCAGAAGAGTTTACTGCCAGGTAAATGCACCAGAGGACTGCAACCTAAGTTTCTCTTGAGCTGAATCTGTGAGTGTACTCTCTGAGTTTTAGCACTGGCACAGCACACAATCCTACACTTAAACCACAGCCCCAAAAACTTGTATGACTGAAATAAGTAGACATTACCTCCTGCAAGATGCATTTTTTTACTATCTTCTCATCCCCAAGCTGAACAGCACTTTCGTGGAAATGAGTGACTCAGGAAGGAAATATAAGATTAACACTTCAGCACAGTGTTGCTCATGCATCTCTATGGGAGGGCAAGGCACCTAAACATTAATAACAACATTCTGCATTTAATTGCACAGGGCGTTATTAAATTGGAAGGATCTAAGTTTCTATTTTTAAAAGCTTACTCACCTGTATCCTCTGTAACTTCTGCTTTGCTGAAATGAGTTTCTTATGCAATAACACATTTAAATTCCTTGTTGACCCCTTTACAAGGCAAGTAAATGAGCAACTATAGCATGCTTAGGAAACTTCATTGGTTTTGGAAGTAAGTTCTAATGATGAGAGGCAAAGTCAGTAAAGATAACTCAATCTATGTTAAGATTTGTATTGACAAAATTATGTTGAACAAACCACACATTCATTCATTCATTTTTCTAAGGCATCCTTCATCTGAGTATCACAGGGCAGTTTACAATATAAAAACACAAAAATATGTAACATAGTAAGAAATAAAAACAATACCATACACACATGCACACAATACTAATAAAAATCACTTGTGGGAACAAGATCCCTGAAGTTCTCATGAACTATCTGAAAGTTACATTTACAGAGATAATTGTTTGTACTGCTATCCACAGAGCATAGGTTCCTAGGTTTCTGTGGGACTTTAGCAAAATATCACATGTGGTCCATCAGCACCACCTGATTCATATGTACATGTGAACTAAGCTGAGCGTCATAATTCCCCATCCCAAGCAATTGTGAGGAACAATTAAAGAAAAGAAGTAAGAGAACTGTTGGTAGAGAACAGGAAGAGAAGCAGCTGCCACCATCCAACAGAAATCTGGGGAGCTGCGGGTCATCATGGAAACAAATGTGGCAAAGCATTGCTCTGGGCCTAAAAGGCAAGGATAGCAGGCACTAGAATTAAAGCCAGTAGATTGGCCCCCACAAGAGGCTCCAGAAACTCTCCACAGGTTCCTTGCTTTATCTCCAGCATTCCTCCTCATTGGAATTCTATATAACTTTTCATTATTTGGGTAGTTTTTAACTTTAGCTCTTTCCAGATGACATGGTATGACACGCCTTGGCTCTCTCCCCCAACATACATGTGTTCAGCCTACAGTCTGAAGTAAGCCCTACACATATACAAACATTACACAAGTAGGCTTGTAGACCAAGAGCTCTCACATGTGGCCAAGTGAGAGCCACAGAACTGAGGGGCTAAATGACCTCAGGCCTTGGACTGGCCACATCCACCTTGGATGGTCATTGGAACTGCTCTTCTGTCTTCATTTCTGTCCTTGGACACAATTTCTGAATTGCTTCTCTGTGCCAATTCCTGCTTTGCTCGTGGCTCCAACACCAGACTTGTTCCCTGACTTTGGCCTCCTGGCTCAACTCCTACCACATTTTGGGCCACTGCATATGGATCAGCTCTGGCAGGGCCCCTGCCTCTGCTAGCAAATCAGCTGGTAAAATCCTGACCATGCCCCCCCCCAAGCACTCGCCACAATATCTTAAGAGCTACCATTTTAAGCCTTCCTATGTAACCTTTTATAGTCAAAGGGAAAACACTGGATTTCCTTTAAGGATGCTGCCGCCAAATAACACTGCAAGATACGAAGTGATTTCCTAGCTTGTAAAAATAATTTCCTTGAACACCACATCAAGACACAAACATTCTATGGAAAGGAAAACTGCCCTCATCAGTAGTCTAAATAAAGACAGCTCAAAGCATATCCTTGTTTCTCAAAGAGTGCATTCACAGTGGGAAGTAGTTTTGTGTTCCATTCAGAAATAACTGCTGGATTCCCTCCTCCCTTCTCTTCTGAATAAGTCCTACAATTGTTGAATTAATTCTAGCACTGCTACACAAGGAAATTTTCTGGCTACCATGTTACACAGTGCTAGAATTTTCTATAAATTATTTTGAGCATTGCTCATCACTTTGGCTCCTTTTCACTCAAACATGTTCACTGGAATTCAGCAAGCCAATATAAATCTGGATCCACACTTCCAGCAAATTAATAATCATGTAACTATCAAATAGCCTGCAGATAGTAGCTTTGAAAACAAGTATCTCACCTATTTAGTAGAGCATTTAGTGTTCTACCTTAAAAAGCAAAAAAGTGAGAAAAATACAGGAACTACAGCAGATTGCAGGTAGAATTCAACTACTTATTACTCAATATTAGACCCACTGAAATTAGTGGTCCTACCTCAGCTATGTTCATTAATTTCAATGGGTCTACTCTGAGTAAAACCTACTTGAATACCACCCTACATATTTGCCTTACTATCAGTGCCTAGTTTTATCATTGCTCACAGCATTTCAGCTAATAAAGGCAACAACCAATTAACATGTGTCTGGAAGACACACAACTACACATGTGTGCTGAACTAGGAAGTGACTGAAAAAGTAACAAAACACATAATAAAAAGGGTGGCATGGGGTAGGGTGGAACAGAATGGGGGCGGGGTGGGGTGTGATGGGACAGGACATGCTTATAAATGCTCCGCCAACTTGCGTGGCACCCCATAAGAAATGGTTGTAGACTGGCAAACGTTAACTTCGTTGTATTCAATGAGCTACACAGGAAGTCTGCAACTTAGGCACATTTAGATTTATGTGCATGACATTTTTAAAAGAAAGGTTAGAAAAGTAGTGGGAGTCCGGGAAAAATGGCATTGGCAATCGCACTCGCCATTGAACCCAACAGGTTTTGACTATACACGATTCTGGCTTTAGGTGCAATCCGCCCTGCATAAATTGCGGTCTTACTGCAGTCTGATCTTACAACATCTGCACCAGCATATCTGCTTGCATTCCTGTTGACATTCCTGCAACACCAGAGTAAGGTCAGGGCTTGAGTTGGGTCATCCAGTCACAAGAAGTATCTGTCCAAACAACAAAGCCTTCCATTAGAATTCCTCAGTGGGAGGGATGTGCTCTACAGCATTGGGCAATGCTGTTGGCATTCATGCTGCTAGTAGTGGACAATGGAACAATGGAGAAAAGAACCTGTCCAATTCCTTTATTTTACAATAAATTACAATTGGGTTTACTGGATTTACATAACCAAAACACCTGTCCCAACCAGATCCTTACCATAGCATTAAAGTAAAGTGAATCAGAGAGGAAACACAGCATTCCATCCTCTTCAAAGTGTGGGAGGACACAATATAGGCAGAGCAAGACATATATTGCTCTTTAGCAAAATACAGAGCATGCAAACTTGAAAGCAATTAGGAAAAATATCCTCTTATGAAAACAATGTGTTGTAGAATATGCATCAAAGTTGATAGCTATGAGCCAAAGAATTGTGTGCTCAGACTTCACACGTGGGAAGAGTCCTGGGTGCCCTTCTCCCTACCTCATGATCCAACAAGCCATTCCGGATTCATAAGCATCACAAGACAGAAGTTGGGGAAAGGATGTCATGAGAAGTTCTGTGGAGGAGCACTTGAATCCTGACCAACACATTTCATTTGAAGAAATGCAGTGCACTAGCTTCCATTCAGCTCTCTGGTATCAATGACTTTGCCTAGCTAAACACAAACATGGGCTTCACCTCAACCCCACACTTTTGCCATTATAATGTAGGACGCCAGAAGTATGCCAGTTCTAGTTCTGAATAGTTTAAAATACAACATGTAAAGCAAAATCATCAGAGGTGGTCACCTCAGGAAGAAATGAGGTGCTATGCCAGGAGCCACATTTGCTTTTTCATATGCCAACCTGTTCAAATATAAGCCACAAGATGCGGGGGAGACTATTTTTAACAACAAAAAGAGCATGTGGGTGAAAAGAGCTGGAATCTCCCCCCTACACTATAGTTGGGCAGTGCTGTGTTTGGATCAAAGCAGTCTTCTGGGCCTGAAATAAAATCAGCAATAGCACATTGACTGGGCTGCTGCTCTCTGCAGAAATGATGTGTGCAAAGAGAACAATCTAAACTTGTAACATTTGGGAATCACAGTTTACAGAGTCTTCTGTATGTTGTTTATAGCTGACCTCTTTTCTTTCTGTTTTCACTAGCATGAGGAATTCTACAGAAACAGATACCAGACCACACTAAATTCATCTTCATCAACATCCTATCAGACAGCCTGCTCTACATTTTTTGGTCCGAACTGGCAAGGTGATACCAAACTCCCCACACTCCCTTCCACCCTGCATCTCCCAGGTCTTTAAGAACTGGGTCAGCCCTCCCTACTTCTAAAAGGTTAGGAATGGGGGAGGGTCACAATAATAAAGTTTCCTTGACCTGCTTCTCCTATCTCTTTCATGATATGCATACCAAATATCTCGCCAGCAGTAGTGAAGAGTGTTGCAGAAAATTCTTTGCAGACAGGAGATAAGGGAACAAGACAGTAGCAATCTCTCTACTTCACCCACACACCCACCCACTGACAGATTACACAGTAGTAATCATGAACACACAATTTCCAAGTTATACTGTGAAGACCCTAATAACTCTCCTCCTCTTCAAACCCCCATAGGAACATAAAATATCTAATCTTTTCTATTCCTGTGTTTGTAAGTCCCATTATAATCGCTGCCCAAATATTTGAAGAGAGCGTGTCTCTTGAAAACCACTGGTTCAAGACATCCTCTAAATATGATATAATTAGTTTTCAACAAAGAATCTGTTAAATTACACCACAATATTATAGTGCTGTAACATTATAAAAAGCTGACTTTTTGTCATTTATCATGCTTGTGATGTGATAAAACACTTTTAAAAAGACGACAACATTTAAAAAAACACATTTTTTTACAAAGAAAATATGTCTGTGACTAAAATCAATGTTCTTAAAGTGTGAGGTGGGTTTTCCCAAAGGGCCAAGAATCATTAAGTAGTAAGGTGAAGACATAAGTAGAGAATAGGGACAGAAAGGGAAGAGAGAGAAAATGTCAAGAAACTATACCCCAAAAAAACAGCTCAGAAAACACTTCTCTTCTTAAAGGCACATTTAGGCCACAATTGTCCCAAGAGACATATTTAAAACCACAGCAAACCACATGCAAAGAGTATTACAGGAGCTTTTCATGTTTGTGCAAAAAACTATAGATCTTCAGCTAGCTGAATGGTTTGTCCAGCTCCTGTATCCAGAAGAACAAAGCCAGGACCCAAAGAACCATACAACTAGATTTGTCTGCCCAATGGGGTTTTGAATTTGTAAACAATGCCAACTTACAAGCCACTTTTGAAGCTGGGAGTTCAAAGGCAGTTTGTGATGTGACATGGTGGCTTGCTGTTCAAAGTAATAAAAAAAACCCTAGGCAAGCCTATGCCCTTGGATGCACCTAAAATAGCACTTTGGACCAAGTCTTTGTATGCAAGGGAGCCTTTTGATAACAGCAGGACTTACTTTTGCATTAAAAAAAAAAAAAACCTTACTCAGCCAGGAAGATCATTTGGGTTACCTTGGGCTACTCACTATCATTCAGTCTAATATCCATCTCCCAGGTTCATGGTGAGAATGAATAAAATGATCAAGTAGAATCAGGACACTAATTGTTGCAATTGTCACCTTAGTGACAAAGTTTGAGAATGTTTGACCCAGAAACTGAGAATGTGATGGCTGGACAGAGCACAGGTAGTCTGCATGCAGCCCCCAACCTCATTTTATGTGGCTCCCAAAGCATCTCATCCTATCAGAGTTTGTTCCTTCATTTCCACCTATTTGTTCTGGCTTTTATCCCCCTTTCTTCCTTATTTCAGAATAACTGGAAGGGGCAGTATTTTACTTGTTAAAAATAAATTGAGACTGCAAAAGTTTTTTCTGATTATACAGCTTAGGGAAAAGAAAAGGGGTTGCCGTCTGAAAACAAATTTGTAGGCTGCTGCCTTGTGTGTACATATTCTGTATCTGTATGCATGTGTGTCAGTCATAAAGGTTGTGTAAGTCTTAAACCAGGATGCGGGTGGTGCTGTGGTCTAAACCACTGAGCCTAGGGCTTGCCGATCAGAAGGTCAGCGGTTCGAAACCCCACGACGGGGTGAGCTCCCGTTGCTTGGTCCCAATTCCTGCCAACCTAGCAGTTCGAAAGCACATCAAAGTGCAAGTAGATAAATAGCTACCACTCCAGCGGGAAGGTAAACGGCGTTTCCATGCGCTGCTCTGGTTTCGCCTGAAGCAGCTTAATCATATACCTGAAGGAGCGTCTCTACCCCCATCGTTCTGCCCGGACACTGAGGTCCAGTGCCGAGGGCCTTCTGGCGGTTCCCTCGCTACGAGAAGCCAAGTTACAGGGAACCAGGCAGATGGCCTTCTCGGTAGTGGCACCTGCCCTGTGGAACACCCTCCCACCAGATGTCGAAGAGGAAACCAACTACCAGACTTTTAGGAGACATCTGAAAGCAGCCCTGTTTAGGGAAGTTTTTAATGTTTAATAGATTATTGTATTTTAACATTCTGTTGGAAGCCGCCCAGAGTGGCTGGGGAAACCCAGCCAGATGGGTGGGGTATAAATAATAAATAATTTATTATTATTATTATTATTATTATTATTATTATTATTATTATTATTATTATTATTATTCTACTGGCCTGGAAAAACTGTCTGCAGACAAACATCGGCTCCCTTGGCCTGTAAAGCGAGATGAGCACTGCAACCCCAGAGTTGTTCGTGACTGGACTTAACTGTCAGGGGTCCCTTTACCTTTAAGTCTTAAACCAGTCCCTATATGCAGTGGTGGACTGGATGAGCGGCAGTAGATTGAAGCTGAATCCTGGCAAGATGGAGGCCCTGTGGGTGAGTGGTTCCTAGGTCTGGTAGATAAGTTGATTGCCTGTTCTAAACAGGGTTGGACGGACACACACACACACACACAGGATTATGTGTTGGTTGGGGATATTCCTGGATTCATCTTTGTCACTAGCCCAAATAGCCTCAGTGGCTTGGAGCACCTTCTATCAGTGTCGGCAGCTACAGTATAATAATTCTTGGATAGGAACAGCTTGGCCACGGTGATCCATGCATTGATAACCTCGAGGTTGAATTACTGCAATGTGCTCCATGTGGGGTTGCCATTAAGGCCAGTCTAGAAGTTGTAGCTGGTGCAGAATGCTGTGACTAAACTGCTGTTAGGAGCAACCTACCAGCAGTATGTAAAAAGGTAAAGGTACCCCAGACCATTAGTTCCAGTCGCTGACGACTCTGGGGTTGCCCGCTCATCTCGCTCTATAGGCCAAGGGAGCCGGCATTTGTCCATAGACAGCTTCCAGGTGATGTGGCCAGCATGACTAAGCCACTTCTGGCGAACCAGAGCAGCGCATGGAAACGCTGTTTACCTTCCCGCCGGAGCGGTACCTATTTATCTACTTGCACTTGACGTGCTTTTGAACAGCTAGGTGGGCAGGAGCTGGGACCAAACAACAGGAGCTCACTCCATCGCAGGTATTCGAACTGCCAACCTTCCGATCGGCAAGCCCTAGGCTCTGTGGTTTAGACCACAGCGCCACACCAGTATGTAAAGGTAAAGGAACCCCTGACCATTAGGTCTAGTCGTGCCCGACTCTGGGGTTGCGGCACTCATCTCACGTTACTGGCCGAGGGAGCCGGCGTACAGCTTCCGGGTCATGTGGCCAGCATGACTAAGCCGCTTCTGGTGAACCAGAGCAGCGCACGGAAATGCCGTTTATGCAGCTGTCCCGTAAGGGGATTGAACCTGCAACCTTGGCGTTATCAGCACCATGCTCTAACCAACTGAGCTATCCAGGTTGCACACCAGTATGTAATAGTACATAAAAGAATCTTCACTGACTGCCAATTACCTACTGGAAGGAGTTTGAGGTTTTTACTGCTGATATACAAAGCCCTTAGCGCCCTAGAACCTGTTTGCATGGAAGTTCACCTCTTCATGCAACCCTAATTGAACTCTTCTGCTACATGTCCCAAAAGTTATTTTAACAAGTACTAGGCCCAGAACCTTTAGTGTGGTACACACACTTTGCAATGCACTCCCCCGCTGTAACTTGTAATCAAACCAATAATTTATTATTTTAGGCATCTCCTTCAGGCTTTTTTTATTCCACCAGGCTTTTACATGGTAGCATAATTTGATAAGTGTTCATGCTGGTTTTTCAAAATGTATTAACAAATTTTGATTGGTCTAATTTTGTATTTTATTTTTGTTTCTTTTAGGTGTATCACCACAACATTCTTGAGTGGTGGGCAGTTTATAAATTCTTTAAATAAATAAGGTTATCTCCTTTTAATTAACTGTACCAACAGCTGGTGTAATTGTCCAGAATCAAATGTACAAATTTAAAACATCAGCTTCTGTAACTGAAATGTGGTTTCAGTGAGCCTTTAGCACACAACTGTTATGACAACACTGTAGCACTATTTGTCTATTTAAGGCAAACATGGTT
This sequence comes from Lacerta agilis, assembly GCF_009819535.1. Classification (NCBI taxonomy): domain Eukaryota; kingdom Metazoa; phylum Chordata; class Lepidosauria; order Squamata; family Lacertidae; genus Lacerta; species Lacerta agilis. Next base: position 15,243,384 of record NC_046317.1, read on the forward strand.
GAGATGATCACATACAACTTCCTGTTTGCTCAAAGGAGAACAAAGATGTACACCTAAATTTAAAACACAAAGGGGGAGAATCAAATTTCCTTCATTATTTATACCATCCCCCTGTCATTTCTATTCCGAGAACCAAATCCATATACACAATCCCTAATTTAGCATTAAGTTGCCTATACTACAGATATACTGTAGGGTGGTGTTCAACTAAGTTTTAATCAGACCCACTGAAATTAATGAACATGACCAAGTTACAGCCATTATTTTCAACAGGTCTACTCTGAGTAAAACTTAGCTGACTACCTCCTACAAGGATACCAAAAGTTTATCTAATGAACAGATTAACATACAACCACAATGTACATCCAGGTATCAGCATGCAAACAACCTAAATTCTACTTGAAACATAATGTTACCATTTAGGGAAAATAACATGCTAACACTATTGTTCTGAGACTTAATGGAAAATTCTAATAGCATAAGATGATTTTTCAAAAGTAGCCCACCAAAGTTACTAAATTACACTCTTCAAGCCTATTAAATGAAATTAGCAATCAATACTATCCCAGCTGGCCCACACACAACAACATGCAAAACACTTGACACACATCTCCCTCACTTTCAGGCCTGGATGCCTATATATTTTCAGATATATACAGGTAACTGATTGCAGAGGCCTCTACATCTTAGGAAGTTAGAAAGGTAACTGATTAACACAGTCGTTATTCCCTCCAAACAGGAGCACAATTCCCAGTATTTCAACAGAGGGCTGCAGATTACAAAATGTGACCCATCGACTACTCATTGCCTGTTTGATGCAATTTAGCAGCACAAACCCAAATGTGACTTCCGTTCCTGAATCCTGGATACTTTTTAAGCCACCATAAAGCCTTTCTCAGTTTTCCCCTCTGCTTACAAACTTCAGCATCACAATACTGGAAAGTCCTCGTGGCTCATAAGGAGACCCTCCCTGGAGCCCATAGAGAATATATGGTAGATTATGAAGGAGCATAATCCTCCCTGGTGCTTGCTAGATTGAAAAAGGCGTGTGGGGCCCCTGCTGCTGCTGTGCTACAGCGCTCAGAGGTGAGAGGCAGAAAAGCTGCTTTTCAGCAGGTCTTCCCTGTGTGTCTTTCCCAGCCTCTCTGGGCTTGTGGTGCCCTGAGGCGGAGGGACTCCCCTGGGTAGAATCCCTTCTATAGCCACCAAATGAAGAAGGTTCAAGGTAAAGGTCCAGAAGAAAAGTTTTAAAATGTTTTAAATGGACTGTATGAGTTCTCTCTGCTGCTGCGCTACCCCACTCAACAGCTGATGGGCAGGAAGCCGTTTCTTGCAGCAGGGCTTGGCTAACATCCTGCCTTCTGAAGCACTGCATCAGTGCAATTTCTCATGGGGTGCAATGCACCCTGTACTAGCACTGAGACCAGATCTCTTTCCCACCATGTCAGTGCAGGGGTGGTGACTGGCACTATGCCAAAAAGAAAGGGCTACTATATAGGATGCCAGTCATTCTTTTATGTTATGGCATCTGTTCTCATACAGACTGGGACAGAAGGCGGCCTAGCAAGTGGAACAGAGTCAAACAGTCTTCCCCACTTGCCAGACTTAAGACTACACTTGTGCCATGGCAATGCACACTCCTGGAGCTTAGATCCCTGGTGCTGAAGCAGACATTTATGGCTAGGTTTCCAATGAATTTTGCTTTGAGCACATCTATTCATCCCTTACAAAGTACAGTCCACTAAATAATAGTAAAGTTCAAATGAAGGTTCAGACATGTTTCACTCAAAAGCTTGAACTTAACAAGAAGCCAGCAGTTGTTCAGCAGTACTTGCCAAGCACTTGTCTCCTTTTACTTGTTCTTAGATACCACATACTTTTTTCAGCAAGATATAACCATCTGCTTGATGCCTTTGTACATTCACCTGCACTAGCCACAAAGCCAAGGGCTGTCAACTTGCAAGCAGTTATCAGCAGCATCCTGCAGGTGTGGCCTCAAATGCTTTGACCAGGATGCCTGTGAAGACTCAACACAAATTGAAATGTAACCAGTAGTATGCCTTGCAATGTTAGTTTGGTCCAGCAATATTTCCAGTTCTGGGGAAGGGTTGCAGCTCAGTGGCAGAGCATATGCTTGGTGTGCAAAAGATCCAATGTTCAATACCCAGCATCTCCATGTAGGGGTAGAAAAGCCTGACACCATGGAGAGTAAATAATAATGTGTTAGATCAGCTAGGGATGATGGGAGTTGTAGTCGAAAACCAGCTGGAGATCCAAGTTTGGCAAATCCTAAGCTAGATGGACAAATGGTCTAACTCTGTATAAGACAGCTTCCTATGTTCCTAATATTAGACTGAATTGCAATATGAGCTGGAAAACCTCACTGAGAAGGAAACAAATGTTTTGGTTAGCAACCAAACCATCAGGGAAGTTGCTCTCCACCCAAAAGTGATGCCCACTGTGGGCCTAAACAGTAAGCACCAGGTTCCTTTCTGGTCCAGCATTTGGTTACGTAGAAAGGCATCTTTCTTCCTCAATCACACAACAAAAGTGGAAGAAGCTGTCAATGTGAAACTGACAAATCTTAATAATATTAGTGATAACACACTAGGATTTCTGCTTTCTTGAGGCCTCCACATGATTTTACAATTTTTTAAAAAATGTAATGTTGTCTGCTCAAACTATATTTTTCAACCTGTTTCTGCCAACCTCAGCAGCCATATACAACAGCCCACCAATGAAAATGAAACTTTCTTTGAAACGAGAGAGGGGATGGCGTGTCCAGCAACTGGCCACTTACAACACACAGTTGGTGAGCTGCAATTGGCTTGTGTGTTTTCTTTTTTGAGGAATACTTCTAGTCTATTTTATCTCACTTCAAGATCCAAGGCAGCTTATAATATTAAAAAGCTAATACAAAAGTTCCTAGGAAGCTCAGAAAAGATATTTTATTTTTCAGCATCAATGCAAGCTTGGCTTAATCCCCAAAGCCCCCCCCCCCCGAAATAACAGCATAATCACAATATGCCAAAAAACCAAGGAGCAACAAAGCTAAACAGGCTTCCTGGGAACTGGAGTTCCAGACCCCGGATTCAGTTACTAAAAAGGCCCTATCATATGTGAACACCTGCCTCATACCAGACAGCCGGGCAGGGCGAGAAGGAAATCACAAAGCAAGGTTTTGGATGAGGTAAGGCATCAGTAATCAGAGGCGGGAGGGAAATCTGAGCAATGATGGGGGAAAATTGTCATTGATGCCCAAATATTACATATAAGAAGTAACACAACACAACCTAGAGAAGTGTTAATGTGAATAAACTGACTCCTATCAGAAGACACGTATCAATTATAAGATAACAAGCCGGCATTACTATTAAAAAAAAATACACCGGCAAAAGGGTTTTTAAGAAATACAGAAAGATTTAGAAAATTTCCACCAGCGCTCATTTTTTAACAAAAATCCGATAACTGTATAGGTCATATTAAGGTCTTTTTGCCTCCTAGCCCAGTCTTTCCTGCTGCTCAGTCTTTGCAGGGAGACCATAATTTTCTGCTTCTGATATTTCTACAGCAACATTTATGACTGTGATGTCATAAACTCAACCCCAACTTCACAGCAAGATCAAGCACAGCGAGCAGATGGGATGCAAAGAAGAAAGCCCATTTAAAATACAAATCTCTTTCATAAAGAAGAAAAGGGTGCAGGCACAGAGGGTGAATGGGTCTCATTTCTAAGTATGACATATTCAAAAGATTATCCTAGCATGAAAATCTATTTAAGGCTAAACCTGCAACAGACCAAGTAACTGTATAATTCACTACATTTTATGTTAAATTTATTAATTTAAGTTGAAGATCAAAAAGTGCTTATCAGTTAGAGGTAGAAAATGCTAGTCAGAGGAGGAAGGACTGTTATCAGTATCAAGATAGAGTAGGGGGGAAATGCTTAGAAAGCAGGGGGGGTGGAAATAAAAGAGTTATGGTTTTAAACACACAACCTCAAACTGTGCTCATTCAGCTGAGACAGAAAGTCCCCCACCTTCACCAAATGTACATAGCTATGCCTTCCTATACAACATTAGGGACCCTGTTAGTGGAGGAATGGGGAACATCAGTCCTGGGGGCCAAATGCAACCCTCCAGGCCTGTCTGTCTGGCCCTTGAGACTCTTCCCAGGCCACATCTCTCACCAGTCCTGTGTTCTTGAGCTGTGACCATGCTTCTTCCTTGCCTTGGTGGAGCACAGATAAGAATGTGTGAGTGCATATAGAAAGTAGCCTACTGTACAGAAGTAAAAGTCATCTTAGGTGCTCTGCCCACTTTTGCCTCTGACACTACCCACCATTGATATGTGGCACTGGAGCTACATTTTTAAGAGTTGTTTCCTGTGATCCTGGAATAAAGTTTAATAAATGACTCCATCATATGGATAAAGTCCTAGGCAGGGCACTGTTTTACTTGTCATTTGAAAAAGACCAGGTCCTTTAAAATTTTTATTTGATTCAGAATTAAATCCAAAGATGGGAGGGAATGGTAGTAAAATGGATGCAGCTGAAGACCTGGGACACAAGATGAAGATCAAAATTATTTGGAAGTGAATTTTCCTCTATGGCCCCAAATGATCATTAAGTTCCTTCAAATCCTACAATTCTGTGATATTGACCTTGGAAGGGTCCTATTGAGGAAATAAGCATGTGCTGAATTTGTGAATTCAAGATAGAAAAATGACCAAACTAATCTCTTGCAAAGCTGAAAGTATTATTTACACATACTGTGCCTTAACAGTCAGATGAATTCATAGTATTCCCAGTATAATGCTGTGTCCTCATTATACTGTGCTACCAACAATTGACAGACTATGATAGGACTCTGCCCTGAGACCAAACTAAATTAAATATAACACAGACAGAAGTGATAATAAGTAATACAGGGTGGAACCTTACACCTGTAAGAAAATAATTAAGACTTTTCAAAAAGTGTTTACTTGTTATTGCCAGCAAATCCTCTCATTTAAAAATACATTGAGGTATTATAACTAGGATGTGGCCTGGAAGGCTGGTCTGAAAATCTAACTCATACAGTGATTATTTCCAAAGTGCAGTGTAACTACCCAACTCTCACCATATGAAAGAGCAACCTAGACACAAAGGGCAAATTGAAAAGGGGAAGGCAGAGGAACACATACAAAAAAGACATCTAAAAGCATCAGTCTCTCTGACCCAAATCATAACTAAGGTGGCAGCTGCAGGAGCATGTCAGGGAAGTTAAACCTTAACAAAAAAAATAAAGAAATGGTAACCAGACAAGAAGCTAAGGCAGGTATGCAATTCAAAGAAAACAGATGAGGATATCGCTCTTGAGAAGGCTTGGCTCAAGAATATTTTCCACCTTCTCCTCCCCACCCAGTTACAGCCCACTTTCCAGTCATAGTGCCCTGAAAGAAAGCTTGCAACAATGAATTACCAAGAAGTCTGAACTATTAGTCCCAAAACCAGAATGAGTTTAATCCAATGATTTCCTTATTCCATCAGAGGAAGGTAAACTTTGGATCTATCCCAATGAAAGTCACTAAAACGATAAACGACAGGACTGAATAAAAACCAAACAATAATTTTACCCTGCCAAAACAGGGTGTCCTTCTCAACAACCTTTATGGAGGTCACCCTGCAGTCTTTGTGAAGAAGTGTATCACACAAAACAGCTACCGAAGAAACCCCACTCCTAGAGAATGCCATTGTAATCTCAGATAAAGAATGCACCTGGCAACCACTTAAATGGTCTTAATTGTACATAATGCTTAAAAGCTATGTGACTATGTCTGCAGAAGCCTCTGGCTTACACACTCCCCCTTCTAGTGTGGACGCAAGGAGGAGACCCAAAGCCAGGGCCGTCTCATCCATAGGGACGAGTGGCGCGGCACCCCCACGGGCGGGCTGGCGGCCGGGCGCGAGCCCGCCAGCATACCTGGCACCCCCCTCCCCAACCCGCCCCCGCCCCCACGGGCGGGCTGGTGGCCGGGCGCTCGCACGCGGCTGCGCAGCCGCTGCCGCCCATGCCACTCCCGGGCAGGCTGCGAGCTTGCCGCCCTCGCCTCCCGTCCCGGGAGCACTGGAAGGGCGTGCAGAGCCCCGCGCCACTCCAGTGCCACGCCCCTCATCCCCCGCTCGCCCGCCACCAGGGAGAAGGCTGAAGGCAGGAGGAGGCGATCGGTGGCGCCGAGCCGGGCACACAGTGATCAGCCCTCCCTCCCTCTCTCCACCCCTCTTCGGGTGATGTGCGCGGCCTCGCCTGGGAGGCGGGCGTGATCCTTGGCGGCTGCCCCTCCCCTCTCAGCGCCGCACTTGGTCATCAGGGCGCTTCTCCAATCTGCCGCTGCGCAGGACTGGAGTAGGGTGCGGGGCAGTGGGAAGGAACCTGAGGGGTCCCGAGCGGGTGCTGTTTGCCAAAGGATGGGGGTGTGTGGGGGCGCTGGAAAGATCCCTGCACCACGGCGCCAGATAGGCTTAAGACGGCCCTGACAAAAGCTTTTCTTCCATTTTTGACGAAATACAATTTCACTATTTCTTCCAAAGCCAAAGGAACTGTGGCTAATTTACACTGTGGTTATCTCAAACAGGCCAGGATCTATAGTGGCTTGTTCACTAACAAGAGTTTGAAGTAATCAGAGTTTCACAAGTTCAGGCTAACAGAGAACTCTGATTAGTTTAAAAGCAGAAGCAGAAGCTTTCAATCTGCTCTTCATGGCCATATCAGAGGAGCAAACGAACAAACTCACAGTTCATTCAGACTCATTCCATTAACACTAAACTATTGCTTAGCACTGCAGTCAAACCAGCCCAGTGTGGCAGGAGTTTATATAGAAGGCCTTTTATCAAGGCCCAAGCCATTGAGGAATCTAAAAGGTCAGCTCTGGCCCTTTGACTTTCGCTTGGAAATTAACTGGCAACCAGCAGAATAATATGGGGTTGCCAACTCAAACAATATATTCTGGATCCAGCAGAGTCCAGCAGTTTTACACACATATGCACATGGAGTCCACCACAAAAGCCACACACACAGATGACAGGCCAACCAACCAGCAAAAGCATAGCAACTCTTGCATGATACAGTCCAAGCAAAGTGCCTGTTAATAACCCTACTGCTGCATTTTGGATCAACTGAAGTTTCCAGAGTGTTTTCAAGAGCAGCCCCATTCATCCAAGAAGCATGAAGGACAAAAATAGAATAAACATAGTGCCAAGTGTGATTATTCTAGAAAAGAAGAACTGAATTATCAAAAAAGTGACTACACAAAAACAAAGAAAAGCTGAGACATGCCTAGATGCTTTATACAAGATCTAATATGAGACTACAAAGTACTGGACTGCACACAAAAAAGTCTCATGATCAGAAAATTGTTTGTTTTAACCAAGAGTGAGAATAGAATCAGGAGTCAAATATAGAGGAACTGAATGCTGGACCAAAGAGTGAACTTTAAGTAAGGAAACAGAAACACATGCAAAGAACAAAAGCAAAATGCAGTGTTGGAAAGACATGCAATCCAACAGGAGCCACACAGCAGATCAGGGAGTGGGACAAGTTGATAACATGAATAAGTTCAGCCTATGATAACCTGAACAATGATGCAGTCCAAAGACAAAACAACCCACAGGGCAACAATACCTTGGTGAAACTGGCAAAACAGATCCCCAGCATAGACAAACCAGCTGAGATTCGGTATAGAAGCAGCCCATAACAAATATTGCAAATAACGAATGTTGGAAATGACAAATATTGGCAATGTCCTATATGGCAGTATTTTCAACAACTTGCTATTGCTCAATAACTAGAGACCTCAGTGCTGTTCATACCGTTTCAAAAGCTCCGCATAAAGGCACAAAACACTTCTGCTTTGGCATACTGATTTTCTTCCTACAACACTAGAAAAACTTTCAAAGTCTGTGGTCGCATAAATGAAGGCAAACCAGACAGCATATTTCTGAAGACGCTGTTTAAGCATGTTATTCCTGTACCTTTCATACAGAGTGGACCAGAGGTAGCCACCAATAGTCAACAGTAGAAGAGATGCTGTTTCCTTTTTGAAACATGCATCTTCATTTCACCTCATTTTATTTGTCTCAGACATGCTAGAAACAGGATATTGTGTATATTTTTCTCATGTTTGTATTATCTAAAAAGACTAGTATCTGCTGCTACAAGTAATTTAGTCCTAACAGGTTTGTTCACAACCCAAGTTGCAGAGGTGTCATTAATAAGGAAGGAATAGGCCATCCAGTGCCCCAAGCCTAATGAAATAGCCAAACAAATAAAAAGAACTGGTTTACACATTTTGGAAAGAAAAATCACATGACACAGCATTCTCAGGATGGTACCATTTCAAGATGTAGGGAAGACAGCAAATGTGACTACTTTCCTTCAAGAAAAATTCCCTCCAAGTAGAAAACTAGCACTAGCCAGCAGCCTCTCCCTAACGCACTAACTCTCCACAAGCAAATTATATGATTCTGCATGCCAGAAATTAAGACATGGCTCCCTATCTATATCCTTAAATGGTACAGTCCTGAAATAAGTGTGGCTACTTACAGGGGCATAGCCAAACAGAAAATCACCTGCTTAAAACATTCTAATTATACATACTGCTAAACACAACTTATTAAATTCATTAGAATGTGCAAATTGAAAAAGGTCAGAAAAGCGAAAGCATGAACTTAAAGTAAGCTGTATGTCTCCAATTAAATATTATATTTGTCGCAACTAACAATAATAGGGGTAAATAAAACACATGTAACACAGTAAGCTGTAATTAATTTTCCTATAATTGAAAATCTAGTGTCATAAAAAACCAATTTAAGCAATAATTAAGCATATGTCTTTCGATATATTGCCTGCATTTAAAAAGATATGTGAAATAAATAATCTGAACATATATTTTGCACATTTAATTTATATGGATGAATACAAATGGCTAAAGTATATTACCTTCATTTTCAGAAGCCTGGCATTTTACCTGTAGCACCAAATCAAAAGTACTCTCTGGATTTTCCCTGGAAGTAAAAACAAAACATTTAATTAGTTATACATGCATCACAGGAATGCAAACTATCTGATTACAAGGGTATTGTTGCTGCTTTTGGTTAACATTCAACTGCATGTTGACTTTAAATTGTTCTCCTCATATCACAAAGATATTCTTCTCTATCAATCCATGATGAGATACACACATAATTGCATCAAGACTCATGTCCAACAAACAATTTTCCATCTTGCAGGACAGGTGGTGTTCAAGTAATACAACAATCTGTTTCCACGTGGATCTGACCACTGGATGATGGGAGGAGGGCTCATGTTGGGAAAAAGCAGTCATGTGAATCCACATGGAGGCTGACAAATGCAATGACTCAGATACACTGTCACAAATCAGAAGTAACATTTGCTTTTATGTTCTGAGAAAAATGATTACTTTTCCCCCCCGAGAGCGAGCAAAAAAAAACCCAACTACAAATACGAGATTACTTATTTCAGGGGGGGTGCAACTATACAAAAATGTGTTATCTATCTAACTTGTTAGCATATGTTTCCTTACAGTCCTGTACATCAGCCAGCTCTTTGTTCATTTCATCATATTAAAATGCTGAAATAAAAATCAAAGTCAAAGAATGTCTTCTTTTTTCAAAAAGAACTGACAGAGCTCAGTGGCTGAATACCACTCCCTATTTAAAGCCATCAGATTGTGGACCATTCTCCCACACAAGGGCCATCAGTGTATAGAGATACCTTTTTAGCCATTTTTTTTTTATGGTTTTCCTCCCGCTACACTGTTGCACTGCTATTTTGCTGCTCTTGTAACTTTGTTTAGTTTTGTGGTTTTAAACTTTCATTAATTGCATATTGTTTTGAAATGGTGATATTTTATGTAGCCCACCCTGGGGCCATTTGTGGAAGGGTGGGCTATAAATAAATGAAACCGTATAAATAAATAAAGCATTCAAGATTAAACTGCCTCAGAGTTGGTTTCATGTTGTGAATATGGCTCTGAAAAAATAGCATGGAGCGATTGCTTCCCATGCAAACTCCCTCCCAAGTTCTTATGACAGTACCAGTATTTCCTTCTAATGTCACGTAAATGTTTTGGGAGTCAGTGTAATGTACCAAGCAGACAGATCCGGACTAGAGAAAGCTGGGTTTAAATCCTCACTCAGCCATGAAGCCAATCTCACTGCATGACCTTGGGCCAGTCTGGTGTTCACTTAACAATCCTAGTAAGACAAACCAGTTTATTGGTCCAGGAATTAACTATGTGCTATTTGCAAACTTGGGATAATGCCAGGATTCTAAATGATTACTTCAGAGATTATTGGCTAAAAAGTGCTTATCAAATGCAGTTTACTTCATATACACGTAACCTCTTCAAAAAGAATGCTGGGCTCAGCACGACTAATAACAACAGAGAAACCAGTATACAAGCAAGTGGTAATTATTTCAGGAACAGGAACAGCATGTAGATGAAGAGAGAAAAAGAAGTTTCCTCTGAAGTTACAAGAGGAATAAAAGTCAATAGAGGGTTGTGCATTGGAGGGGGGATTAGCACAAAACCACCACCCAAAATAACCAATGTAAGAGAGCAAAAGAGAGTTACACTGCAGCTTCACTAATGAAGAAATGTTTGTTTAAACCAAGAGACCAGAATCCAGAATCTAAGGGTTAGACCAGGGGTGGCCAACTTCCAAGAGACTGCGATCTACTCACAGAGTTAAAAACTGGCAGTGATCTACCCCCTTTTGGGGGGTTCAGGTCAAAGTTGTTGAGCTTTGTTAAGGAAGGAAGGCCCTGTTTTTTGGGGTTACGGGTATGTAAAAGTTGTTGAGCTTCTTTGGGGAGGAGGAAAGCAACATTGAGCTTTTTTAAAGGAAGGAAAGCCCTTTTTTGGTGGTTCAGGTCATTTTAGGGGCAAAGAAGTTGAGGTTTTTTTTAGGGCAGCCAAAGTTTTTTATCTTCTTTGGGGGGAGCCACTGATCTACCAGTGATCTACCACAGACATCCAGTGATCTACCGGTAGATCACGATCTACCTGTTGGACATACCTGGGTTAGACTAAAGGAAGGAGAGTCACTCTTCAGGTAGGAAGAATGTTGTCCATTTCACCACTGCCTTTTTTGAACCACTTTTTTTTTTAATAGTAATTCAAACAAGAACCTTCTCAAGCAAGTTAGGCCCCATAGAGCAGTGTTTTTCAACCTTTTTTGGGCAAAGGCACACTTGTTTCATGAAAAAAATCACGAGGCACACCACCATTAGAAAATGTTAAAAAATTTAACTCTGTGCCTATATTGACTATATATAAAGTAATTCTCTTGAATAGGAATCAAATAAACACAATTTTTCCCACGGCACACCAGGCAACATCTCGCGGCACACTAGTGTGCCACGGAACAGTGGTTGAAAAACACTGCCATAGAGAAATGGAAGATTTGTTTGCCATCTTGGATCAAACAGAGGTACTCTTTAATTCAGCATAACAAGAACTGAGCCATGTAATCTTGTGTTGATCTGCTTCCATATTGGACTCCAATATATAGAGCAGAGGTATCCCTTGGAACTTTATAGTTTTAATAAGGTTTGTCTTTGAAACCCTTTGGGGTTTTTTTTTCCTTTTCTCTGTTTTGTTTTCTGTAATTAATTTTTTGGGCGTAATTAGGTATCAGTAGGAAATTTGAACTGAAATTAAAATATTAACACACATACCAATTATGATGTAATTTTGCTAGGCTCTAAGTGATAATGGTAAAAATGTCAGAATGACACCTGAAGAGCTATAAGCAAACTAAAAGCACATATTAAAGAATGTGCTAATCTTGTTTTATGTTTATGTTCTTTCTGTATTTGTAATTTAAATTGTCAGAAATAGGAAGATATTTTTTTTAAAAAATAGATTCTCAAATAACATATGTTACCATGCCCTTGTAGCCCCTGATGAACAAAATAGGTAAATACAGAGTCAGAAGTTATCTTCTCTTGATCATGTGACTGAATAGTAAGTAAAGAAGAAGAGGAGGAGGAGGAGGAGGAGGAGGAGTTTGGATTTGATATCCCGCTTTATCATTACCCTAAGGAGTCTCAAAGCCGCTAACATTCTCCTTTCCCTTCCTCCCCCACAACAAACACTCTGTGAGGTGAGTGGGGCTGAGAGACATCAAAGAAGTGTGACTAGCCCAAGGTCACCCAGCAGCTGCATGTGGAGGAGTGGAGACGCGAACCCGGTTCACCAGATTACGAATCTACCGCTCTTAACCACTACACCACACTTGCTCTCTAAGTCAAAGCAGTTGTACTAGAAGCAACTGAAGATGTACATGCTGCACTCAAGAAGGTCAACTGGAGAGTGGGGAGAGTGGGACAAGACACCAAAAAGGATGCATAAAGATCATCTTAATTTGTGTGATGTAAAATGCAAGCTGAATTGAACAATATGGTTGTGACTGTGAGCCATTTCTCTCACACACCTCCTTTTCCTCTTTTTACTACAATATTGTACCATACATCCTGAACCAAAATTCACAGAAGGTAAAAGCGCCCACCTCCCTAGTCCTTAATCCCCTGAAAATTCACACACACACATACCTAACTTCAATTGGGGGGGGTGTGAATTAACACTATCATGCCTATCCACATACAAAATAAGACTTGCCATACAATCCTCTGCATGTTTACTCCGAAATAAGTCCCAATGCATTCAATGGAGCTTGCTCCCAGGTAAGTGTGCATAGGACTGTAGCCTTATTTGAGTGTCCAATTTGGATCCCTCCTAAAACAGCTGCAATAAAACTTGGGCAGTTCAGTCTGCTTCTAACAGCAGAGGTACCCACAATGACTAAAAAAGAAACTTTATATGATAACAAGTCCTCTAACTGTAACCACAACTTCTTGTCTCAGGAACTGGATAAGCATCTCATCAATTCGGTCTCTGAAATGATAGTAGTAAATTTTTGTGCTTCCTGCTGTGCATATCTACAAATTTGCTTCCACAAGAAGGCCTTTCAAGTTTATTTGTCCTTCACACCATATTTTAAAGTGTCAACCCAGAGCAATAAATGTCAGACAGGCTTTCAGGTCTATTCCAAATGGTTCATCATAAATAGATTACTGTCACTTTGTTAAAGTGGAGGTTAAACTTCTTATCACTTTAAAACTACCCGGAACGTAAAGTTCAGCAAGTCTCACAGGGTCAAGGCTTTAACTGCAAATATGAGGGGAAAACACAATCATTCACTTTGCAAATATATCTGCTTTAGAATTGGCTAATGCAGTCAAAATATATATTGGTATACAATTCAATGTCAAAACGATAATCAAAGACCGATCTAGGAATTCTTTGGCATCTTCTGTTCACATCTGGACTACTCACCAGAATTTCTTTACCAAACACACACCCCACAACCCTAAAGTGCCCTCTATTGCAATTGGGAAGGGGTCCCCCATACCACTGCAGGGGCCCCCCATGCCAAAACACTATTTCATAGACTCTACTATGAGTTTTTTGACAGGCTGCAGAGTCCCCATGATATTCACCCAACCACATGCAGACTGCAGGGAAAGGCATGAAGATGATCTTCGCAGAAATTAAAGCAGCATCCAGTTCCTGTCAAATATGTGGCTGACAGTCAGGGGTGGGAGGTAGAAGAGAGGAGGAGGACTGTTCCTGTAAGGTATAGGAGTCTGAGTGCCAGGTGTTCATAAAGAGGCTGAAAATGTGCACTGTAGATGCTGAGGGAGGGGTTCCCCTTGCCAGCTGCCAACTTCAAAACATCTTCCACCCTAGCCTGTTCTTGTACCTTTAGCAACTGCTTAGTTCCTGAAAGTCTAGGGGAGAAGCTTTTCACAGCACTGTCACCTGGTGAAGTGTGCACAGGTCAAGCTGCTGTTTAAAAGGACCCAGGAAGAGGAGGAGACATTTTTAATTAAGTTAGAGCTGTCAGATGTGTAAAGGACAGTGGAAATCTTCAGTTACCTATGATGTTTGTGAAGTATTTATCAAGAGGGTATACATAAAAGGAAGAATATGGGGGGCTTATTGGTATATTTTGTTCTTGTTTTTATTACGTACTTTGTATTTTTACCTTGCATTTCCATGCTGCAAATCACCCCGAGATCTACAGCTAAAGGGTGGGACACTCCCAAGTCTGCTGAAATGGCCAGAGTGCTGGGGGGGAGGTGGGGATCAGGGTTCGAATCTCCCCAACTCAGCAGTTCATTTGGGTGACCTTGGGCAGGTCACCATCCATCTCTTACTTAGTCTCTAACTTCCCTCGCAGGGTCGTTGTGAGGATGAACTGTAGGTGGGGGGGGAGGGGCGGCAGAACCAGGTGCACCACCTTGAGCTCCTTGATGGTAGGTATATCGATGCAAATCTAAATATACAAATAAATAAGACGGGGGGGAGATGGAGGGCGTGCAGGTGGTCTTTGCGCCTTCCAGGTAAGGGAGCTTGCGCGGGTGGCTGCTGACCCTGATCCTGACCCGCGGAGACGGGTGGGGGCGAAGGTCTTTGCTCCGCGGCGTCTCTCTCTCCTGCTCGCAGTGGGGCTGAGGTGTGTGGGGCGAGCGAAGGGAGAAGGCTTCGCGGCCTAGCCCCACGCCGACGCCTCCCCCGGCGTCCCCTCAGCCGTGGCTCCAGTAGCAGCGACCCCCTTCCTCCTCCCTCCTCCTCCTCCTCCCTCCTGGCCTCGGCGTCTCGCCCTCCCCGCTGCCGCCGCCGCCGCCGCGGCCACTCACTTGATCCGGCTGTCCATGGTCTCATCTCGGGGGCGCCTCGGAGGAGGGCGGCAGTACCACCACCACCACCACCCCCGGCGCGGAGGAGACGCGAGGCGGGCGCCGGCCCGGCCTGGGCGGAGGAGGAGGCGGGAAAAGGGGCGCGAGGGTCTTCTCGGCCCTCCTCCCTGCTCGGCGCTCTCTCGCTCGCTCGCTCTAGGCCCCGGGGCGGAGGCCGGGCGAGGCTCCCGGGGGCGTCCGGGCCGAAGGTGGCCGCCGGCGGCCTCTCGCTCGCTTCGTCGACAGCCAGAGCAGCAGCAGCGGCGGCGGCGGCAGCGGCAGCGCCTCTCTCTCTCTCCCCTCAGAGGCGTCTCTCTCTCCCAGTTCCTGTCGCGGCTTCGCCGGCACCTGGCGGGAAGCAGGAAGCCCGGCGGCGGCCGCCGGACGAGAGACGCTTCCCGGGGCCGAGGCAAGAGGCTGCCCTGGCCTGGCGTGAGGGGAGAAGAAGCCGAAGGAGCCGCCGCTTCTTGCTGTAGTAGTAATAGTAATAGTAATAGTAGTGCAGCGACTGAGGGAGGTTGCCAACTGACGCCAGGCGGGCGCGCTCCTGCGGGCCGTTTTCGACCACCGGCTGCCCGGCCCGTGGGAACCAGAAAGTTGCACTTTTTTTAGCGCAGGAGCGGGAGGATTCGCCGCCGACTCTGCTGAATAGCCCCTTTTTGGGAGGAAAGTTGGCAGCCGTCCATGTCAAGGGACACAGTCCACGGCGCCTGAGATCTGGGTTCGAATCGCTGGTTGCGCCCAGCCTTGTTTCCCTGGGCCTGATAATTTCCCTCTCCAAGGGTGGAAGAGGCTCCCTCCACCTGTCCCCGTGGGAGCCACCCAGTCTGAAGCTGGAGGGGAGGGCTGGGTGTGAGTTTTTAAAAATACATAATCTGTACATACACACACACACAATAAATAGGAAGTGTGTGCTAAGAACATATTGTTTGTGCCTGCAGATTCTCCCCAGTATTTCTTATGGTTAACTCAGTCTCAGGGTCCTGAGCCCCAAATTGGGTGAAAGATTCCTGCATGGCAGGGAGTTGGACTGATCCTTGTGGCCCCTTCCAACACTTATGTGATTTGAAAAACGATTCTCCCCAAAAATAAAAAATGTTTGCTATTTACGTATATAGGAAATCCATGCAAGTTAGAAAGCCTCTTCCCTCTCTCTGTCCACCTCTCCCTTCCTTCTTAGACAAGTTGCCATATTTCTGCCCCTGGCAGGGCTCCTGTGCTTTTCACAGCTACTTTGATGAAATACCAGTAAATTTAGCAGGCGCAGGTGACGTGGAGGGGTCTAATTTTGCCTGTTGAATTTTTACCTCTTGTTGCAGCCTTTAAACATACAAGTAGTCTGCAGGGGGAGGAAGGGGTTGCAATATTTTGAAGAGCGAAAAAGAGGACACATTTGCGGACTTCTACTTTTAAACTATGGATCACTATGACGACTCATGGAAAAGAGGGCATGTCCTGGAAAAAGAGGACATATGGCAACCCAGCCCCCACTTCCAGGATGGAAAACTTCCTCTCAGTTTTCAGCCCCCACAGCCTATGAATGTACGTGCAAGCATATTCTCAATAATGTACATTAGTTGCCCTGTGTTCAGAAGTAAATCAAAGGAGTTTATTTCCAAGCAGTTGAGCAACTATCTTAGGATCATAGAATAGTAGAGTTGGAAGGGACATCAGGAGCCAATCCAGTCCAGCCCCTGCAAATGCAGGAATCTTCTGCCCAGCGTGGGGCTTGAACTCATGACACTGAGATTAAGAGTCTCGTGCACTACCAACATACACTTTCGGGTGAAAGTTGGACTTCTACAGTCTTTACAATGGAAACTGGTAGGTTGCAGGTTTTATCCCCGTAAATGACAACTGCATATTCCTCCATTGCAGGGGGTTGAACTCAATTATCCTCAAGGTCCCTTCCAACTCTTACAATTCTAACCCATTTAAATATCTATGAGTGCAGGACCATGGAGGTAATAATTTCTCAGGAAATAATAGCATGGCGCTTCCACACTAATCTTTTTGGTGTTTACTAACTACCCATTGGTCCTAGACTAGAGAATCCAGATGCTGCTCATTCCAAACCATTGCATTCCACTGTCTTTCCCAATGTCATCCCACTTTTTTCCCATGGCCCAATTACAATTTTAAAACTTCCACCATAATTAAAATGCAATCCTTTCAGATATAAACTTGGTTGTGGTTACTTCCTGTTGCACACTTACCCAGAAGACAGCTCTTTTGAACACCATGGGTAAACATGCATAGGTTCACACCCTGCAGCGCTATTGTTTCACATGATACGAAAGTATTTGTATATGTGTGTTTTAATGTGGCTGAAGACACTTTGTAACCCTTCCTTTCTGGTTTGTCTGCCTATCCCTCTACCCCAACAATGCTACATTTCTGTCAGTTTGACTCTGCAGTGCGTTATCAGGATGTCTTTGTTTTTCAGTCTTGTCAATAACGTATGTTGCAGTAGTGGTGTCCAGAGATTGTCTTTTGAACAATAAAAACTTACCATTTGCTACCTTTCAAACAATACAAACTTGCCTGAACCATAGCAGATCCAAAAGGGCACCTACCATCTCCTTTTTTAAAAAAAATCATTTATAGGATACAGAAAACTGGAAATTGGGCAAGGTTGTATATTAGATCTTCTGCCACCTGTACTTCCACAGCTGCTGTCTCAGAATCTCTTGATACATATTAGCTTTCCTTAAATGAGCTATAACTACGCTGCTGTACAAACAATCTGAGGACATTCTCAGGGCCACTTAACACAGATTAATTACTGTTTAGCCGCCTTGTCATACTTCTAATTAGGGTGATTAAACTCTTCCTTACTCTTTCAGTACAGTATATGCTTATGGGTGAACTTCAGGATTCTACCCCGTGTTTGTGATTTTGAGTAGAGCCAGTGGGCGGTGGTTAAGGTAATTAGGATAAAACAATGCAAGAGGGCAAAGGTAATCCTGCATATGCATGTCTATTCTGCTACAATTTCTGGGACTCCTGCAGCTTAAGACACCACTGATGTGATTGAGTTATCTGGGGCAAGGATGAAGTCCCATTAGCCCGTGCCAACATAGTCAGTGGTCATGGATGATGGAAGCTGTAGTCCAGCAGCATCTGGTGGGCCACAGATTACTCAACTAGGGGTGGTATTGTCCTATAATTGACATTAAGGTTTTAATCCTGTCTTACTTGCTTTGCACTAGCTTGTGGTGGGTTATTGTTTAAAAGAGCCAGTCATTTATATTTCCTCTATATACTTCTCCTTTCATTATAAATAGTGCTTCCCTGTTTTGGACAAAATATTCTTTAAAAAAAAAGTTTACAAAGAGGAAAGAAGGGGGCAGTTTTATTCCCATTTCTTGTCACTGAAACATTTACACAGGGTTTACAAAGCAATGCTGCAGTCACTGAATGAAAGTGAATCCTACACAAAGCCCCCTCCCCATCTCCTCACCAAATTAAAAAGGATGGAGGAGGGAGGAATGAAGCTTTAGTCAGCCAGCTGAAATGCCTAAATATCACAATGTATAGCTGTACGCCGGCTCCCTCAGCCAGTAATGCGAGATGAGTGCCGCAACCCCAGAGTCAGACATGACTGGGCCTAATGGTTAGGGGTCCCTTTACCTTTATTTCAGAGAAACACTCTGATTTTCCATTTTTACAAACTTTGTGGTTGGGTTTTGATTGTTTTTTAATCAAATACATTCAGCTTTGGTTTGGTTTTAGTTTTTAAGTAGGGAATTTCAAAAGCAGTTTCTGGTGCAGTTTCTGGGATAGCTTCTTTTTTTAAAAAGAAAGAAAGAAATGTTACAAAAAGTATGTTAGACATGCAGTCTCCGGTGTATATACAAATGAGTTTACTAGATGGAGGTGTAGAAATGTGTAGTCAGTGTTACTAACAAAACTGTCTCGAATATTTACACGTTTTATTTCTGCTTCATGTTGTTTGTTCTGTTTATTTCAGGTTGCTTGGTTGCATCTTGCCACTGTAAATTATATGTCACATTCTGATAGTAACCTGCAATGGACAGTGTCCCTAGCTAGGGGAAACTGGACTTAGTTGTGTCTTGATGGAGCCAGAAGTTTCCTGTTGCTGTTCCCTGTTCTTGTTTCAGACAGACCATAAAGTTATTGTGCGGTTTCCTGACTTGGTATGTAGAGTGGCCAGGTGAAAAAGAGAACAAGGCTCATGCACCTTTAATAGTTGCAGAAGAAATTTAATACAAGTAATACCTGCTGATTAAATACTCTCTTCCAAATAGCTGTTAAGCTGTCTGCTTTTTCACCTGGTCACTCTATTGCCTTGTCTTCTAACCCTTTCCATGACACAACCTATCCAGCCTGTAGTTAATTTCGTACCATGCTTAGCAGGAGAGATCTAAAACAGTCTAATCATAGCCATTTGTAATCTGATCCAAATGTTTCAGCACTTATTTATTGTTAGACACATGGGAAGTGATGTACAACAAGAAGTGAGGATTCTCACCTCACTGCAAGGAACTTTCTGTACAATTCCACTTAATTGCTAATAAAGTTTAATCTTTTGGTATGTGACTTTTGACTGCAACAGCTCCTCCTGCCCTACCTTATGTATGGCTGTGAATCATAGCAAAAAGTAAATATAAATCTTGGCTAAAATGTTTTTTCAGTGCAATCTTATGCATGCTTGCTCTGAAGTAAATCTCACTATGGTCAGTGAGGAGAGCTGCCAGAGAAGTGTGTTGTATAACAAGAGTCATGATACCTTAACTTTGACACGTGTGTGTGTGTGTGTTGTTTTAGTAACTTGCATAGTTTCTGGAGCCCTAGCATTCAAACTATGTTAAATAAACACATTTTATAGTTCTCTTTTGTCAGGTTTCTCTGAAAAAAAACCATAATTCCAATATTATACACTATACAAGTAAAGGTACAAGTTGCTTATACAGTGGTACCTCGGGTTAAGAACTTAATTCGTTCCAGAGGTCTGTTCTTAACTTGAAACTGTTCTTAACCTAAGGTACCACTTTAGCTAATGGGGCTTCCCACTGCCGCCACGTGCAATTTCTGTTCTCAGCCTGAAGCAAAGTTCTTAACCCGAGATACTATTTATGGGTTAGCGGAGTCTGTAACCTGAAGTGTCTGTAACCTGAGGTACAGGCCTGTCAACAGTTCTATTTTACAGCAGAGTTTATAGCCAACCTGTTCTCCACATTTTTTTTTTTTTTTGCTAACTGTTTATCCACCCTTATTACCATTAGTTCCTGCTTTACATATGCTTTCAGTAGAGCCAATGAATATTTGCACTATGCTTGTATGAACACACACACACCCCTTTGACTTATTAGTGCTTAACACCTGATTGTGATTCTAGGTTTCATGCTGTGATTTGCTGCCTGGTACTCCCAGCAACCTACCAGCCACCTCTATGAACTTGTTTCTGTCTGTGTTTTGTCACGGCCACAGAACTCCCCAACAATTGCCAGGCCTACCCCTCTAATGTCAACTATACAATGCACAGTATTCTCAGTGCAAAGTGGATTTCCAGGAAATTAAAAAAATATACCGTATATAGTGCTGACTTTAAGCAACAAAGCCAAGGCTTGAAAATATCTTTGAGATGCCTTTTGATTAAATTATTCAAAGCAAAGCCTATTCTTTTAATGGTTGTTTGTTAGTCCACTTTTTATTGATTTAGCAATGCTAATGAAACCTTGCTCCCTTTCTTATAATGAGACTTACAACAGAATCATAATGATATCACAGTCATTCATTCATTGTATTTGTATGCCACTCTTCCACAAAAGAGGAGATGCGGGTGCTGCTGTGGTCTAAACCACTGAGCCTAGGGCTTGCCAATCGGAAGGTTGGCGGTTCGAATCCCTGTGACGGGGTAAGCTCCCATTGCTTGGTCCCAGCTCCTGCCAACCTAGCAGTTCGAAAGCACGTCAAAGTGCAAGTAGATAAATAGGTACCGCTCCAGTGGGAAGGTAAACGGTGTTTCCGTGTGCTACTGTGGTTTTGCCAGAAGTGGCTTAGTCATGCTGGCCACATGACCCGGAAAAATTGTCTGCGGACAAATGTCAACAGTAAAGCAAGATGAGCACCGCAACCCCAGAGTTGTTCGCGACTGGACTTAACTGTCAGGGGTCCTTTACCTTTTTTTTACCTTCCACAAAAAAATGAGACTGATTATGGGGTTTGGTTCTGAATTCACATCTGAAGGATTTATTTGGATTTTCAAAAAAGCCATGAGTAGTATTCTAAGATCTCACTTCACCAGCACCCCAAGCCTGACTTGAATTTGTATGTAACGCTTTGGTCATATTAGTTGTCCACTATGATCTCAAACTGCCAGCAAACCACAATGCTGAAGTTGATTATTAGTTACAGCATTTCTGAAAAAGTGCAAAACAAGGTTAAATGAACCACCTCAATATGAAACTAAATGGTATAGGTCTATATACTATATAATTTTTTTGCTGCCTCAGCAAATATCTCCAGCCTTGTTTCAAATGTTTGTGAGAATAAGGAACTGCAAACTAGAAATAGCTTCAGCCTTGTCACATACCCTATGCTGGACACGCAAAGCACAAGAATTTATAACGGTGAGTCACCCAAAGGACCAGTTCACCATCCACCACCAATAAACCAAATTGACAGGGAAGGGTCAACCTTGAAAACCAATGAGAATCAGTGTCAATTATGTCAGTCCTTTCTTCATGTGCCTCCTCCACAAGATCTGGATTTGGCCACACAAGAACGGACCTTTTTTCACGGGATCCCATTTGTGGAATGCTCTCCCCAGGGAGGTTCAGCTGATGCCTTCATTAAACACCTTTAGGTGCCAAATGAAAATGTTCCTCTTCAACCAGGCCTTTGGTTGATTAATCAACAACTTTTTAAATGTGTTGTGGGAGGGGGGATTATCGATTTGTTTTTGTTATTATTTTTTATTAAGTGTGTGTGTGTGTGTGTGTGTGTGTGTGTATATATATATTGTATTTTTACGTTGTGAACTGATGAAGGACTGTATTCACATTTAATAAATAATCATCATCATCATATGCTTGCAGGATTAGCTATTGTATCCATTTCCAATTAGGATAAGTTATTCTGCCTTTCTGTAGCCTACTTTTCTGTTCGTAGTCTAAACTTAGCCCAGAATGTGAACACAACTGGTGCATGTACCATGTGCCACAGAAGCTAGCTTGTTCTCATAGTGGCCAACCAGATGCCTATGGAAAGCCTAACTAAGATCATCTTAAATGTGCGTATTTCACAAGCACCGACTGAGGTTAAATAAATGCATCCATTCTTGTATTACATGGCTTGACATTACTGAGTCTTTCTCCTTTCAAAAAATTCAAGATGTGAGTCTGTTTTCCTTCCACACATAGGAATCAAACAATGGAGGGCAGATGGGAAACTCCTTCAGAAATATCAATGGAACTGTAGTTCCCTTTTGTGTGCGTGTTTACATTACTTTTTTCTGCCTCTGATGCGACAAAAGTAGGCTGCAACTGCTATCTTCAAAATGCATATTCATGAATAGAGAGGCACTGTCCGCTAAACACGGCCCCTACTGTCATTCTAAGAGTACTCTTATTCATTTGTATTAGCATTAAGAGCTAAGCCGTTCTTTACCACAGCACTGAGAAGTGTTTGTCTTCTTCCCACATTGTTTAAGTCATGTTTGGATACAGGAAATATGTGGACAGAGCCAATGAAGTGGTTCCTTCTGATGCGCCAACTTCCGAGTTACAGTTATCCTGGATACATTAACTCAGAGCACAAGGGTATGATGGTATACATGTGAATGCATACAGTTTCACCCTTGCAATGCGGGAAAGAGGCCAAGCGTGACATCACTGATTATTGGCGACAGTACTGTCTAGGACTGATAGGTGATTGCACTCGTGCTCCTCCACCCTGACACCACTTCATTGGGTGCCCCTTATGTATTTATTAAGTTATTATTTTATTGAAACAGCTTCACTTACAAAAACGACGAAAGGACAAAGAAAAAAGAGGGAGAAAGAAAAAGTGTGAAAAAGTACAATGATAAAAATATATATAGTATAATACGGTAATCAGTTACATTTTATCGATAGATATAAAATATTGTTGTCAAAACAAATATATGATTATTAATAACCTACTATATTTTGTATAAACTCATTCCAAATGTCGATATATTTATCCAACGTCTACATCTGTAAGCAATCCGTTCATATGTTGCAGGTGTTGTCATATCATCAATTCATTGGTTAAAGGGGATCATATCTTTACTCTTCCAAGTCATCAATTCCAGTCTCTTAGGCACAGTTAGAGCATGCAGAATCTATTTTCGTTGTCCAGTTTTCAGCTTCCATACAATAGGGATATAGTTCTGAAGTCTATTTTCCTCTAATAAATGAACGGAAAAAGAACCTACCCACGTGACGCTGCCACGGAAACCTTGCACATATATGAATGAAAGCATGCTCTCCCCACCCCCTTCTCTCTTCCTCACTCCACCCCCACTTTTCTCTCCCCCCCCCAATCTCATACTGTCTATAACATTCGTGTCTCACATTGAATGTAACTGATCAATAAAAAGCACCATGAATTGAAAGCAGAGGCATGGTATGTACTTTTGTTGCCCAAGAAAATATTTAATAAAAACAATTTTTAAAAAGTATATTTTCCTCTGTAATTTTTAGGTTTTTCCAGGTGATCGTGTTTATATAGTTCAGCACTTTCTCCCAAAACCTAGTGAGTACACAGCACTCTAGGAACAGATGTTTCAAAGAGATATCATCCCCTTACAGAACTGCCGATGTGATGCTGTCCTGTCACACTTTATTTTCAACTTCCTATTACCAAGCTTGACACGAGGGGCGAGATGGGGTGAGCGCCACCCTTATATCTTCCAGTAACACGGGGTTTAGACCTGAGTGGCAGTGAATCGCTCTTTCCTAGCCTAGCCCACTCCACAGGGTTTTTGTGAAGTCAACAACAGATAATCCCAAGTACAGCATCCTGAGTTCTTTTAACAAAGGATGGGATGGAACTGTCAAGACAAGGAAGAAGTCCTTTTGCAAACCTCCAATTCATTCACTCAAGCCTGTCACTTAATATCGCTCCCTTTCCCATCCAATATTAACTGATGTCTAAGGTTAGTTAAAACTACAGTTCTGCTATTCTTTTCTTTAAAAAAAAAAACCCTCACAAATTTACTCAAGCCAAAAAGCAAACAAAGTTTACTATTAATACTGAGGCCAGTACCTACATGGGAATCATCACCTGGGGAATTCTGTGCAAGAAGGAGAGAAACCTGTCAGTGATTTTACCCATGTTTAGATTTCAGCCACTATTCCACTGCATAGGAGTCATTGCCAAAAGGCTTAGTCATTTTCCAAGCAATTTATATATTTCTTGGACTTGGCATCCCAGTTAGTCTATTGATTTCATGTTCTTCTATTCCAAGTTGGAGTTCCAGCTCATTGACTTCTCCATCCAGTGCTGGTTTTGGGAGGTGTCATTGAAAGACATCTCTGCTTTAAACAGCTACATGTAGAGCTATAATTTTTTTTCCTAGGCTGATGAATTAGCTTCTAAATATCCTTTCTGCGGGGCAGGATATTCCCCCCCCCCCTTTCAGGGCAGGAAGGAAAGGAAGAGCAAGTTGATTTCAGTAATAAAAAGTTTCTGCTGCAGCCCATATCCATGGCCACAATTCAGGCTTTAAATCACTGTCACCATAAGCTTTAAGAAAATTCTTTTTCATACTGCCTTCTGATTCAGCAGCATGTTGTAAATTAAACACTGGCCATTATGACTATTTTGAGGTTGCATCAGAAGTCCTCTGATATATATATTTTTTAAATCCGCATTTAAAGAACGCAAAAGCCAAGTGTACAGTGTGATCAGTAGCTGTTGTTATCGGGGGGTGTAGGGTGTTATTTTATACTTTAGAAAGATGGTGTCTCTGCCTTGTACTCGATCCTGTTTTGTAGAGCAACAAGGGTCCGAGGTCTGGAAACTGGCCAAATGCTCCTGCAACACTGTGGATGTTAATCATCCTGTGCACAGCCCTACACAGAAGCAGGTGCCATTGAGTTAACTCAATGAGCTTACTTCTGAGCAAGTGTATTAGTATTGCATCTTTAAGCATTTTAACCCCCTTTGCCACCATGGCAGCTCACCAGAAGAAAAAGCTGCTCAGGTGCAGGGGTGTTCATTAATTGCAGGTGTTTTGTTTTGTTTAACAAAACACACGTGCCTCTTAATGGCAGTGGAATCCCCAAGTGGTTTTTACCAACAAAAAAAAAAAAAGTTATTGCTATTACTGTTGTTTTAAAATTCTCTTTTTTCTTCATTTCACACACTCCTTCCCTCACCCCTCCTTCTAGATGTTGCTCCATTGAGCATCAGCAAACATGGCCAACAGTTGGGAGATGATGGGAGGTGTAGTTCAGCAATGTCTGGAGAAGGATCATGAGTTAACCAACCTTGGTGTATAGGCTGAAGTGCAGATGCAGGATGAGAGACTTCACTTGGCAATGGGCAGAGCCACAGCTTCTAGAAAGGGAAAAAATCACTAGCGCAATTTCTTACATTTGCTCAGCGTCTGCCTTCCATGTCAGTCCTTGTAACCTGCTAAACTTCATCCTTTGTCCTCCAGATCTCTGGACTCTGAACAACTTCTTGTTGGCTGCCTTCCAAGAACTCTCCTTAAGATTGGTCCTGTTTGGTCCTCTTGCTGGACCTTGGCTGCTCTCACCCTCCTTCTCCCCATTATTCTCTCAGTGTACACTGGCAACAACTCTTCACCTAAGCAGAACCAGGACGGAAGATTATTTCCCCCCCCCCCTTAATTGCTTGGGGGGTGGGGAGTTGCATCATCTGTCGCTGTCAGTTTTCCTTTTGGCAAGAATTGGTCCAAAATCAATTACCTAAACAATCAGAAGTAATATATTGCTATACAGTCAATTTGCCAAAAGGTTTTAATGTAATGCAGCTGAGCTCTGCATTATTCCGGTTGCATACCCATTCAGCAGGGAGTTCACTCTTGAACCGATCAATGATCCAAGTCTTACGATGATGGCAGAGGCTCTCACTATTACGGCAGAGAGAGAGGCAACTCCAAGGATGCTTCCAGGGGGAGTAGAATTGTGATGCCTTTGCATCTTGTTGGATACTAGATGAAGAATCCTCATTCTGCCCCTTTGTAAAATGGGCAGGGGGGCAGGAAAAGGGGAACAGGGCAGGGAACTGTGGCAGCTGCATTTTCTTTTATAGCTGGGGAGCCATCAGAAAGACAGGTAGGATGATTCGCAACTCTGGCAAACGATCCATGTGGCTGGGTCTGTGGGATTGTTGTGCTCCACAAAATCTGTGGTAAGCCTGAGATCTGCTCCCGCAAACAGCTCTTGAAATATTTGCTACCCAATGCTAGACCTGGAACCGGACTGCCTCTTAAATTCTGTTTCCCACAGCAAATCTCAATCAGTGCCTCAGGAATGGCTTTATAAGTTCCTGACTTCCCACCCTGTTCTCCTATTGCCATGTAATTCCATTCCACTTCTCAAGCAACTCTAATAATTAGCTAGCCAACAATCCACAGAGAGGTGCAAATTAGCCATGAGAAGAGCACAGAACTGCAAACACTCCCTTTCCCCCTCTCCTTCTACTAACATCTATTGTTAAGACGTTGCATGATGCCCTGTCATCTGTCTGTATGTTTTTCTGCCCCTGACAGTAAGTGATCTGAGTTGGAAGGGGGAGGGCAAATGCACAGAGTGATCACATCATGACACATGTTGTGTAGAACTAGACATTGCTGGGACAGGAAAAGCAGCACAGGGGAGCAGCAGCTCTTTGTCTTCTCTAATGTCTCTAGGTGAGAGCTGCACCATAAAGAAGGCTGATCGCCAAAGAATTGATGCTTTTGAATTATGGTGCTGGAGGAGACTCATGAGATTCCCATGGACTGCAAAAAAGATCAAACTTATCCATCCTTAAAGAAATCAGCCCTGAGTGCTCACTGGAAGGACAGATCCTGAAGTTGAGGCTCCAGTACTTTGGCCACCTCATGAGAAGAGAAGACTCCCTAGAAAAGACCCTGATGTTGGGAAAGGTGGAGGGCACAAGGAGAAGGCGACGACAGAGGATGAGATGGTTGGACAGTGTTCTCGAAGCGACTAGCATGAGTTTGGCAGTGAAAGATAGACGTGCCTGGTGTGCTCTGGTCCATGGGGTCACGAAGAGTCGGACACGACTGAACGACTGAACAACAACGTCTCTAGGTAGGCTCACCCTACTTAGCTCAGCGGCAAAAAAAAACCCAGTATGAATTGACTTGCTTAACTTCCAAATTCCCAACCAAAGGCAAAACACAAGTAGCAAAATAATTAGGGGTGGGGATGGAACAGAGGCAAATAGAGGCTAGGGATCCTGTGCCTTTAATGCAGGCTACACCTGCTGAAATTCTCTCTTGTACACAACTATGAGTCCTGGAAGACCTACTCCCAGCCTTGTAGGTGTTTTTCCACTTGGCCTTAGAGGTCTGGGCCCTGAATGACTCCAGCTACAAAAGCTGAGGCTGCTGAAAAGACTCCTGGGCTGAAGTGTTAATTAGTGGGATTTGTGTGGGTTTTTGCTGTTATTGGTCTTCATTTATGGTATTTTCTCTTTTTTTATCTTCTTATGATTTATTTGGAAATTGTTCCGTTTGGTTGTGTACTTTTTGATGTTTTATTCATTGTTTGCGACTATTTTTGTTACGTTTATAATTTTGTAATTTTTTTAATATGTTGTAAGCTGCCGGAAGTGCCCTTAGAGGGTGAAAACTTCCACCTAGAGAGAAATAAATTAAGTAACCGAGTTGCCACATAGCGGAGGCCACAGTGGTAGGATATTTAAAACCCTATGTATTGGAGATAGCGGTGGGATAGTATACTGTGAGCATGGTTTTAACTTTGGGAAGGTGGCATAAAATTATAATAATTTAAATGAAATGAACGATAAGAAGTCCAGGAGCCCTGTCCTCCTTTGCATCGGGTTGTGAAATAATAGCTGATTGGAAGGTCTAGTCTTGTGCATCAAAGCTGTTTCCCCCAAAGTTCAGACTTCTTGCAACAAGCAACACAACCGAAAAATGCAGGATAACACTTGCTTTGAAGCAGTGTCAGCTAGCCTCCCCACAAACAAATGCTCAGTTATTCACCAGCCAACATCATCTAATTGACCTGCAAACAAATCAGGATGGATGCTCAAAAAAACAGATAATCTAGGAGCATGTTATATGTGGAGTTTTCCCAGTGGTGAAGCACTGTGGAAGGAGGGAATGTTAGGAACTTGCTCCAGTTCAGATATGAAGGAGGAAAGGTTTAAACAAGCGCAGGGGTCAGCAAACTTTTTCAGCTGAAGGCCAGTCCACTGTCCCTCATACCTTATGGGGGGCGGACTATATTTGTTTTTTTTTGGGGGGGGGGATGAACGAATTCCTATGCCCCACAAATAACCCAGAGATGCATTTTAAATAAAAGCACACATTCTACTCATGTAAAAACACCAGGCAGGCCCCACAAATAACTCAGAGATGCATTTTAAATAAAAGGACACATTCTACTCATGTCAAAACATGCTGATTCCTGGACTGTCCGCGGGCTGGATTTAGAAGGCAATTGGGCCGGATCCGGTCCCCGGGCCTTAGTTTGCCTACCCATGGCTTAAGGCTTCTTATGGTTCTAAGCACTGCCATTCCACTCTTTTTGTAAACCATGCATCTTCAGTATCTTCTTGGCAATAGTAAATAAAGTCACTGTCCACAGAGCCCTACATTGTCCTGGTTGCACCTCCCCCCCCCCAGTCCACACCATCTCTGGTTGGATCTAGACACATCAAATAAGTGTTTCAGTCAAACGCACTGCAAACTTTGTACGAGAAATCAGGTTAACAAAAACTGAACTCCACAACGCCATCTGGTGTCACGGTGTTAGAATGCATAAACAAAGCATATAAAGCGCTTTTTCTTTGCCAATGTAGCTGAGTCCACTCTCACACTCAACCACAAATGGTATTGAACTCCCATCCAACTCTCCCCTATTACATATAGAATGACTCCAGACTATTGGAGAAGATGTGGTTCACATGGCAGCTGTTTCCACCTGTGGTGGGGCTGCCCATTGGCTAAATCCTTTTGGCCTGATGTGACAAAGGAGTTTACCAAAATTATAAAATAACACATTGTTCAACATGTTTGTTGACGACAACAAGACTGTGAAATCTAAAGACCTTGTGATATTCCTGCCGGTGGCAGCAGCAGGTCTACCTATTGTTAAACTCGCATCCTGGTGGAATAATGTGTGGAACACAGCAATGGTACAAAAACTAACTTGGTAAGTTAGAGCTATTCAAGGATCAGTAAAGACAGTCAAGAAGTTCTAAGTTATACGGTGGGATTTTATTTCATGTGAAATGAACACTAAGCAGTTACATCAAATGCTGCCCTCTGCTTCCCTGCATGTATGGAATGTGTAGATATTGTCTCCAGATTGATGATATTACAACATCTATTTTTTATTGCATGGACTCTTTTTTGTGCTTGTACTCAAGTGTCTTCACGTCACACATTTTGTATTTCGGTCTCCACACCTGATGTTTGCTGGTGGGATTTTTGTTTGATTCTTATGTATTTGTTTAGCTGCATTTCACTGGTTATTATTTTGCATCCATAACTGATTTTAATTTCTTTCCCCCAAGAATGAAAATAAATATGACAGAAAGAAATAAAGAAATCTGCCAAACTTTCCACCTTTGTTTGGTTAATGTTCTACAGACCACAGAGAGAGAGAGAGAGAGAGAGAGAGAGAGAGAACGAACAACATTCTTACATTTAAATCCTTTGCAAAACCCAGATTCCCAGATGGCAAAGTTTAAACCTGAGTCCTTTTGCATGCGAACCATGTGCCTCCAGCACTGAGCAATGGCACTTCTCAATCATGTTTGCCATCATGATTAATGTGTCAAGGGGTTGTGTAAGACAGAGAAAGACAAGGGCAGCAATCAGGTTCACCAAGCACCCATTGTTCGAGCTGGGAATACAGAAGAATAAGCGATCAAATCACTAGCAAATGCAATTAAATCTTCTTAGGTCAATTTTCTAAAATGGTGTAGATTTTGTTTTAAGAACAATTGTTGAATCAATTCATGGCAAAGCAAAACAACCCCAATCCTACCCTCTTTTCTAACTATGCCCCAAACCTGGACAAATTATTTCATTAAAAAACAGAGAATATATATTTCTTGACATGTCTTTTGGCCATTTAAAATGTTCATGTTCTTATGGGATTCAAGCAACTGTCCCTTAAAGCATGCCAGGGGCATGAGAATGATAATGCAATCATAAACCACAGCCCGGAGAGACTCACAAACATCTTCCCTTGAATTTCCATCAACTTTGGAAAACTAGATTTTACAACTGTAAGCAAACCCCAACTTGCCTTGCGTTTCTAATACAGTTGACATTCAGAATTCCACTTTTAATTAAGAAAAAGAAAATGGGGATAGTATTAGAACTCAGCTATGCCTGGATTGCAAAGAAAATTAGTATAAATGGACGGGTATTAGGCAGCAAGTTGACATTCATCTCTGATTTAATCTCTGCATATGAGTACGAAATGTAGCACACCCGTTCTCAACTCCTCATTATACAGCGTTGGAAGCCTGGAAGCTTTGTTCTGAGTATAGATTTCAACACAGGAGTGCAGAAAATACAATCAGATTCCACTACCAATATGAAGGGAAGGTTTCAGATGAGTGTAAAATAATGATGACTGATCCTGGCTGAAATGTGACCTCGGCCACCAACTTGCTAGGTGGCCTTAGGCAAGCCAGCCACCTCTCAACCTCCGTTCCGATCTGCAGTATGATGAAAACAACAACAATGATTTTATTATTTGTACCCCGCCCATCTGACTGCATTGTCCTAGCTGATCTGGACCTTCCTTGCAAGGATTGCCAGCATAAGATCTGTGAAGCACCTTGAACTCTTTGCTTGCACACTGCATGTGCTAAGTATTATTTACAGGTGCTACTTACAACCTTACCTGTAGGGCCCACAAAATACCAGGGAGTGGAAGTTGTACTTTGGTGCGATACACAGTAGGATATAACAAACTGCATCCCTTTCTCCTTTCTCTTGGCGTTGCATTTATAACAATGCTTTATATTTGAATGGTCAAGGCTTATATACTTATTAATAAGAAATAATTGGATGAACTGTGGTGTCTCTGAAAAAAAATTACACATCACTTGGAAAGACAGGCGAACTAATGCCAGTGTACTGGAACAAGCAAAGATCACCAGTGTCGAAGCAATGATTCTTCAACATCAACTCCGTTGGACTGGTCATGTTGTGCGGATGCCTGGTTATCATCTTCCAAAGCAACTACTCTATTCCGAACTTAAAAATGGGAAGCGACATGCTGGTGGTCAAGAAAAGAGGTTTAAAGACTCTCTCAAGACAAATATAAAAAATGTAGTATAAACACAGACAACTGGGAAACACTGACCTGCAAGCGCTCCAATTGGAGTACAGCCTTTACCAAAGTTATCATGGACTTTGAAGACGCTCAAACTCAGGATGAAAGGCAGAAACATGCTAAGAGGAAGGCACGCTTGGTAAACTCTCACTGTGATCAATTCCTGCCTGGAAACCAGAATTGGCCTTCATAGTCACTTATGGACCCACTGTTGTTGTTTTTTAAAAAAATATTTTTATTAAAGATTTTCAAAGGTAGTACAATGTCTCTCTTGAATTTTTTCATATAACATTTTTATAAGTCAGTGTTGGTGAGACATTAGAAAAGAAAGGAAAAAAACGGGGGAGAAGTGGGTGGGACGGGGAGGTAGGTAGGTTATGGACCCACTGTTAAAACCATGTTCATGGAAGACAATCTTACTCAGCTACGACTGATCGCCAAAGAAGAAGACTTATTAATAAGAAATAATTGGATGAACTGCTGAAAGGGATGAAAGGGACGAGGTCATAGGCAAGATGGTGACTGTGATGATAGAGGAGCAAACTGCAGGCAAAGAGGCAGTGGACAAGTCAGAATAAAGCTGTTAAGGCTCTAGACCAAAGCAGCAAAACTGTAAAAACCAATCCTGGATAGTTGCTTAGCTAGAGGATTAAGAAAGAAGCCCACTCAATGTCTACTGTCTCACCATGAAATTCCATACCCTTTGAGTGTCCTGACTTTCCAGAGGCACTTCTGGAATTAGAAAAGCCATCCTGGCTTTTGATTTGATCCCAGAATGTCCCTATTTCCCCCTCCAGTGCTGCTACCACTGCCAAGCTTGGGAAGGAGGAAGAGCTGGCGCTTGTCCCGAGCAGCAGCAGCACGGGTGGTGAGTGAGCATCCTGCTGCCTCTCCATGGCCTCTGCTACCAGCCTCCTCCCTTGGGCAGCAACTGATGGAGAGCAGGTGAGGAGGAGGGGAGGCTGCTGGGACATCACTAAGCCGAAAAAGGAGTGCCAGACAGCATTCCCTCCAGGAGGTTGCTGACCTGAGAGGGCGAACACGGTGACTGGCAGGTGACCTCTGCAGGGGCACAGTGAGCTAAGTCCGCCTGTTGCTTCCTATGTAGCAGGTTACGGGGAGCAATCCTTGCCCTGCCCCGACCGCTGGCAATGCATGCGATGTCACTGCTTACTGCTAATCTTATTGGAATGGAGCCTGTGTGTGGCTGGACCAGAACGCCTTTCCCCTGGCTTACAAACTGGCATTTGTAAAGGATGTCTGTGAATTTACGCACAAGGCCATCATCACAGCCCTTGTTTTCTAGTGTAACCTGAAAAGTTCTAGGGCAATAAAATCACCTATTTGTTAAGGAAGGTGCATAGTGCACTAGAAATGCCAAGGTCATTCTTACACTTTCTATTTTTAACTTTTTGTTTGCACTGGCTCTGGCCTCCCCCCCCCCCAAAAAAAAAAAAATCAACAGAGACATTGGATATTATATTGTGCCTCTCTTTCACACCTCTTGCCCAGAAATATCGCCTAAGTGACAGCATCAGTTCTGTATTTTAGTAGTAAACAGCTGAAGGTAGGTAAGTGAAAATCACCAGCTTGATTTTTAAAGTTGGGGGTTTGGGGGTTTGATGCATCCCATTTATACGTCAGAACTTAAGAGACAGCAATCAGTGTCCCATATTGCTTTGCCATTCTAATTTTACTAGCTCCTTCTGGGCACAAGTTGCGAAAGACATATGCACTCCCTCACCAAATGCAGTGGGATGGATTTACATTTTGGCAAAAACTTGAAGGCAGTTGTATTGTCACCTACGTCTGCTGTGACTGCTACAGAAAAATAATTGCAAGTATAATTTGCATATGCAAACTATCTCACAGATTCAGCTAATCTGTTGCCAAAAATGGTGCCAAGAATTTGGGAGATCTGCAAAAGGGAAGACTGGGGGATAAAATAATAGTACCACCTTCCCCATATATCAAAATAGCAGCGCCCAGCAAAAGCATCCATTGTGCACCATTATCAGATTAAAACTTAATTTCATCACATTACCAGCTTCTACCGTATTACTATATGAAATAGTGAGCATTTAATGGATCTTATTCCCCTTAAGTTAAATTACAAAGCATTACGAAGGATTAAGCCTATATGAAACTATGTAGATTAATATCACTCAGCAACAAAGAGCATGAATTAATGGGCAGATGACCCAGTTACAAAATGTGGTGGTGTTCATACAAAACGTCAATAAGGTGCATTTTCAGCTTCATGCTCCTTGGTGGACGAGTCATCTGTCTTGCAGAGAAGTTGCACATCCCAAACTTGATGTTTAATCAAAGAACATCTTGATGTAGTGTCATCTAGAAAAACGTGGCTCTTTTTGTTTTGCGGGTATAATATTTGATTCATTAGTGCTGGGAAAAGGCGGGGGGTGCAGAGAAAGAAGCGCTGATCTGCATGTGGTGTCCACAGCCGTTCACGGAGGCCACACCCCTCAGCGCCGGCTGAGCCCCGTACGGCACGCCACCCGCTTCATGCACATACCAACAAACCGCAGAGCCACATGGAACCAGAGAAAACAGTGCTTGGAAAGTTCTTCATTGGAGTGTCAGAAATGAGTCCCCAGCCCCAAACAGGCAGAGGAGGAGAGCGTAGCAGCAGAGATGCACCCACCTCCCAAGCACCCCGCAGACCTCCCAACCAGACATGGCAAGTAGCAGGCAAGGGGTGGGGTTGCACTAACAAGCAGAGGCACAACTGGCACTGAGAAAGGGGTCAGGGCAGACCTAGCTTTACAAAGACTGGGCACATCAGATGCTGCCCTCATGTGTTGTCTTTGGGAAGGAGCCAAGAGAATCCCCAGAACAGTGTGTATGGCAGGGGGGGGTGTATTGTTCTCTCTGGCAAGCTAAAATGCTTGTGCAGGCAGAACACTTGTCATTCTTGGGTTTGGTTGGTTGGCATCCATCCAGGGCCAACTTGAATAAAACATTGGGTGGGCCCAGGTAAGCCCCACTCTACATAATCAATTGCATGACAAGGCACACACACACACACCATTTGGGCAGCTTCCAACAGAATGTAAATACAATGAAGCATCAGAAATTGATAACCTCCTGATACAGGGATGCCTTCAGATCTAGATAACACTTTTGCCAATTGGTTGCGAAATGGAGGCAAACAAGGAGGTGGCTTCCTTGGCCACACCACGATTTAAACAGGCGTAGTCCCCAGGCAAACCCAATTGGCTGGCCAGGGTGTGACGCGGCCTGGGATCCTGATGACGTTGGCGGCGTTCCTCCACCCCCTCCAGGGTCGCTGCGAGGACCCGGATTCCAACCCACAAAGCAGCTCCTCCTGAAAGGGAGAGCTGGCTTGTTGCACTCATGTTTTCTCTGTTTTCCTTCCTTTTTTTCAGACTAGATCCACAGCAATTTAAAAAATAATAATCCACAATTTGAGTGCTCATTAGAAAGACAGATCCTGAAGCTGAGGCTCCAGTACTTTGGCCACCTCATGAGAAGAGAAGACTCCCTAGAAAAGACCCTGATGTTGGGAAAGATGGAGGGCACAAGGAGAAGGGGACGACAGAGGATGAGATGGTTGGACAGTGTTCTCGAAGCTACTAACATGAGTTTGGCCAAACTGCGAGAGGCAGTGGATAGGCGTGCCTGGCGTGCTCTGATCCATGGGGTCACGAAGAGTCGGACACGACTGAATGACTGAACAACAACAACAATCCACAATTGCAGCAACCTTAATTATTTAATATTACTATTTTGCAACAAAGCATGAGAGGGAAACAGTTATAAAAGGCCCCTCCCCTTCGCTCCCTGTGGAAAACAGGAACGAATTAAAGGACAATTAAGCAGCTATTAAGGAGGGATGCTGTTGCCACACTGAACAGGAAGCAATAAGGGGCAGAAGCTGCAAAGAAGAAGCTAGTAATTAAAAATGTTGGTTTTTAAGGGGCATCCTATTGAACAAGGATGCTGCTACAACTATATTGTTGGCTGTTTAAAGTGGAGCTTTCAGATATTGCTTTCAATTAGCTTATAACTGGTTGGTTGCTCTGCAAGGACAAAGGATTCAGAGCATATAGCATTAATAGCATAGGAGCCAACTCCTAGGGGCCAAAGGGTCTTTGGGGCCCTCAATAAAACATTTGAGGGGTCTGGGCCTCCCAAGTTGATTGGCATTGCCATTCAAATGGTGTGTGTGCGCCACATCATGTGATTTATTATGTGGGGCTTACCTGGCCCACCCCCACCCCCATATTTTATTCAAGTTGGCACCCTTGATTAATGGCGTTCTAAGCAAAGACAGTAGCACAGCTTTTACACAAGGTAGCTGTATGGATACAGGGCATTATCACAGAATCTGAAGGCATTTAGTCCCTCTTTCTCAGAATGAGACTTTGTGTTCTGAACTATGTGTAAATAAAGTCCCAGAGACAGGACTGAAAGAATATGTATGGCTTGAGCTTTTCCAAGTGAATAAAATTCCGCTTTGGCTATCAGAATTCTAGTTTGCTGTCCTATGATCTGGCAAGATTCATATGGAAATACATGGCTGGAGGCTGTATTTATATATACCTAAAAGTAAATGAATAAGCAAATGAAAAAATTGTCCTTTCTTTCTGAAAGCCACCTATATTAATCACTTAACTAAGGCTCCCTTACATTTTAATCATCCCTCTCTGATTACATTAAAACAGCAGATGTAGCCTCAAA
The DNA here is from genome assembly GCF_009819535.1 of Lacerta agilis. NCBI lineage: Eukaryota > Metazoa > Chordata > Lepidosauria > Squamata > Lacertidae > Lacerta > Lacerta agilis. Next base: position 15,279,436 of record NC_046317.1, read on the forward strand.
ACCTGGTGCCTGTGCAGATTCCAAAGCAGATTATTAGCGCTTGGACTAGCGCTACTTCTATCAGTTGAATCTGATTACACTGCAGCCTTTAGTTCAACTAAGACCATATATCATCCTACCATGTAGGATATTAAAAATGTAACAGCCCATATTTGAATAATAGACCATGTTCACAATAGGACTGCCATTTCCCCTCCTTTTTTTTTTTGCTTTCTTTCTATTTTTTAGCAAAATGTGGAACACTTGGTCCAAGGGTTTCTGTTCATGTGCAGTTTCTCCCTTCTATGAAAGGGGGGCATCCTCATCTGCCCAGAAACAGGGTGTAATATGGAATCTGTTGGCCTATGTTCCAACCTCCTTGGATCAGTGCAGCAGCAGCCCCATAGACACTAATCCAGTGCCCTTGCCACCTTTCCTGGGTTTCAGTTTAAAAACTGCTATGGAAAGTGTAATTCAGCAAGTCAACCTTTAAACGCAAACTGAACTGAATTTATCCCCCATCCTTTGTTGAGAGTCTCTATAATTCCCCCCTCTTTTTGTATCAAAGATTTTTGATTGTGTCGTTATTTTTGTGCTTAGCACAAATCTAAGCACTCTATAGAGCTATAGTCACATACACGTAAATACAGTGGTATCTGTAGAGAGCCAGTGTGGTGTAGTGGTTAAGAGCGGTAGACTCGTAATCTGGGGAACCGGGTTTGTATCTACACTCCTCCACATGCAGCTGCTGGGTGACCTTGGGCTAGTCACACTTCTCTGAAGTCTCTCAGCCCCACTCACCTCACAGAGTGTTTGTTGTGGGGGAGGAAGGGAAAGGAGAATGTTAGCCGCTTTGAGACTCCTTAGGGTAGTGAAAAGTGGGATATCAAATCCAAACTCTTCTTCTTCTTCTTCTTCTTCTTCTTCTTCTTCTTCTTCTTCTTCTTCTTCTTCTTCGTTTACGAACTTAATCCGTTCTGGAAGTCTGTTCTTAATCCAAAGCGTTCTTAAACCAAGGCGTGCTTTCCCATAGCAATGGGTGACTCAATTTACACTCAACAGGAAGCGGAACATGTTCTGCTTCCTAGGCAAAGTTCACAAACCAAAACACCTACTTCCGGGTTTGCAGCGTTCTTAATCCAAGTTGTTCATAAACTAAGCTGTTCTTAAACCAAGGTACCACTGTATTTGATTCCTTTGTTACTGCATGAAGCCACTCTGCAAAGTATATTTCTGGAGCTTTCCAGTCACATACAATGCCCTGGCCAACCGTCAAGTTAACTGGAATCTGACATCAGAGCCCCGAATTTGAAACTAAGGTGGCATGCCAAATGAGGAGCCGGAAACAAGAGCCAAATGAAGAGCCAAGAAAGGTGATCTGTCACCAGGGAAGCACCAGGTCTGGAAGGGGAAGCAGCAGGAGATCAAGACCCAGAGACGAGAGCCAGACAAAGACTGGCTGGTACCAAGCTGCTCAGAATCTGATTGTGTGGTTCTTGCAGCACATTTTAACAGGCATGTACAGTTAAGAAGATTGCATAATAACCACGGAGCAATGGGTCAGTGCGTCTAGCTGTTCATCAGAAGGTTGGTGGTTTGAGCCCACCCAGGGTCAGCTGTGGGCAGAATCCCTACATTGCAGAGGGTTGGAAATAATAATAATAATAATAATAATAATAATAATAATAATAATAATAATAATTTTGTTATTTATATGCTGCCCATCTGACAGGGTTGCCCCAGCCACTCTGGGCAGCTCCCGACAAAATATTAAAAACACAAGAAAACATCAACCATTTTGGGCTGGGTGTTCATCAGTATTCGGATGATACCCAGCTCTACATCTTTTTTTAAATCAGAACCACTGAAGGCAGTGAATGTCCTGTGTGAGTGTCTGGAGACAGTTGGAGGATGGGTGATGGCTAACAGATTGAGGTTTAAGAAGTACAGAAGTACTTTTGGGGGCACAGGCAAGTGTGGGGGACTCCCTGGTCCTGAATGGGGTAACTGTGCCCCTGAAGGACCAGGTGTGCAGCCTAGGAATAATTTTGGACTCACAGCTGTCCATGGAGGTGCAGGTGAATTCTGTGTCCAGGGAAGCTGCCTACCAGCTCCATCTGGTACGCAGGCTGAGACCCTACCTGTGCTCAGACTGTCTCGCCAGAGTGGTGCATGCTCTAGTTGTCTCTTGCTTGGACTACTGCAATGCGTTCTACGTGGGGCTACCTTTGAAGGTGACCCAGAAACTACAACTAATCCAGAATGTGGCAGCTACGCTGGTGACTGGGAGCGGCCACCGAGACCATATAACACCAGTCCTGAAAGACCTACATTGGCTCCCAGTACGCTTCCGAGCACAATTCAAAGTGTTGGTGCTGACCTTTATACCCTAAACAGCCTCGGCCCAGTATAACTGAAGGAGCGTCTCCACCCCCATCGTTCAGCCCGGACACTGAGGTCCTCCTCCAAGGGTCCTCTGCTGGTTCCCTCACTGCGAGAAGTGAGGTTACAGGCAACCAGGCAGAGGGCCTTCTCGGTTGTGGCGCCCTCCCTGTGGAACGCCCTTCCATCAGATGTCAAGGAAATAAACAACTATCTGGCTTTTAGAAGACATCTGAAGACAACTCTGTATCAGATGGGCAGGGTATAAATATTATTATTATTATTTCCCCGAACAGGGATGCTTTCAAGTGTCTTCTAAAAGTCAAACAGTTTTTTATTTGTTTGACATCTGATGGGAGGGCGTTCCACAGGGCACTACCAGAAAGGCCCTTTGCCTGGTTCCCTGTAGCTTCATATCTCGTAGTGAGAGAACCGCCAGAAGGCCCTTGGTGCTGGATCTCAGTGTCCAGGCTGAATTTTGTGGATGGAGACACACCTTCAGGTATGAGCATCAGGGTACCTTCCAACTCTACAATTCTATGATTCTATAATGAGGACCGCCTGGACCATTTTATACCAAAATGGGAATGCAATTCAGCCATAAATTCTGAATGGGAAATGGAGAGATAAATGACTCTTGTTTTCCATCCTGCTTTGTAAAGCTCAGATTCAAACTTATGGACCTCACTTTATGGTGAGCTGTGTGCACTCTGCCCTCTGATTAAGGGGGCAGGGGGATTAACGCATTACCCTGGGAGGAAATGCACGTTTTCCAATTAAGACATTATGAAGAATACAAAGTACAAGTCGCTTGTGCTTCCTGTATCCCCGGCATCGTGTAATATCTGAAACACCCCCCAAGTCAACCTTCTTTAAATCTAGGGTGTTAATCTTTGTTAAAGTTCATTGGCAAATGAACTGGTAGTCCCACTAGCAAAAATTTCAGTCCATCAACTCATTGGAGAAGGGAGGAGGGAGAGTATTGTGACTGGAAAATAGCTACTATTGCATACAAACTAGGCCATTAAAAAAACAACGCTTTGCTTAATGTCAACATCATCTGAAGGCTAAAAGAATGTAAGTGACAGAGAGGGGGAAGAACTGCTGTTTCGTTTTATTTTATTTTCACTATTAGAAGCCCTTTATTTTGGATTGAGGACACACATAGGAAGGGGATAGTTGGAGAAAGGTGGTCCCTGCAGGATAGGTAGAGACTGGGGAAAGTAGGCTCCCAGGTTGGAGCTGGGAGGGTCTATTTTCCTGTGTGTGGCTAAATGATATGATATCTGTTATAGATGTAATAAAGGGCCCTTATAGTTATTTTCCCCCTCCTTTCTCTCTCTTTTTCTCTCTCTTTCTTTTCTTTTTCCTCCTTTCTTTTCATTTCATGTTTCCTTATTTTTTTGTTATTTGGATTAGTTTGATTTTCATTGTATTTTGCATTGAAAACTTTCAATAAAAAATGTTGTTGTTGTTGTTGTTCAGTCGTGTCCGACTCTTCGTGACCCCATGGACCAGAGCATGCCAGGCACCCCTATCCTCCACTGCCTCCCGCAGTTTGGCCAAACTCATGCCAGTCGCTTTGAGAACACTGTCCAACCATCTCACCCTCTGTCGTCCCCTTCTCCTTGTGCCCTCCATCTTTCCCAACATCAGGGTCTTTTCCAGGGAGTCTTCTCTTCTCATGAGGTGGCCGAAGTATTGGAGCCTCAACTTCAGGATCTGCCCTTCCAGTGAGCACTCAGGGCTGATTTCTTTAAGGATGGATAAATTTGATCTTTTTGCAGTCCATAAAAAATACTTCTGTTAAAAATGAAGGCTAAAAGAATGTACAATTCGTAATATGGAAGAAGTGCAGATTGGGTGCATGTAAAAGCACTATAACTCTATAATGCTGCTGGCCTACTGATGTCCTTTCTTGTGAAGAAAACAACCGTATTAGGAAGATGAGATGTATCTGCTTAAGAAACCAAGGCAACACATTTTCATTTATTTAAAAAAAGAGAAAAGAAAACTCAAGGCAACTGTACAGCAAATCTAGACCATTTGTATTTTAGTAAGACTGTTGATATGGTATACATACGCAACAAGCTAGTATTCAAACTGGTCTATTTGGAATCAACATTGTGTATTGTCAGAGGGGTAAGGAACTGGTTAAAGAGCAGAGACGGGCGCTGCCAACCTATGAACAGTTAAGACTGCTTAAATCCCATTGACTTGGACAGGAGGGGTTGTTCAGCCACGTAACTGAGTACAAAGTATTTTGCTAAAAGGCAACATTTTCAAATTGGAGAGGAGTAGCCAGTGGAACTCCCCCTGGGATCAGCCGTCGGCCTACTTTGTTCAATATTTCATTCATTACCAGGGGGAAGGAAATAGAAGTGTATTGATGAGGTCTGCTCATGACATCAAGCTAGGAGGCACTGCAAATGCTTGGGGGAGATGTGACTTCAAGAATTGACCTCACCTTTCATTAAACAACAACAACAAAAAACCACAAACTTTTCTAACCCTTAAATTGTAAAAATACGTTTGAAAGTTTGGGGGCAATATCTGACGAAATCTCAAAAGCCAAAGGAGTTGTTGAATGTGATTTTCAGTGACCAGAGGGTGGGGTTTTTGGTGCCTCTCTCCAAAAGTGGCAGATGCGGAATAAATTATGCAAAAAAACAAAACAAAAACAAAAAAACATTGCAGAGCGCCATCCCCACTCTTGGGCTTACCGTGGGGTATATTTTTAATTGTTTCTTAAGCACACAGTGACTTAGAATCATAGAATTGTTAAAGTTGGAATGGACCACAAGGGTCAACCCTCTGCAATGCAGGATAATAAATTAATGGTACCTTTTACACAATAGGACTGGTCAGATCATGTCTAGAACTGTGTGTCTACAGGGCCTCCTGCAGATACGATCTCATCTAGAGGTCCGTTCCACACAATGTAGGATTTGGGTCTTTAGTCTTGTTTACAGCCACCCCTTGGAATTCCCTGCAATGTATTGCTGTAGAGATCCTGGGCTCCTTCAGGAGGGAGGGCTACATGTTAATTAAACAAATAATCTTCCTTTATTATTATCATTTAGATTTGCATACCGGCCTTCATTTCACAACACAGAAATACGAGATAAAAACACACAAAATACATAATAAAAACAAAAACAAACCAATACCCCCCAGAACAAATTTAAAAGGGCATCAGATGGCAACCAGCCCAAGGTCTGGTTGAAGAGGAACATTTTTGCCTGACGCCTAAACGTGTATAATGAAGGCGCCAGGCAAACCTCCCTGGGGAGAGCTAGTGCAGAAAAGGCCCGTTCTCATGTTGCCACCCTCCAGACATCTCACTGGGGCAGCACATGAAGAAGAGCCTCAGAAGATGATCTCAGGGTCTAGGTAGGTTCATGTTCAGGTTCATATTCAAGAAGGATGAATTCATAGTGGAGAACTTGCAAAGCAGGGCAATCAGGGTGGCTATGGTAATAGATATCTATCCTATGAAGAAAGAACCCTTTCCTCCACCAGGGTGTATTTTAGAGAGCAGCTGCTGATATTTGGCTTTAAAAATGGCCGAGTGCCTCTTGCTATTCCAGCGACTTGCTTGAAGCAACACAACTAGTCACCTTGGCAGCTGTCAACCTTATTCGCATCTGTTAGGGACATAATCTCTTCCTCTAAAGCAGTGTTTTTCAACCACTGTTCCGCGGCACACTAGTGTGCTGCGAGATGTTGCCTGGTGTGCCGTGGGAAAAATTGAAAAATTACTTTATATATAGTCAATATAGGCACAGAGTTAATTTTTTTACCATTTTCTAATGGTGGTGTGCCTCGTGATTTTTTTCATGAAACAAGTGTGCCTTTGCCCAAAAAAGGTTGAAAAACACTGCTCTAAAGGTTCCTCATGACCAGTTTGCATACATGAACACTGCCCAGACAGGCAGGACCTCCCAGCTCACAGTGAGCTAGTCACAGGAGGAGTTGTCACATGCAGAATTGACCTGCTTACATAAACGCAGGCTGGGGGTGGCACACACTAAACCCGGCTTCCTCAAACTTGGCCCTCCAGATGTTTTTGGCCTACAACTCCCATGATCCCTAGCTAGCAGGACCAATGGTCAGGGATGATGGGAATTGTAGTCTCAAAATATCTGGGGGTCGAGTTTGAAGAAGCCTGCACCAGGCATAGGTTCTCTTGTACAACTGCCACTTTGTATCAACTAGGGGTGCTATGCATTTTTTAAAAAAATTGGTCCATCATTCCATTAGTTTTCATTACCAAAAACCTCATTCATTGCCTTAGTAATTTGTTAAAATCCACATTTGTTTCATTATTCATTTGTTTTCCTTTTTTGCAATCATTTTAGCTTCCTATTGCTTTCAGTAGCAGATCCAGCAGCATTCCTGTTGCCTGTAACACCTATGTTTTCCATCCCAGTGGTATGCAAGTTTCGGGCATTCTCCTCTTCCTCTAAGGGATCTATGCAGCAAATTTTAGACAGAGTAATGGTGGGGAATACACAAACCAGGGCCAGCCCACCCATGAGACAAGGTTAGGCGACCACCTTGGGGAGCAGGATAATGGGGACAGCAGATCTGACATTCAAGGAAATGCATTGCCCGCTTCTGCTGTGGTGGTCTCATTGGAGGCCAGATCTGCCACCTCTTCAGTAGCCACCCCAGTGCCACCCCTGAAGCAGCTTCTTGGCAAATAGGAAGTGCTGGTGGTCTCTTTCCGCCCCTGGGGAGGAAATGGCTGGGGCTGCTCTCGGTGGTCTCCTGGGCTGTACATGTGATTCAGAGCAAGTCCCTTCCCCCTCCATGGTGGCCTCTGGTTCGCACTTCAACCACCGGGGAAGCTTGATTTGACTCTCTGCTTTGTTCACACTGTAGATCTTCACTCACCCCTTCTTCCCTGGCAAGGGACACACCATTTTGTGGTATACCTCAGCTGCCAAAATGTATTGGGCCGGCCCTGACACAAACCCAACCTTACTGCTCTGAAAAATGCCATTTCTAGAGCGAGTCCTGCACAACTGCTCACAGAGAACAAACTAAATCGTAGGGAGAGGCATGGGCAAGCCCAGTGATGCTCTTGGGCCTTGTCAGAATGAAGTCATGCATCTTCAGAACGGGTCTAAGTTTTGGAGAAACTTAGCTTGTCACAAGCTGAGAAGCTCCATTCAGAGCAACCACCACGTCCTTGGAGTTTCTGCACATTCACAAGTCATGCAACGAAGACCTAGATCTGCAGTGAAACAACTGAGATTCTTCACAATGACCCTAGTTCCTTAAGAGGAACTGAAGTCCCTATGATGGCTTCCCCAAACAAATCAAGGGTTGATTTACGCATGCTCAGGAAGAGAAGTTAAACCTTGAATTATCCGATGTTCCAGCCCTCCACCAGCCTCTTTCACTAAGAATTTACAGCTGAACAGATGTGTTTTTATATTGGATACTGGTGCGATAGAATGGCTCTGTGCTTGTATTATAACATCTCTTTTTCCTTGACTACAGTTGATCATGTTACAACACCAGAAGGAATCCATCTGTTCTGATGTGATCGTTTTGCCTTTCGGAGAACCAGTCCTGGGTGTACGTTTCCCTTTTTCTTACACTCTGCTCTGCCCATAGCTGCATGCATCCTGTGTGCAAATCTAGTTGTACTTCAATAGTATTTACCTCTGCTTCCCATCTTCTCAATCTGTGACTATTGTAGTAAAATAGCCTCTTTATGGGGGTTGCTTTCAGGAGTGCCTAATGCATTTGTTCACCTCCTTGGTTTTATATATTTTCTTCCCCCTGCCTATTTTTAGCTGACAGAATTTTCAAGATTAGCAATGATGAAGAACGCTTTAAAGCCAGAATGTGAGTAGGTTGTCTTTCCAAGGAGGTGCAGACACTTCCTTCAGTTCTGCAGTAATAAAAGCTGACTTTGGTGATCAGTCTACCTTGGCCACATATATACACCATATGTTTACAGAGTATTTAAAGAGTGTTCCCCTCCAAAAGAATATTGGGAACTGTAGTCTGTTAAGGGTGCAGAGAACAGTAACTCTGTGAAGAGTAAACTACAATTCCCAGGATTCTTCTTTTTTGGAGGGGGGGAGTGATTTAAATGTGCACACGCAGCCCAAATACAAAATGGGGAAGTTTACTAATGTTATCTTATGTTGTTTGATTTATTCTATATTATTACGATTTTGTATAATTTATTCCGGTTTTTCTAGGTACAGAAAATGGCAAGAAGCTATGCAGACAATGGAACCCCAGATAATAATAATAATAATTGTTGTGTATTAAATAAGATATTCTGTCAGCTGGGTAAAGTAATGTTATTGGTCAATTTGTAGAGTACAATCACAATCCACAGCCTGATTGGGTCCCGCCGGAAAGTTTGAATATTATTGGTTCCCGCTAAAATGTATCTTTTCCCTCTGTCCCAATGTGTCTATAAATAGAGCTTTCCCTACCCCCTATTCCCCAGTCTTGTCTTATCCCTTATAATAAAGAGCTGTTCACTAAGAAGTGTTGCTGGACTTATTGCTACCAGAACCCACGACACAACAACAACAACAACAATAATATTTATTTATTTATTTATTTATACCCTGCCCATCTGCCTGGGTTTCCCCAGCCACTCTGGGCAGCTCCCAACAGAATATTAAAAACACGATAAACATCATACATTTAAAACTTCCCTAAACTATTGCAACTCTTATCTGGCTAGCCCTAGCTTCTGAGATTGTAGAAGGCATTGCCCACCCATTGTCAATTTTCATTTTACGGAAAAGAAGGCTAGGCAGCAGCTTTTGACGAGCGAACAAAAACAAAGGTGATGTTCTCAGTAAGTTAAATCGTACATCTAGTGGCATACTCTGCACTTCTATTCTTTTAAAGTATTATTTAACTATCCCCTCCACTCCTCTCCCTTCTAATCCAAACCAATTTATTATTCTACAAATAAAACTTCTACATCGAAACAGATTTTTCTCACCACAGAATGTATAAAGGGGGTGCACACCTATTGCAAACCTGTGAGCTAGAACCTAAGATTTCCTAGACAGATAAGTGTATAAATGGAAGAAGGAGAGAAATACCCAGGGATAGCTTACTTGGTTATCAAAAAAAGAAACGGAAAAAAGAATCACACACATATATTTACTTCAAACTTTGCTGATAGTCCATCTCTATTAATAAGACATATCCAACGCTAGCCAATACACCCTACTCATAGTTTCCCTATGTGATTAGCACAATGGAGAGGCCTTAATGAGGCTCTTATGTGACAACAAATGCATAGAATCTCCCCTGGGGATCATCTACAACCAGATTAGGTTTTCAAACTGCTCCCATTTCTTAGCCTCCTTTCTGTGTGAATTCAAATGTGTGCCAAGATTTCCAGCTTTTAAATGTTTGTGGCGAGAAGCTATATGTCCCCATCTGTTGCTGGAGTGGGGAAGGGAGGTGTTTAAATTTTCTATACCCTTCACTTCTGAAGCACTCCGACTATGGAAGCCTGGGTTTTATTCTCAAAACCCTACAGTGTTGCCCTTACAGAAAGGAATATAGTAGTAGTAGCCTTAGAGATAAATATGCACCAGGCAGGGCTAGTTCCTGAGGAAAAGCAAGACTGGCAAAGTGCCCTGAGAGCGTTGGCATTCTCTCAAGACCATGTTGTTGTTCAGTCGTTCAGTCGTGTCCGACTCTTTGTGACCCCATGGACCAGAGCACGCCAGGCACGCCTATCCTTCACTGCCTCTCGCAGTTTGGCCAAACTCATGTTAGTAGCTTCGAGAACACTGTCCAACCATCTCATCCTCTGTCATCCCCTTCTCCTTGTGCCCTCCATCTTTCCCAACATCAGGGTCTTTTCTAGGGAGTCTTTTCTTCTCATGAGGTGGCCAAAGTACTGGAGCCTCAACTTCAGGATCTGTCCTTCTAGTGAGCACTCAGGGCTGATTTCTTTGAGAATGGATAGGTTTGATCTTCTTGCAGTCCATGGGACTCTCAAGAGTCTCCTCCAGCACCATAATTCAAGACCATAGACATAACTCAAGACCATAGACAGCACTAAATGATTCACTTTGCACGGCCTTCCTCTTCCACATTAAGAGGAAAGGGCTACAATTTGATGGTGGAAGACATGCATATATCAAACCTTCCAAGTGTCCCTAATTTCCAGGGGAAATTCCAGATTTACAGAAATCATCTCGGTTTCTGATTTGATCCCAGAATGCCCCTCTTTTCCTTAGGACATCCCTATTTTTATTGGAGAAACGTTGGAGGGGATGGAGCCATCTGACCCCTCCCAGGGCCAAGGAAATAACTATACAACCTTTAGAAGACATCTGTGTAGGGGAGTTTTAAAATGTTTAATGTATGGTTACCAGACATCCCCATTTCCCGGGGACAGTCCCCGGATTTACAAATCTGTCCCCAGACAAAATCCATCCCCGGAATGTCCCCGGATTTCATTTAACGTCCCCGGGTTTATATTTTAAGTGTTGTAGATTTATTAGTAGGGAATGAATGTTGTGTGATTGGTTCAACGACACAAGACACATCATATGCAGACTTCTGGTGAGTTTTTTAATAACTTCCCCCCGCCTTTAAAAAAAAAGTGTCCCCGGAATCTTTGAAAAAAATCTGTTAACCTTAGTTTAAAGATTTATTATGTTTTCATATATGGTTAGAGCTGCTGCGGCAGCTCAGTCAGATGAGCAGGGTATAAATAGCAAGCTTATTAAGGAATAGGATGTCCCTATTTTCTTTGGAAAAATATATGTTGCATGCAAGTTCCCCCCGGGAGCAACTTCAGTTATAAGTATCAGGTGATAGAAGCTGCTGGGAAAGATCCTGAGACTCCGGGGAACAGTTGCCAATAGACACGATCGCTCTGGGTGGATGACTTTAGGCTGTGTACCCACTATACAGTGGGTACTTGAACGGTTTGGCTCCTGAACAAATCAGCTCCCAAATGCCGCAAACCCAGAAGTAAGTGTTCCGGTTTGCGAATGTTTTTCAGAAGCCGAACGTCTGATGCGGCTTCCGCTTGAAGCTCCTGCAGCCAATCGGAAGTTGTGCCTTGGTTTTCGAACAGTTTTGGGAGTCGAACGGACTCCCAGAACAGATTAAGTTTGAGAACCAAGGTACCACTGTATCTTCCCAAGCACACCCCCCCCCAAAAAAAAAGAATTCTGGACACTGCAGTTCATTAAGGGAAGTGTAACTCTTATGAGGCATAAAAACTATACTGCCCAGAATTCTTTGAGGGAAAAGAATGTGTTTTAAAGGCAGGTTCCAAATGTGTGTGTGTGTGTGTGTGTGTGTGTGTGTGTGTGTATTTATGTGTTGTTGTTAAGATTTGTTACCTGTCCTTCACCATGTGGTCCCAGGGCAGGTTACAATGGGAAAATACCATATTAAAATCAGCTTGAAAGGAATTGCCATTAAGAGAAGAGAGTGGCTGGGCAAAGAGGTGTGTCTTCGGCATCCGAGGAAAGCTACAACTCTGTGGAGAGGGCATTCCACAGCATATTGCAGGTATGCATGGATGTATGATATGTGTTTGTGTGTGTATGTAAACTATATGCACACACACACACACACACACACACACACATAGGGGGAGGTTTCCTATTAGCTTTCTGAGTATAGTTCTCCATGTGGCAATACCTGGACTTGACGAAGGAGTGTTAATAGCCCTGTGATGTGTTGCCATGGGAACGAAGATTGCCCAAGAAGGCTAGGTGATGGCTGGAGGAGATGACTCATCCAGATCCCACAGTCCCTTCCCTCTGGGCCACCAGAGGGAGGAACAATGTTCCTGCACGCATAGCTTGCAGCTTGAGGCAGACAAGTGCAGATAGCAAAGCTGTGGGCTCTGTGGACATCTTATGTCACTAGAGATCTGAAGTGGGAGCAGAGGACTTTGGCTTTTCAGTTGGGAGTGTTTAAGGCGTTCCTCCAGCTCTGTTCATGTGTGTGTCATGGTGGGAATTTACTCCCTGCTGATTCATATTAGGTAAGCACCCTCATTGTACTGTTTCAGATGCCCGTTAAAAAGCTGCTGCTTCTTTTTGCAAGCCTATCAAGACATGTAATCCAGTTGGTGCACTTTTATTATTTGATAATGGATGGTATTATTTCTTACGAATACTGCTTGTAAAAGCTTACAAATGTGTAAATTTTTTAAAAAGCATAGAATCATAGAGATACCACAAGTAGGGTTGCCATATTGCTTTTTTTGGGCCAAAGTGGTTCAGCTATTTTTAAGGAAATTCAACCCCACCCCACTCCCCCCAAAAACACCACCCGCTTCCGACATGGGTTGCCATACGCCCAGGTTCTCCAGGACATTTATACCGATTTCCAGAAATTCCGCCTGGACACTATTTCCGACGGATTAATCCCAGATATGTCCAGGAAATCCCAGACATATGGCTGCCCCAACCACAAGGGTCATCTAGTCCAACCCCCTGCAATGCAGGAATCTCAGGGTTGGGCTAAATGACCCTTGGAACCCCTTCCAACCCTACAAATCTATGGTTCTACTATCTATTCCTTGTGCCGGTTCTCCTGCATCCAACTGCAGCCTGACAGGGCATCTGTTAAAGGCAGTGGTTCTTACACTTTTTCCCCCCGGGCCACACTTTTGGAATAAAAATTTGCTGGTGCCATGCCATTTTTTTTATTGTTGAGAAATACATTAGAAACAAAAATAAACAACTAGCAGAGCTGGATTTATAACACAACTCCTTTATAATATGCTCACGCCGGGACATCCAGAAGGTATATAAAACAAAGCAGCTTTCCTAAAAATCTTCTCCAAAATATAATTACAAATGAGCCTCTTACATATGTATGTACCGTATGTGTGCAAACCCAATCACTTGGTGCCTTTGCTCTCTTATTGAAAAGGCACCTAGCCACATTCTGCAAATAAAAAAATTTTTTTTTAATGCTATACTGTACTACTATAGGCTACTACACTGAAATGTTTAAATGCTCCTTTGATTGTCCTTGAATCTTCCCGCCACACTTGCCACACTCTCCTGCCGCACCACTGCATTAAAGGAAAGAGCCCCGATCCTGGGTGGCTCCCGGAGCATTTCCTAAAGCAGTGTTTTTCAACCTTTTTTGGGCAAAGGCACACTTGTTTCATGAAAAAAATCACGAGGCACACCACCATTAGAAAATGTTAAAAAAATTAACTCTGTGCCTATATTGACTATATATAAAGTAATTCTCTTGAATAGGAATCAAATAAACACAAATCTACCTCACATAGGAGGCAGCATGTTGGGAGCACATGCCCTGCTTTCAAGCTTATTCCCATTGGGCTACTGTGAGAAAAGGATGCAGGAGGGGGGCAGACACACAGCACTGATGCTGAGAGATCTTTATCAGCCCTAAGTGCTGTGTGTCATACCTTGCATAGCTTCAAGAAGGTCTCCAGTTATAGCAGCAATTCATCAAAATCAGAGCTAGGAGGACAGCCATAAATAGATAAGTAGAAAAGAAAGCTGAGTTTGGCAGGCTCTTCAAATACATATTGCTCTGCCCCAAGCCATCATTTTAATAGACAACAAATAGGAAGGCAACAACGGGTTAATAGTGCTTGGAGGGGCATGTTTTGCCCTTTATCTGCCGCCTTTCTTCTACTCTGGGACCCCGGCAGCCCCCACGAAGCTCTCCTTGGGGTCCCTCAGCAACCCCCCCCCGCATTTGACGGTCTACTTCGGGCAGGAGCAGCGCAGCGAGCGAGATGTTGGGGGCCGGGGGGTCCGCAGCCCTGGGAGAGACAGGCCTTCTCCCTGCGCTCAGGTTGCAACAGGCCGCTGGCTCTTGGGGGATCTTGTTCCCTTATTGCACGGGCTGCGAGGCGCTTCGTCATGGCCGGCGGGAAGCCCCTCCGCCCAGCTGCTCCTGGCACTGGAAGCTCTTCTATGCAGCCCTGTCGGGCCGGGCAGCGCTGCACAGAATCCTCGGGGCGAGAAGCCCGTTCAGGAGGGCGCGCATCAAGGAGCGCTGCCTGTTCCCACCGGGCCCCCGTCCTCCCCACAGCCGCGCCGGTGTAGAGGCAGCGAGGGGATCCCCCGGGAGAACCCGCCGGCAGCCTCCTCACCCCGCGCCGGCTCCTCCTCTCAGGCGGGCGCTTGGCGAGGCTGACCTCAGGTGCCTGCGCGGGGGAGGGGACTGAGGGCTGGCTCCCCCCGCCGCCCGGGTCCAGCCAAAGGCCAATGAAGAGGCACCGAAAGTAGGACCGGGGAGCCCCTCGCGCCCCCGCCTCCTCCCCCTCGCCTGTCCTGCCGGACCCTGGCCGCAGCTGCAGCCCCCTCCTCCCTTTTGTGTGTCTTCACACTGTGTCCCTGCGCAGTCCGAAGCGGGGAGGGGGGTGAAGAAGAAAGAGTCCCCCGGCGGGCGGGCGCGCTGGCCGGCAAGGCAGAGAGAAGCCATTCGGCCCTCTGGACGGACGGACGTGCTGCTGGCCGGAGGAGGGCGATGCCCCAGAGAGGCTAAATGGCGCCCCGACGGAACCCGCTCGCCGCGGAAATTTGACATTAAAAAAAAAAATCTTTCGAATTTTTCCCACGGAACACCAGGCAACATCTCGCGGCACACTAGTGTGCCGCGGAACAGTGGTTGAAAAACACTGTCCTAAAGCGATAGAGAGAGAGAGAGAAAGAGAGAGAGAGAGAGAGAGAGGGTGGAGCCCGACGCGGCTTCTTGGGCAAGGAAGTGGCCGCGGCTCCTGCCCAGGGGGGAAACCGGGGCTGGATCATGGCGGCCACGTCGCTTGCGCGCTGCTGCAGTAGCAGCAGCAGGGCAATCCCCTGCAAGCCCCCGGGGCAGCGGGGCAAAAGGCCGCTGAGCCACGGCCAGGCGGACGGGGAAGGAGGTCTTCCCGACGGCGGCGACAGCGGCTGCTCCGCGGCCCAGCGCTCCGAGGAGGCGGGCACCTGCGAGGGCAGGGAAGGGTTAACCGATGTGGAGAAGAGGGTGGTGGCTCTCCACGAGGAGGCATGCGCGGTGAGTCCGCTTCGCTTTTTCCTTGGCTTGGCGCAGCCGCCTTGGCGCTCCGGCTTTTTGCTGCTGCTCTGCAAACCAGGGCAAGTGCCAGACTTGAGAGTTGTCTTTTTTTCTGTTAGCAAAGGTGTGGTCTTTTTCTGCGCTAGAGACGCTTCGGAACTCGCAAGGGCACCCGTTTAGCAAGTCCAGATTGCCTCGATTTGCTCTTGCTGCATTTTTTGTGACTTTAGCTACTGTTTGGCCAGTACAGTACTGTCATTGTAATGGCCAGTTTAATCCTAAGCACACGCCCTCTCATTTCCACCCACCAACACTGTTGTTATTAGCTGTTATAGATAAATAGAACCTGCATGGAGAGAGGCAGTATACCATGCCACGCTCCGGAAAACAAAGGACACAAGAGGCCTGTTGCTTTTTGCACCCTGCTTGCAAGTGCTGAGACACCTGGCTGACTTCTGTTTGAAACAGAATGCTAGGCTGGTTAGCCCTGGGTACGATTCACCAAGGAAACCTGTATGTTTTTAACTGGGATGGGTGGTGGGTGGCAGGGGTGTGTAATGGTTGCAGAATTTGGCTTGTTGAAAAGGAACTCTGCTTTCTTCTAACACAAGATTCTAGAACTTATGGTTATGACAGAAGATGTGCAGTTGCAGAAGCCAGAAATGTGACTGACTAAGGTTTGGAGGGCCATGGGTGGGTGAGCCTGCAATCATTCCATACCTCTTTTCACAATAAGCAGAGGCAGAACAAATCATACGAAATAAATAGCCATGCACAAATATACTTGATCTGCATAATTTATGCAGGTCACACCATTCAGCTTCGTGCGCAAAATTTGGGTTACATAGCAAATGACTGTAGTCTCAGTTATGAACAGAGGAATAATTTGAGGGCAAGGATGCTCTCCTTGGAATATATGCAGGTACAATGAGCTGGGGAAATTCACACTCTGAGCTCATTTTTTCACCATCACTTCATGAAATACACCCAACACTTCCCTGTGTTTGCACATTGCAGAGTAAAAAAATAAAATAATGGTGCATAAACTGCACCAGGTTTGTCTACCATCACACACCTCACTGGGGTACCCCAGAGTTCCCCACTGCACAGCTGAAAAACAACTCATCTGCAGAACATTCCTATTCTCTGAGCCCAGAGAGCTGTGACTTTGCTTAATGCCTCTCCGCCGAGGCACAAATTCCTTCGCATCCATTTACAATTGGCAATGCTGCGTCCAAGCTAGAAAGGCATCTGCCACTTGGACAAAAATTAGCTGGCTTTCCTTTTACCGATCTGAAATGCTTTGAAAAGCAGGCAAATGCGCAGGGCTGGCTCAAGACGGTTAGTTGCTCCAAGCGAGATTCCTTTTTTGCCATCCCATCTTACACTAAAACACTGCTGTATGAAAATCATAGTGAAATGAAGGGATTTCAGAATTTTGCGGAGGGCCGATGAATGTTGCCAACTGTCCTACACACATGTGCGAAGCCATGTTCCAAAAGTGAAGCAGAATGTCCTGGCTCTACACAAACTCGCTCACACACACCCTGCAACGTTTCCTTGTCTCTTCCTCTCCTCACGTCCCTCCTCCTCTCCCTCACTATCTTGGAGTATACTGGGAGTCTCTGGAGTGATGCCATGGGCTGCACCTGCTGTTGTTTTTTTAGGGCTCTTCCAGACAACCTGCCTATTGAGCACTCATCCTGATTTGTTTGCAGGGAGATTAGATGCCAGTGCATTTCACCAACGCTCTCCTTATCACAAAAAGTCTGAACTTTTGCCAGAAGCAAGTTTGTTACACAAGACCTCCCCATCATAGCTGTCAACCTTTCCCCTTTTTTGCTGGAAATTCCCTTATTATAGCATTGGGAAACAGCAGGGAGGGTTGACAGCTATGCTCCCATTCAGCTATAATTGCACAACCCGAATTTGCCTGTATGTGACTGGAACCCCACCTCAAAATGGTGATGGTCTGGAAGCGCCCCTAAAAGTTGGCTGTCGGGCTGGCCATGCAGACTCAGAAAAAGAATAAAGCTGGAAGAATGGGTAGGGTGAAGTGTGTCATAAATAAACAAAGAAACGTCTGACTTCATTAAAGGCGGCATCCCATTGTTCTCCTGGCTCGCTTGGCTTCTCCCACAAACCCCTACTCCAATAACAGTGGGTGTTCCATGTACATTTGTCAAGTGGGAATCACAGGGGAACAAGAAGTAAAGTCTGCTGTTCTCTCTCTCTCTCTCTCTCTCTCTGTGTGTGTGTGTGTGTGTGTGTGTGTGTGTTTTAAATAGGCTGGCAAGCATAACTACATAGATCCAGACACTGGCTACCTAGTGTTCACCAAAGTGGCCCATTTGCAGAGAGGACACTGCTGTGGTACTTCCTGCAGACACGTGAGTATTAAACCTTGTTGCCTCCTATCAGCTTCCCACGAGGAAGGCGCTCCATCAACAAATCAGTCAGTTTTAAAATGAATTTTAAGTGGTAAATGACACACCTGTTCCCTTAAAAGGATACATTTGAAAGCCTCTCTGGGGAAGGCAGTAGAATTGCCAGGGGCAGAAAGAAGTTGCAGCTGTTTTTGTCCCCTCAAAAAATGTACACATTGTTTGTATATATGATCCTGCACACGTTCGCTCAGTCAATTCGGCAGAATTAACTTCCTCATAAACCAGTGTGGCTAAGAAGGGTGTTTTATCCGTTTCTGCTGGTGTCAAGAAACAAACCTGAACGCATTCTAGGCAGCCAGCGATTAGGTTTGCAAACACAGCTAACCTTGAAGGCGACCTCCAAATTCCTACAGATGCTTCTGGAGAGATGTGCTTGGGTGAACAGAAATAGCTATGGTGAACCGATCGGGCAAACTGTAGATTTAAGATGTAGCCATGCTCTTTGTATAGCCTCTGATCTTTACGACCTTGGTTTTTGAGTTGCTGTTAAAAAATGTTTTTGTTTTTTTTACAGAAGACAAATAAAATAGGAGATCTAATCCGTTTAAGTGCCAGCAACTGCCTTGAATATCTTACTAAGTAGCATCAATTCCCTTTTTCAGCCATTCTTAAAAAAATAATAATTCCTTAACACACTAGCAAGTTTATTGCTTCCACATTTGACAGTAACTTGGTCTGAATCCCCGTGCTATAACCTTGAACCCACCCACTTGGGTGTAATGCCCACTAAAATCAATAGGCCCCACCCCAAGTAAAACATTCAGCACTGGGATATGTAAAATATTTTCAGAGGGGGCATTTATCATCCCGACGGTCCTTCTCAAACTGTTTATTGCTGCTTTAACTTTTCCATGTGAATTTCATTATGGCAAATGTCAAGAGCTGCTTCCAGACTCTTACCCAGAAATGTTTTTCTGGAAAGGAGGGGTAACAACAGAGTAGCTTATGGGATGTCATAAGTCAATGGCTCCACTCTCCCTGCACCCAAATTTCACAATCCTCAGTACACTGGTTTTTCATTAAAAAATTTTTTTGCTGCCTGTGCAGTCTACACAAGTCCTCTTGAACAGAGTTCAGACAATAAAATATATCATTAAAAGTATTAAAACATTTAAATCCATTCATTTATCCCCACTGGGCTGTCATCTCGTTAAGGAAATCTTAATTACCACCATATGAGTTATTTATTTTAAAATAAAGTATTTGATATACATTTATTTTCTTCATATTTAAAAAAATCATATTGAAAAAGACCATATTGAGTGAAAAGGAGGGGGGAATCGCATCTTACAGTTTCAATGTCAACTAATCAATTTTAGCACATTGTCAAAATGTCCATTGACGCTCGTTTCTCAGTTCTATATCTGTTCCAATATTGGATAAATAGTGTCCAATTCCTTTGAAATGTGTCTTCTGAGTTACTTCTTCCCTCCCATTTTATTCATCACCATCTTATTCCAAATTTTCCCTTTCCATAATTTGAGAGATGGCAGATGGGCTGTTCTATAGGTTACTGCTAATAATTAATCAGTTAAGCTTACATATTAATAAATCAATATTTCTGCAAAAAAAAAAGGCCTACCTTCCGGCAGAGTATAGATGGAAGAGTTGTGATAGGCCCCATTGTGGAAGAGGCATTGTCTTCCATGTGAGGAAAGGAGAAAGCTATGTTACAAAATGATGCAGACCACCTGAGGTTTGTTTAAGTCGGGGGTGGCCAACTTGTATCCTGATGATTGGCTGGATAGAAGTTGGGGTCCAACATCTGCAGAGTCACAGGTTTCCCACCCCAGGTTTAAGCACTTGTCTACAAAATATTTTAACTTTCGCCATTCAGGCTCCTGCATAATTCACCAGAAGCATCTTTTTAATCCCTGAAAAGGGTTGCAATGAATTAATGTGACTGATGAACCCTCTAAGCATTGCATCTCTACACCAGGCGGGTTGCAGAGAAATAAAAAGCAACTGGCATCCTGTTCAACCGTAGATCAGTACTGCAAAGCAACCAACATTGGCCTGAGCAATTATAGTGCACAGTTCATTGACAAAAAAAAAAAACAGTTCAGTGCACCTACCATAATTTAACATTGACTGTTTGTATGATATTTTGTATTGCGGTTTTAATTTTGTTTTAGTGCTGTAATTTTATTGTTAGCAACCCTGGACTCTCATAAGAGGAAGGGTGAGGTATAACAAAATTATTATTATTATTATTATTATTATTATTATTATTATTATTATTAACTGTTCAGAAGAAAGTAAACACCTCCAGCCTCCCTGACTCTTCACAAGCAGCCTTTTCCCAGTCTTATTTGGTCATCTGAAAGTGATTAAACACCTCGCTGCATCTATAGTGTATAGGACTTGTGTGTCGCCCTCTTCACATTGCTCTCCAAAACACTCTGAATTGTGAGTTTTAATGCTGCAGTCCTGTGCACTTTTCCCTGGGAGTAAGCCTCACTGAACACAGTTGGATTTGTTGCCAAATTTCAAGTGGGACCTGGCTACAAAAGATTCTAGCTTTCCCTTTGTGTTTTGTGACTAGAGAAATCTATTCCCGTCTCCCCACCTTATGTGAGGTTTCAGGAAGTGACTTCAATGAGATCTCTTTTCTTCCACTTTGGTAAATATACAGGATTGCATGCAGAGTGGGGGAGAGAGGAGTGGTTGTCTCACATACTGTATAATGAGTAGGGACATATCTAGCAAGGAGGTTTCTTGGACAATAATTAGGACCATTTGTTTGGGGAGAGGGCAAGGAAAAGGGGGATGCATGGCTCAATTCCTCCTCCTCTCCTCTCGCTCGCTCTCTTTTCAAGTCCCGAGGCCACAAATGATTTATAGGACATCATTAATTTTGTCTTTAAGTATGGGTAATGTTGAGGCCTCATCAAGAATGACTTATTCCATCTCTCTCTCTCTCTTTCTCCAGTGTCCATATGGTCAGATGAATGTTAAAGATCCTTCCAAAAAGAAGCGGTTCAATTCCTTTTTCTACGCTTGAGGATCGAAGCCTTTTGCATCATACCATGAAGGAGAGGGGGAGTCAGCCATCACTCCCACTTCTTCCTTCTTTTCTGCCCCCTACAGCTTCCACATTTTGCATAATGTCATTCCTTTGACCTCTGCTGTTCTGCATCCTGAATATTTTCCAATTGCAATAAAATAAAAAGCCCATGTGTGCTCCAGTGGCGCTGAGCCATTGACAAGGCTTTTTCCCTTTCTCTGGTGTTATAAGTGGCTGGCTGGGAAGAGATGGTTGCTTTGCCTTCCAGAGTTATCAGGCTGGAGAGGGGAAACCAGCCACTCTCAAGCTAGCTTTGTTTTGCTTGGTGGTGCTGAGCTACGCTTTGAGAAACATTTAAATGCGGCTTTAAAAGACAGGTTCTCTTCTAGCACAAGGTTGAAAAGAAAGTCTCCAAACTGATCCATAACACAATCATTGGATTAACATCTTTGTCCTGAATGCTCTAACTATATTTGCTCTGCAAATGTGTGTTCGTTTGGCTGCAAGCTCAACAAGATATTCTTAAGCAACTGCAGGCTTGTTTGGACGCTTAAGTGGTGGAAGCTGGTGCCCATTAGGACTTATAGGGCAGAAGCAGGGGGGAGGCCAACAGCAGGGGGAGCCAGAGCCAATGATAGGCAGAGTCATTCTGATTTTGTTCACATTCTTCTCCCTGCTGTGTTAAGAGGAGGAGACCGAGACTAAGGAGGAGGAGCTGACAGTGTCACCCCATAGACTGGTTTTAAGTAAGGTAGTAAGAAGATGCCTGCTTCTTGGGAGAAAAGCAATGACAAACCTAGACAGCATCTTAAAAAGCAGAGACATCACCTTGCCGACAAAGGTCCGTATAGTTAAAGCTATGGTTTTCCCAGTAGTAATGTACGGAAGTGAGAGCTGGACCATAAAGAAGGCTGATCGCCGAAGAATTGATGCTTTTGAATTATGGTGCTGGAGGAGACTCTTGAGAGTCCCATGGACTGCAAGAAGATCAAACCTATCCATTCTCAAAGAAATCAGCTCTGAGTGCTCACTAGAAGGACAGATCCTGAAGTTGAGGCTCCAGTACTTTGGCCACCTCATGAGAAGAGAAGACTCCCTAGAAAAGACCCTGATGTTGGGAAAGATGGAGGGCACAAGGAGAAGGGGACGACAGAGGATGAGATGGTTGGACAGTGTTCTCGAAGCTACTAACATGAGTTTGGCCAAACTA
This sequence comes from Lacerta agilis, assembly GCF_009819535.1. Lineage (NCBI taxonomy): Eukaryota > Metazoa > Chordata > Lepidosauria > Squamata > Lacertidae > Lacerta > Lacerta agilis. Next base: position 15,301,490 of record NC_046317.1, read on the forward strand.
CGAGAGGCAGTGAAGGATAGGCGTGCCTGGCGTGCTCTGGTCCATGGGGTCACGAAGAGTCAGACACGACTGAACGACTGAACAACAACAAGGTAGTAAGCAGGTGGAGGCAGGCTGAGGGCAGACAGAGTTTAGTGAGACACTGCGCTTGCACTAATAGACCAGCTCCCCTGCATGTATATATCACCTGATTTTGTTACACCAGATTATTCTACATTTGATGAACGGCAGCTGAATGTGACGCAGTTGGGGGAAATTGCCGTTAAGGTGAGAAAGACGTGGTACCTACTCCCATACAAAAGTCATCAGCAGATCTTGCATCTTCCAAGAGAGAAAGAGAGAGCATGTCTAGGTGACCCACTCATTCCTGGCTGGCCGCTGAATGTATGAACTCTACTGAAAAGCACCTTGTCTGAAGTGATAGGAAAGTTCCGCCTGTCAAGTTGGATCATTGCCTGCTCATTTGCACATGCATGGGCAGGGCAGGGAACTATTTTGCTGCTTGAGGGGCAAATTCCCTCAGGGGAAAGCGGTCCTGTCCTGGGGCCACCTACCACCAGCAGGCAGAGGCTAAACATACTGACACACACTGGACACGACACTCACACATGCTAGGCTCAACAAATTTGTGCACCAAGGGGAAGACAGAAGGTTTAATGTGCAAAACGGACAGGAAGGCTGTAAAGGAGTGTGTTTGGCATTTACCTCCACTTGCAAGCTTTGCTAAGAAAAAGACTATGTTGAGAGGAACCACAGCAAACTTGCAAAACAGGAAGACACTGCAAGTTTCCTCTGCATGTTGAGAAACGGGTTCTCCTTTCTCAGTGCACAGGGAGGATGCCAGGTGAACTGGTACTGCAGGAAGAGAGTGGCCTTTGCCTGCATAGCCAGCTTGGTTCTGCCCTCTCAGCAGTGGCACTTCCTCTCACCTGCAAGTGGCGGTGACTCCCAGAATTACTGTACCACAAAAGGCATGTAACCAGTTAATTGGTGAGGGAAACCGATGCAGAGGAAGAAAGTATGTGGCCCGTGCGTGGGGGGGGGCAGAGTGAGAGACATGGCTGGCGAAATTTGGGCCACAGACTCCCCATCCCTGCACTTTTGATGCTGCAATGATGAACACACACGCACAAGCCAGTCTTCAGCTGACGTTCTTGGATTAAACCCAAGCCGTTCCACTGTTGAGACCTGTCTTAATGCTTCAGTCAATCAGCTCAACTGCCTCAGGACTGGGATGCCTGGCTGGAAATGTTCGACATACACTTGTGTGGCTTGGACGCTTCGTGGAAGTCAGTAAGGCTGGCTTCCAAACCACTCTTCTCATGAGCAGGATGTATGTTGCAACATGGGTGGTGTCAGAGCAGGAGCAGGGTGCAAGTGCCTCCCCCACAAACTAGTTCATTCCCACCCACCTATTATTATTATTATTATTATTATTATTATTATTATTATTATTATTATTATTAGTTTGCTAGACTTTGGTCATTAACAAATACCTTTTGTTTGTTCCAGAGAGCTTATCATCATCATCATCATCATCATCATCATCATATCCCACCCATCAAACTGAGTTGCCCCAGCCACTCTGGGTAGAATACAACACACATCTAAAAATACACTTTTTGCCCTTTCTGTATACCCCAAAATTTCCCCCCTAGTGCTGCCATTCTGAAATGTGGCTTCAATAAATTATGGATCCAATTGCAAATATCTCTTATAGACCTTGGAAAAGACCGTGGATGATGAATATACAAACCAGGATTTATTGATTTATTTATTTATTTATTTATTTATTTATTTAAAGTTGAGGTCTATAATTTCTAACACAAATAAAAATAAACTCCACGGTTGTACACACCTTCCCTCCTTATTCAAGGAAAAGTGAGACAATAGTTCATTGTGAACTTCTGTTGCACCCAAAATGGAAGGGATGGTTACTGCTTCCGCCTTCCTGAAAAAAATGTCCATCTTCCTGAATTATTTTTTAATTGATTATGGCTGCAATCAAACTCACACGTGCCATACAAAGCAGGGCACATTTTGCAATATCAGACTTCTTGCCTCCACAACTCAAGAGGGAAGAGGCTGGGTGGGGGGTGGGTGGGATGTGTGACCTTTGATGCATTTCAGCTTTTGTTGTGCTTATTTGTTTGAGCCTGATCAACAAACATAGCAGAATCAGGTGAAATCCTGCAGTGGTAGAATGGACTGTGACACTTCAGGATAGGATGGGCAGTGGTGTCCCTCTTGCATGCTTCCCCACTTACACAACAACCTCCCTACAGCTTACATGCCCATCCCTATTACAGAGCATATCTACTTCCCTTCCTGCAAGTAGGAAATAGTTAACTTGCTGCAGCATTCAAAAAATGTGACATTCCCATTATTAAATAAGTCTATTCTGCTGTCTCTGAATTCTACCTTCTCTCTGCTATGTATCCCGCTGAAAATGCAGAGGGAGGCTTCAAGGGAAATAACTTCGCCTCTTTGGAGGCCTAAGGCCACCCAGTGAGCTTCACTGGCTACAGGGGATGTGACCCCTGATTTCCCAGGTCCTAGTCCAGCATTCTTCCCACTGCAGCCCACTGGGTCTCAGATGAACTACAACTCCCAGCTGCCCTTGCCAGCTTGGCCAATGGTCAGAGATTGTCAGGGATGATGGGAACATCTGCGGCGGCCCACAGATTCTCCACCTCTGGTTTAGAATCTCCCATCAGTAGGCTAGAGCATGGGACTCTTAATCTCAGGGTCACGGGTTCAAGCCCCATGTTGAGCAAAAGATTCCTGCATTGCAGGGGGCTGGACTAGATGACCCTCATGGTCCCTTCCAGCTCTATGATTCTATGAATACCAGTCGCTGGGAATCACAGGTGGGGGCGGGGGAGAGAGTGCTGTTGTGCTCAGGTCCTGCTTGCATGTTTCCCACCGGCATTTGGCTGGCCACTGTGAGAACGGGGTGGTGGACTACATGGGGTCTGTAAACACCTTGCCCGGTTCCCCATGGAACTGAACGCCAGGGGGCGCGCTCCCGAGGTTTTACAATTTATTTTCATTTTTAGTGGCGTTTAGGTTGGAGGAGGTGCATCCGAGAAGCGCGCGCCATTGCAGCCTGCGGGAGTTAACCTCTTGGTAAGGCGGCGTCATCTTCAGCACTTTTCTCTCCAGAGAAAACTTTAGTTCTTATTGCATCCCTACCCGGCCCTTTCCTCCAGGGAGCTCAAGGTGGTTCCATAGCTCCCGCTCCTCTTCCCCATGACCCTCACCATCACTCGGTTAGGTAGGTCAGGCTAAGAGCTAGTGACTGGCTCAAGATCATCCCCTGAACTTCACGGCCACTTGCGGATTTGAACTCCGCGCTCTAGTCCAGCGCTCTAACCACTGGGCAATACTGTCTCTCTTTGAGCAACACCACCAGAAGCAAGAGTCACTGCATTCAGTGAAGATTTTCGATGGGTTAATAGATACTTAAAAATGCACTGCTAACTCATGATCCAGCTTAGTATAACAGCAGCAACGTCTGTCTCTCCCTCCCGGATTCCAGCCCAGGAAATCTCCCGTCCTTGGTTGACTTTACAGCTGAAGGATGGATCCCCTGCACGAGTCTTACTGAGGTCGCTTCCTCAGCTTCCAGGGACAAACAAGGAGGAGCCGTCCATTATTGAGGGCGGCCGCAGCAGGTGGCTTTGGCGGCAGGCCGCGTTTCCTTTCTCCGTTTTGGGCAATTAATTAGACCGAGGAAGCTCTTTTTAAGGAAAAGGAAAAGAAATATATAGCGAAAGCCTTTTATGCGTGTCTACTCATAAGTAAGGGAAGTGTGTATACTGTATAGACTGCAGCAGGCTTCAGTTGCCTTTATTTTAATGGGAAATCCCAGCCTGTGCTAAATTCTTCCGATGATGCTGATGATGCCGTCCATCTGACTGGGGTTGCCCCAGCCATTCTGGACGGCTCCCAACAAAAAACAGTAAAAGCACAACAGCACGCACTGAAAACTTCCCTGAACTGGGCTGCCTTCAGGTGAAGGGAAAAGATGAGCTTTGGATCGGAGCCTTGCTCGCTGCATCTGTTCCCATGGATAACAACTTCTCTTGCTCGGCCTCTCCGCCAGCTCAGGGCGCTATGAGCGGCGTTTGACATCTAGGAAATGGAGAATTCAGGAAAGAAGTGCCTTGCCCAAGGCTGCCTTGGAAATCGGTGTCATTTCTTTAAAAGGAAATGCAGCGCGGGTGCATTGCAAGAAGCAACTCCGAAGAGTTAAAGTGACCTGTGTTTATGAATACAAGCTTCCCTAAGAACTTTTATGGGTGGTTCCATAAAAACGAGCATTTCGCCATACCTAATGGGTCTGTATCCAGTGGTTTTAACCATTCTTCCTACCGTCTGGCAGGACGTTAAAGAGCCCCGATCCACACATACAGGTCTCAACGTTTGGTGACTGTTCGCTAAACAAACGTGTAAACGCTCTCTATGGGAAAGGACGGAGTTTTAGATTGTGCGTAATAATCAGGAAGCTTTTCCTCAGAGTTCGGGACTGGTGCTGCAAGCATCCCGTGCACGTGTGAATGCACCTTTCCTGACCTTGCCACATGGCTGTGTGGGCACTGCGGTAAGTTTGATTATCGTTAGGTCAAAGGAAAGACGTTTCTGTGGGGAGGGAGGGTTCAGACTTGCTTTGCGCAAGCAAAGGATCCAGCAAGTTCAGCTCCTCCAGATCACCGCAAAGGGTTGCGTTTCCTGTCAGACCTGGACTGCCATCTTCACATAGGAATTGACACCGTGAGACTGAGTTCGGCTATGTGGTTTAGATGGTTTGCTTAGAAAGCGGGGGGGGGGCCTAGCCCAGGGGGCCGCATTGCTTTGGGGAGGCCATATGCCAATCAATGGGGGTGGGGCCAGAAGCAACAAGTGGGCGGGGCGAGGAAGGGATCATTCCCCATTGCAACCGGCCAGAAGTCGGGCTTAGCTCCGTCCACACGGAAAATCGTTTCTCCATCACCTGCCCTCCACGCAAAATGCATGACGACAGTTCAAGGAGACTTTAGAGCCAGGCAGAAGCGCCCCAGGAGGATCAAGAGCAGGGTGCGTGGCATAAGAAGGGCGCTTAGCCTGGGGAGCAGGTTGAGGGCCACATCTAGTGTATTGAAGGGCCGCGTTCTCTCTGGCTCCAAGGTTCCTTTTGTGTAAGCCCCGCAGGAGGCAGACGCTCCCATGGAGAGGGGTGTCTGGACCTGCACATCGCACAGATGCAGCGTAGTCCTGTTGCTGTTTACTCAGAAGTAAGACACACTTCCCCAGTAAAGTGAGCACAGAAGGAGCTGTCTTGTAGCTGGATGGCTGCTACCGTACACACACATTTCCCCTTCGTGTCAAAATAAGTTCAGAGGGAACTTTTATGGAGTGAACGCAAAATTGCCCAATCCCGCGCAAGCAACCCCACAGATGCCCGTGTGGGACTCGATCCTAGGAAACGGTGTGCATGGCGTTTCCAGACACGGAGCCTCTCCAACCTGCTGCAGCAATGAGTCTCGAGACACCCTAAACATCAGCAGATTTAGCTTGGCATCAGGTTTGCAGCCCGTGGCACCCAATTTCTGACGCCATCCACAGTTGGGAGAGCAACTCTCTTCGTTTCCCATTATATTCTCCTTGCGCAAAACCATCTGCCAGCCTTTCCTCAAAGAGCTGCTTTAAGCTAGACGTAGCGCTTCGATCAGCGTCTGCTGCCCTGTTCACCTGCTCGCCTCCTTGCCTTGCAGGTGGGCAGCTGCGGCCTCTGTCGTAGCTTTGCATAGACTGCGCCCCCGGGCGAGTGAAATGAACGAAACAATTTGCAAGGGTTTGGAACAGTGAGAGCGCCGGCGTACAGAGGTCCTTTTCCCTCTCTCCCTCCCTAACCCCCACATTGCCTGGAGAATGCAAGCGGGGAAGGTCCCTAGCTCAGTGGCTGAGCGTCTGCTTTGCATTAAGAAGGTCCCATGTTCAATTCCCGGCATCGCCAAGTAGCAGGGTCGCCATCTTGCCCGCAGGATTGTGGGTGCCCGCTGCCGCACATGGATGTGCAACACTTGCACCTAATGTGTGCGATGTCATGCAGCCAACAGCCAGCGAGGCACACTTCTAGGCGGTGAGGGACTCGGACTTAGAGGCAGAGAGACTCTGCTTCCCCTCCCCAGCCCCACGCCTCGCTGGCTGGCTGCGAAGGACAGAGCTGAACTGCTTCTCTCCCTGCTGGCTTTTTTCATTGACTTTGTGGGTGCCTGGCCCCCACAATTATATTATTGTGGCTGCCCAAGCTCCCTGAAGTTGGCTCCTATGATAGATAGATAGATAGATAGATAGATAGATAGATAGATAGATAGATAGATAGATAGATAAATAGATAGATACTTTATTGTCATTGTACATAGTACAACGAAATTGAATACCGTCCCACATTTACAGCCACATATACGCATTTATACATTTACAGCCACACATACACATACATACCATCCATCACCACTAAGGAAAAGAGGCCCCAACACAAAACTGGGCTTGTTTGGTGGTGGGGCCGCCGCTGCTCAATCTTTGTAACGCCTTTGCTGCAGAGACTCCGCACGTTTACTTTTTTAGACGGCTGCTGAAGCCTCTTTGAAAGCAAGATTTGAATGTTGGCTATTCCGCAGCTTGTAGAGACTGTCCTGCTTTTCACTGAGACAGGACATCTCGTGGTGGTGCCGCTGTCCCGCCCCACCCCCTTTCTAAATAGCTTGTTTTACTGTTCTTCCCAATGCTTCAATTATTGGGGGCGCGTAGCGGGAAGGGCGAGTGGGAAAGGTCGAGGAGCCCCTAATGAAATCCACAAGCCCCGCTCCTGCGTGGCTGTCTTCAATTTTAGCCAAATCATTGCCTTCCCCAAACAGTAGCGAAGGGTGGGGTGGGGTGAAAGGGGGCACTACAACAAGTAAGAACGAGTAATCCGAGAACTGGTCTTATCTTGTTAACCTTTAGATTGTGTAGGTAGGATTTGTTTAACGTCAGGCGCTTTGGAGAAGGATGTGTATGAAGATGCCTTTTGTATTTTTCTGCATGCTGAAAAGCCCCCCTGCTTTCTTCAAAAACGAAACAGAGCAATGAGGATTCGGCCCATAAGGTTCTGCACTCTTTCTTTCCCGGTTCTTCCTATTCTCTACCTCCCCGCCCCGCTTTAACTTTAAGGAACCTCTGACGCCAGAAGAAAACTAGGAGCATCTGGTCATCCCACAAACAGAAGGCCGGGTGGGGTGGGGGACAGAGAGAGAGAGAGACTCCAAGCGCTATAACCTTCAGCAGGTCCGCTGCAAGCCTCCTCCCCACTACTAAAAAACCCCTCAGATTATTATTATTATTATTATTATTATTATTATTATTATTATTATTATTATTATTATTATTATTATTATTATTATTATTATAAAGGCCACGTGAGTAACACACTGCATCCATCCTGCCATTAGGCAAGATGAAGTGGCAGACTTAAGGTGGTTCCTTCTGGGGAAGGACCACTTCAGATTGCTGGTGAGGGGAGCGGAATCAGATTTGAGAAGAAATCCGCGCGCCCCTTACAAAGGACTCTACGCGGAGCACATTAGTATACAATGGAGAAGAGGTTAAGGAAGTTGGGTTTTTGTTGTTGTTGTTTTTTTAGGGGGGTTGTGTAAACATCGGAGGCTATGTCCACAATACCGCGCTCCATACACACACCTGAAGTGGTACAGTCCACAATCCAAGCACCTTGTTCTGCCTAATGCGTCGAATTTATCGTGCGTAAAGAGATGGAGCCGAAGGGGGTACCCTACTCTTTAGCTGCTCTGAGGCATATAGGACGGCGCTTAGTAGGGCGGAGGAGACCTCTGCTCGGAGATTTGCTACTTTTTTTGGAGCGTAAATGGAGACCTCGGGGGCTATTCGAAGCTCTTATTCCAGCAGTAGTAAAATACTTTGTGGGGTGCTTTTAAAGCCAAACCAACTTAGTTCCTCCAACTAAAGTGGGACCACGCTTGTCTCGCCACATCCCACCCTCCCTTTGGAAAGGTGGCCATATGCCACTCTCTTCTGTGTGCCTCGGCACAAAGACTTTCCCCTCTCTCACACAAACACATATCCACTCCACTCACTGAAATCGACGAGTCTTAGAAGGGCTGGATCTTACCCAGTATTTTTGACAACTGGAAAGTGACGGTGGTTCGGTGGCTCGGTGGCACGATTTATTTAGTGTCTAAAATACAGGACGTTTAATTTTTTTATTTTTGGAAAAAGAGAAAAATAAACAAGAAGTTTATGCGCTGTGAAGAAGCTTATGCGCTGTCTCACCCACTCGCGTGAGACAGATTTCTTTCCCACCCAACTCTTAGATATATTCACCTTCTGTGTTGTTGTTGTTGTTTAAAAGCCATTCATCCCAGATATGAACAAAGTTGATCATCCCATCATCATTAGTCGATGAAGGAACTGATCACAGAGAATTATCATGACGTGGAGCTGAATTGAGAAAGGTTGCACAAGAGATAAAAGCAGACGAGAGGAGAGCGACCATCCTCCTCTCACGGTTTCACATTATTGATCAGCTATCAGTTCCTCCCCCCCTTCCTGTTGTGGACAGAAACCGCGATTTTTTGTGGCTGGTCGTAAACATGTAACTATGGGAATTAATTTTTATTCCGCTGCTAGTTCTTGTTTTTAACAGAATGGCATCGAAATTCCAAGTAAGGCGTTCTTAGGGTCGGGCTACAAATAACCAGCTGCAGGAGCAAAGGAGCCAATTCCTAAGGGCCGAGGTCCCTTCGCCCCCCCTAAAATATTTGACCCCCCCTCCAAGTTGATGGGCATTGCCATTCAAATATTTTATTCAATATCATAAAATATAAATCCTCTTGGCATTCCTGTGCAAGAGGAAGATGGTCTTAGCGAGACAATCGACTGGGAACTTCACCTGCGGAGGCAGCTCGGTTGAAACGGGCGCCATCAGCCGAGCAAAACCACTAACCTCATTCATTTCTGGGCGAAGGGGCGGGGGCTTGCGCAGGAGACTTTCCCCACGTCGATTGCGTCCTTGTCCTTTTCAACTCTGGGAATAAAGTCTGTGCAGTGATTCTCCCCAAGTCTTTGCAAGGTGACTTCCAACCCTCGCCTTGTCTCCCCTGTTTCTTTGGCCTCGGTGGATCGCTCTTTCAGGGGCATTGCTGTCATCCTAAGGAAGGAAGGAAGGAAAGAGCAACAAGAGTGAATCCCATTCCTACAAGCACCTGATTCTTTATTTAATTGAGTTAAGAAGGGGCCCGTGCTTCTGCAGTCCTCCCTGCTTTCCCTTAGAATAATCCTGTGCGCTTCAAGTTCCTCTTTAGCTGGCCAAGCCAGGTCTTCTCTCCGCATCCGCGGATCAGATCAGATCACATCAAGTTGACGATAGAGAGAGAGAGAGAGAGAGAGAGAGAGAGAGATAGTTCTTTTTAATGGGAAGGCATCAGACATCCCGTAGGCTAGCAACAGTGTTCTTTTTTCCTTTAATACATATATATATATGTATGTATGTATGTATTTCAATATACACAAACACACAGAGCTCGCACTTTCAGACAAGAAGAGGAGCGCGCAGGAATCGAGGCTGAGGCGCTCTTGTAAATCAATCCACCTAGACCTCAATCCTGGCAAAGCGAAGGGAGGTTGCATTGTGCGCCAAACAGCGTCTCTCTCTCCCCCCCCCTGATGCATCTATTGGGGAGCGGGGGGTGGGGGTGGGGTGGGGAGGAGACGCTTGGCAGCTCCCTTCATCCCTCGTTTCCAGTCATGCTCTTGGCTCCCTCGTTTTTCTTTACCGCAAGGTCTCCCTCACCTGATCACTGATGGAGTGCTAAGCAGGCAGACCTCGCAGCTTTGCGAATACTGGCAGGTAGGGTCCGATTTCATAATTATTATTTATTTATTTATTATTGCTTTTCATTTGCTGGGAAAGGGAATTTCTATCTATTAGTATTACTACTAACCGCATTTCTACATGGGATTATAGATCCCCTCAAAAGCAAGGCGCTGTGGTATAAGATGCCAGAGGTTAGACATTTGCGCCAGTTCTCCATAGAGGTGTGGTGGAGATTGCGATCGGGGGGCGGGGGACGGGAAAGAGAGAAAGGAAATAGAAAGAGCGGAACTCTCATTCCCCACCCCCACCCCCAATTAGCTAGTTTTTTTTTTAATTAACGCAGGAATCCTTTGCGAGAAGGACCAACCTCCTATTCTTGGTTACATCACCGCGTCTCTCCCTTCCGTTCCTCCATCCCCAAACCCATCCCCCTTTCTTGCTCCTTAAGGAGGAACCACTTTGGGGGCCCCCAAATAAACACCCCTTTCTAGACCTCTTCAGGTAAGACGCTGCCTTGAACGTTTGCTACAGATCTCAGGGTTGTTGCTGCTAATAATGATGATGATGATGGCGATAAAAATAAGAACAATAACTTTTACAACAGCAACCTGCATTTCCTCAGGTGTGTTCCCATTTGAGGCATGGAGACGTGTTTTGAGTGTTTTGTGTGGGTGTGTGGGTGCCTTATCTGGACAGGATCCGGTCGGTGGTGGAGCTTAGAAGTCAAGCTGGCAGGTTTGGGGGGCTGCTTCAAGGGAAGAAGGGGTTTCTTTGAGCGCGGGGGTTTTGCATCTGGGCTCGCCAGAAATAAAACCAACCCTCCTTTTGCAATGTGAATTTTTACGCGCTCTCCGTGCGCCTTTTCCCTACCTCGGTTCGCCTCGCCTCGCTGGCAAACTGGCTTGAGTCGCAGGCGGGCGAGGTATACAAGGAGAGCTTCCATTATTAGCTCCAGAAGCCCTTTTCTTAAAACCCCTTTCGCGTTACAGACCCGGCCGCCGCCTCCCCCCCTTTTTACGGTCCTCTTTCTCTGGCTGGAGGCTGGAGACCTGCAATCCGGCGCCAGGGGCTTTTCTGTCCGCTTCTTAAAAGCTCCTCGTTGCTTTGCTCCAAATCATCCTCCCCCCCCCCCCTTTCAGTTTAATCGGGTAGGAGAAAACTTTTATTTCTCTTTCTCATCTGAACATGGGCATCCTTGGAAGGTTTCTTTTGCTTCTTGCCTGTTGGTCCCGGCACAAATGAGTAATAGTTAAAAATTAAAAAATGAGGGAACCTCAGTAAACAGCAAAAAAATGGTTCTTGAGACAGCCAGAGGAAACAGACAGGGGAAGGAAGGCGAGCCGACGCTTGGTACCACTGGAACCTTAAACTGAAAAAACAACATCCCTGAAAAGGAGTCCTCGATAAAGACTAGTGAGAAGGGGAGACTTATCTTGGAGGGACTTTTGCCTCCTTTGCCTTGTTTGACATTTTGATTCCGTTCCTGCGCTTGATGTGCGTGTGAGATTCAGGAGGCGATTACCAAAATAATTCTGCTCCTTCTGGGCGCTTCCTTTGTTTTTCTAAAATATAGGTGTACTGCGCTCTTCAATACAATGGACTTGAACCAGACTCACTTAAGCAAGTCAAGTCCCACTGATGTCAAGGAAAGGATCTGAGCACGTGCTTCGTTGAATCCAAGGAAGCCCTGAACTTTTGGCAGCCTTGTGCACACTAGGTGCCTGTGAGATGCATCTTCAGTGGAGCTTACTCCCAAGGAAGTGTGCGTAGGCTTGCACCCTTAATCATAATATTAATGGTCCCTTCAGCCTATACATGTATGATTAAGAGTGCAATCCTTTGCCAACTCAGATGAGAGTAAGCCCCACTGAAGACACCCTGGGACCTTTTGCTTTCTCAATGCCATCATCACACTCTGGAGCCAACCTGGAGACAGTTATGTTTCATCGCCAGCCAGCTCTGGAGGCCCCGAACAGGGATTATAACGCTCCAAACATAGCTAGATCTATCGTTAGCTCCCTCTAGCAGAGGAGAAGATCAGGAAGCGGTGTCTTTTGAAAGACTGGGGGACGTCTGAGATCCAAGATTCCCCTGAAAGGAGGAATCTGTTGGTGATTTTTGGTCCACAGTCACTCAGACGATGAAGAGTGACTCGCCTTGTCCCTTTACGCGATGATGTGGATAGAATCAGTCACCCTTCTGAGTCTCTCTCTCTCTCTCTCTCTCTCTCTCTCTCTCTCTCTCTCTCTCTCTCTCTCTCTCTCTCTCTCTCTCTCTCTCTCTCTCTCAGGTCCCCACTGCTCTATCAAAACAGAGCCAGGCCACTTTCCGTTCAGAGGGAGCCAGTGCGTAGAGCAAAATGATTAGCCGTCTCCGCTTTCGGGTTTCCTTATCCTCCCTCTGTCTAATTATTTGTTGGTCAGTTATTAATCCGCACGTGGATACTTTGTCCTAGAGGCAAAGACAAGCCCCCTTCACGCTGTAATAGGCTTTAGACCCTCGCCTGTGGCGGAACAGGGGCCGGACGGAGGGTTCCAGTGGCTCCCCTCCCCATCTCCTCTCTTCTCTTGATAATCGCTTGGATTTCTATTTTATTTCTTTAAACCCTCTCGCCGGAGCATGTTGCTTGCCTGTGCCAAAGCCCGGCTGCTTCGCAGGCTCGCCGCCAACGGTTTTGTTCCCGAGGCTGGGGGAGCCGTTTACCGGGGGATTAGCCCGAGCCGAACAAATCGCCCCCATCCATCCTCCACGCGCCTTGAAGCGCGGAGTGCAAAATCTGGAGCTTTGTATTTCACTACACCCCCGTATTCCGCTCCCCCCCCAAAAAAACCCTTCTCCTCCTACGACAATGGATAAGCATGATGGCCGTGTGAAAACGACGCTTGTCACTATCTACCATTTAATGCTCCAACAAGGAGCGCAGGTTATCTGCTATATTCAGATTCTGTTGTAAGAACAGGCTTGGTGCCCTCCCCTTTGGCGCTTCATCTATACGAAATGATGATTATGATAACAAAAGCAACAACGATAGCAATCCATTCTATTTGTTATTAATTATGATGGTGGCAATAATTATGATAATAAATAAATCCGCATTTATACAGAGCGTCCGGGAGCTTCTGCGCCCAGTGGCTCCACAATGCTTGACACCCCCCCCCCCCCCAAAAAAAAATGTTTTTCCTAATTTGGGGCGTCTACAAGCTATGTTTCGCTGCAGGCCCCAAACAGGGAAAGGGCATTCTCTTCCAAACCCAAAGTATATGCCAACAACAGGGCAACCCTCGTTTAGCCGCTGGCTTTCACCTTGCGCGTCCTCTAGGATTTCCCGAGCGCGGTTGTATCTCTCCGTCTCTCCCACCAGCAACTCCTCCTGCCCCCAATTGCTCACATACCCGGGGGGTATTTTGCCAGCTCTTTCTCCGAGACGCCTCCTTCGCCCCCTCCAGCCTTCCTGCAAGCGGAAGCCCTTTCCAGCTTCCCGAGGAAAAAAAAGGGAGATCTGGAAAGAAGAAATTGAAGGAGATTCACCTTGACGTGCTGAAAGAAAGGCCTTCGGAAACTCGCCGGCTTTTCGCAGGAAACTCCTCAACATCCCTTCTCCGGGGGAAGACCCGGGAGGTGCTGCTGTCCAACACAACACGCCTTATGGCGACAATCCTTTGTGCCCTTGACCTGTGAGGAAACCCCCATTAAAGTCGGTGTGGGGTTCGTTTTTGGGTAGAGAAGCATAGGATCGGGTTGCGCCCTTGCGCAAGAGCAGCAGCAGTGTTTGGGGTTGCTTCCGAGGACGGTGGATTTTGGATGAGTGTGTTTAGATAAGGTGGGAACACCCGGGTCTCCTTGGCTGAGTTCTTGCAGAAAAGGAAACACGTTGTCGTCATTTCTGTAGGTGTTTATTCCCCCACCCCTCGCAATAACACTGCGAGGTAGGTTTTGTGTGAAGGATCAGGCTCCGAAGGGAGTCCTCTCAAAAATATCAAAACTTGACCCAGAACAACTTTAGGGTTGCTTTTCATGAATGAAGCGTGCGTGCCCAACTCTAGAGAAAAGGAGGCGGGGTTTTGGTTACGTTATTATTTCGCTTCCCCTCCCGTCTAAATTTAGGACACGATCCAGCCAAAGTGAAGCTCTGTCAAGATCCTCATTGGTTTCAAGGGGAGAACGCTCCCTGGGCTTTTCAGTTTTCAGTTTTGCGCCTTAAGACTGTAAGCTCCTAGCGGCTGCAGCGTCTCGGAAGGACCCGGCATTTTTTGTTCTGCTCCTGCAGCCGTTCCGGCTTTGCCTTCCTAGCCAAGAACAAGCAAAGGAGTCTGGAGGGGGAAGGGAAGGGAAGCAAGCAACTTCCTAAGAAGAGAGCAATGCTCTCGCTTTCGATTACAGACCCAGGAAGGAAAAGAGCTTCAGCCCGGAAATGGTTTTTCTGGGGTTCTTCCAGGAGAGAAGAGGGAGCCTTCAAATCCTTTCCAGAGCGCTCACCTGGAGAGATCACCTATCCAGAGATCACTTTTTCCATCGGAATCTCCAGTTCCAAGACAGAAAGATGAAAAGGCGAAAGCAGAGATAGGCAGACAGGCAGCATAGTTAGACCGTCATCATTTGGGAACCAGGAGATCAACTGCGCGTTTATGGTTTAAACTGCAGGTACCCGGCCTGCAACCTGGGCATAGTGTTGCACCCTAAACATGTTCACTGAAAAGCAACCCTGTAAGTGTGCTTGGAGACCTAAGAAGAGTCCTACTGGACATCGGGTCAGCGACCACCCAAAGCCAGCCGCCTGTTCTCACAATGGCAATCTAGATGCCCCTGGGAAGCCCGCAGGCAGGACCTGGTTAAGCCCTCGGCGCCCTGACTTCACTGGAGGGCTAGGGGCTGCCTGGGTGCAGCAGGACTTCGAGTCGCCGACCCTTATGCGCAGAAGCAGCCTAGGAGTCTCTCTCTCTCTGGAGAGAATGCGAAGTATGGTTCGTGTTACAAGAGGAGGGTGGCTGGAGAGGGCGGCGAGGACGAGGCCCAGCCCAGCGCCCCAGTGAGGAACCGAAGAATGGCTTTAGGTCCTGGCCTATTATTGGAGGCCAGCATTCTGTCTCCAACTGCGCTCGGCCAAGTGTCTCTACGCGCTCAGCAAGCCCGAGGGAAATGGCGGCCTACTCCCTTTTTGCTGTTGCTCCTAGCCGGCTTTATTTTTAGCAAATAATAACTAACAAATAAATAAATAAATAAATAAATGACGGTAAATATAATATATACAGTCTATGTAAAAAAAAAAAAACATTTATCCCACCAATGGGCATCATGTGACTGAAGCATTCGGCATCCTGTCCTGACTCCATGAAAGTGGCTTTCCTAGTGAGAGTCAAATTTGCCTTCTAGCTTGTCAGTTGCCAGTATTAATCCTCCCTTCCATTGCATCATATGGAAATGAATTTCACGGTTGCTGTTGTTTTTAGTGCTTATCGCCTTTCAGCTGGAGTGCCAAAGGCGGTTGACAGTAGAACCTTATAGAGCTTTAGAACGAAGCTCCTCTTGACACCACAGCTCCGACCTTTTAAATATCCGCATACCCTCTTTTGATCCTGGATCTGTTTAAAACAACGAGAAACAAGTGTGGTTTTTATCACCTACTAAACGGTTTTAGACCTGGCGGTTCAGGTAACATCCAAACGACAGAGCGACCCGCACTTTTCCTGCCAACAAAATCTGACCCGTCCCTTCAAGGAGCAAATCCTAAACTGTCCCTCTTTTTCACTCCTAGCCTCATATTCCTGTAGATCAGCTTAATCCTCAGAAGACAGCTCCACGGAGTCCCATGCTTCCAGTTGTAGGCTGCAATCCTGTACGGGCCAGCCCCATCGAATGTAGTGGGGCTTTTTCAGAAAACGCACTAGAGTCTGCCCGCTTAGGCTGCAATCCTACGCCCACGGAAGAGCCTGTTCGTGGCATTCAAGTGGACATGTTTCTCAAGAGACGTGCCTGACTACCACTGAGAGCAGAGGCCGCAGCCACACATATACTTGGGTCCGGAGAGGCTTGACCCACAGAGGGATCCACAGCAACGAGCTCATAGGGCTGCAGGTTCTGCTCCATTCAAAGCCGTCGCAATTCTCCTCTAGGATTCCAGAGGGGCGGCATTGCGCCCAAGGAAAGTCTTTCCATTGTAACCTTTTCCGGCCATCTCTCTCTCTCTGTTTGTGTGTGTGTGTGTAGGTCCTGCCACAAATAAGCTTGATCCGTGAAAAGTCCTGGGTCTGTCCGTCTCTCTCTCTCTCTCTCTCTCTCTCTCTCTCTCTCTCTCTCTCTCTCTCTCTCTCTTTTCCTCCACCGGTTTCTGTGTCTGTCTCAGATTCCCCTTTCAATGGGAGATTTCTCTCCTAATTGCATTACTTACCGTAAATAGACAGCCCTGCTGTTCTGGGCTCGGGCGTGCCAACAGAAAGAGAGGAATTCTTTGTGTGTTTCAAAAAATTATAATCCAAGCTTATTTCACTTGATTGGCTTTCTCTTCTCGGTTCGAATGTGTTTTCTGAGTTGCTTTCTGCCTTTCGACCGGTTGATGCAGAGGGAGAGACCTATCCAGACGCAAAGGGCGCCCTTTTCCATCCCACCCTCGCGCCCCACGACTAAAGAACCACTAACAAACAGTGGGAGGGAAGGAAGGTTATCTCTTCCAGCCCAGTAAGGTCCGTGGCTTGGAAGGAAAGCGTTTGGGGGAAAGGCAGTGGAGGCTAGTGATGCCATTTCAGGAGTCACACTAGACTCTGCGGCGGGCATTTCTGAAGGGAGACTTGCTTCAGGGGAGGTCAGGAAACAGCCGGTCGGGGCAGCAATGTGAAAAGTCAACAGGGAGGCGAAAAGGGGAAATAAATGTACCAAAGAGAGGGGAGAGAAAGAGGAGATGAGGATTCCTGTGTTGGCCCCAAACCTATAGGATTCTCCCAAGGTGGAAGGGTCCGGCACCTGCCATGGACCAAGCTGTGTCCGGAGGGCGGAAACAGCTGGCTTCCCAGGTGCGCTTTCCTTTCTGCCTGGAGAAGAGTGCTGTGGGACTGGAAGCTTGCGCCCCACAGCTGAGCAACTCCGCTGATCCAATGAAAGGAGTTTTCTCGATCACATGATAATGGCTGAAAGTCATTAAAGAGCTGAATCCACAACCACTAAAGCCCACCCCATTAGGGAGTTCCCTAAACCTGATATTCCTTACTTCAAATATGTTCTCAAATTGAGGTTAATGTCTTTCTCGGTTCAATTGTTCCCTTACTCTAACATTATACGACGCATCCCCTGCCTTTTTTTAGCGTAGGTCTGGAATCAGATGAAACCCATATTTTAAAACACTAAAACGGTAAGAAACAGAGAAGTTTCTTCTTTCGGGTCTGCCTACGAGAGATGAAAAGTGCTCCTCCAGAAAAGGCGTCTCCCAACACGCGCAAAGTCCCGCTTCCCGATCCCCAACCCGCGAGATTTCTTAAATCTGCTCCCTCGGTTCTTTCGCGTGGAATTGGGGGCCATGGAAGCGAAGCAGGGGCTCCCTCCGGAGTAACCGGCTTCCACTCTTGAGGGCGCGATCCCGCCCAACGGAAGCAGCTGGGAGATTGCTAACCGCGAAAAATGTACGCAGTGCGATCCTGTGCACCTTGGCCAGGAAGTCGGTCAGTGGATTGATCTTAAAATCCTCCCTCCCTTCCAAGAAGGCGTGCGCGGGATGGCAGCCACGTGCTTCCCCGGCTTGCTCAGCTCAAGGTGGGACTTGGGGATTTGCTTAAGGTGGAGAAGATTGTGCCTCTTTCTTTCCAGCAAAGTCCCTCCAAAGCCCAGATTCATTCAAAGAAATCCGCCTTTTTCTCTTATTTCTCTTACACACACACACACTTTGCCATTGTTAAAATGCGTTTTGAACTTGAGTACTGAACGCCGGATAGGGATTTGAGGAAGGGAGATGGACTGGAGGAGGAGGGGGTGAGGGTGAGGGTGGGAGGAGCAGGAATACAATCTGGGCCCACACAAGCCACCCCCCTAAAAAAAAAAGACCCCCTCCCTCCTCGTGGTTGCAAGGGGGGGTCTGGCTCTCCCCCTCCCTAGGAATATTTGTCACCGCTCTTGCCCATCTCTGTGGGGGCTGAGAGGAGTTTGACAGCTCTTTGTTGTCTGTATAAGAAGGGAGTTTGCGGGGAGGAAGGGAGGGAGGGAGAGTTGGGGGGGGGGAGCTGGTGGCAGCTCGCGGGCGAGAACTCCTCCTCCTGAATTATCCAAAATGGGTTGGCTTTCGCCTCCAACAAATTGGACGGAGCCGCAGAGAGCAGCAGTCCCAAATCCGACCTAGAGGCAAGTGGGAACTTTTCAAGCAACCAGGGATCGCTGCTTGGAGAAATAACCGACCCCCTCCCTTTCCCCTGCACCCCCCTTACAAACCCTTGTTTGGTTTTAATTTGTGTATTTCTTTGATTTTATAAGAATATTAATCTCCCCTTTTGAGGGCCATAATAGTTTTTGCTCACCTCCCCCTCCCACAAAAAACTCCCGTTTTTCTAGTTCAGGAAGCTGCAAGACAAGTCTCCGCTTCGTGGGTTTTTTGCTTCGTCTCTGCTCTGCCCAATCCCTCCTTTTCCCCTTTTATTTCTTCTTCTTCATCACACTTTTTCCCCTTCTTCCTCCCTTTTTTTGGGGTCCGGCGTCGTTTCCCTCCTTGCCCGCCCAGGAAGGCGCCTTCTCCTTGCGCCACGAGGCGGGGGGCAGCTCCGCAAGAGACCCTCCTCCTCCTCCTCCTCCTCCTGCTGCTGCTGCTCGCCGTCCGTCCGGCCCGCCTCGCCTGCCTTCCGGCCCGGAGCCGCGACGCTGCTTCCCCGCGGGCTGTCTCGCCTCTTCTGCCGCCGCCTCCGCCTCCCGGCGCTTCGGATGCTCTAGCCCAAGACTCTGGGGCCTGTATATGGAAATAGTGGGGTGTCGAGCCGAAGGAACCGCTTGCCCCTTCCGCCCCCCAGCCATGCTTTTCCACGGCATCTCCGGAGGCCACATCCAAGGCATCATGGAGGAGATGGAGAGGAGATCCAAGACCGAGTCGCGCCTGGCCAAAGGCGCCCAGATGAACGGCCGGGAAGCGGTAAGGAGTGCAGGCGCGGGGCATAGGGGGTGTCGGGGGGAAGACGCGGGTCGCCAACCTGAAGGACGGGAAGGGAATGGAAGAGGGAGAGCGGGAGAAAAAATAAAAGTGTAGCTAGAAGAATCAATCAACCAAAATATTGCAGGGGCATCGGAGCCTCACGTTCCCATTCCCGACAGTTTCTCCTCGCAAAGTCAGCTTTCTGCTTGTTTACA
Organism: Lacerta agilis; assembly: GCF_009819535.1. Lineage (NCBI taxonomy): Eukaryota > Metazoa > Chordata > Lepidosauria > Squamata > Lacertidae > Lacerta > Lacerta agilis. Next base: position 15,320,673 of record NC_046317.1, read on the forward strand.
TCGAAACTGAGCTTGCCGAGATCGCGGGCTTCCATGAACTCCGCGAAAGTTGCAGTTTTAAAAAGAGCATTTCTCCACTTTGAAATTCGGGAGGATTTTTATTCGGCCGTTTGAATAGCCATATTTCACTATCTATATATTGCAGCAAGAGCCTACGAATATTGTGAAATCACAATTTTCATTCCAAGTAAGGTCAAGGAAGAGTTCAGTCCTGTTCGTGGTGGTTTGTTTTGTTCGTTTTTTTAAAAAATGTGATGCAAATAAAAATGAAAGCGGGATCCAATCAAAAAGTCCAGCCCGTCTGAATTAAGTAAAAATATATAAATTTACTAGAGAAGACTTTCTCCTTGAGTTGAGTGGGACTTACTTCCGAGTAAAGAATCTCGGGGGTCCAACAAGTTTGTTCTGGATCATTCCAGGTTGCGGTTAAAACCATACATTTATCACACGCATGCATGCATGCACTTATATATACCGTCCAGTATACGCTTAGCAGCCGGGTCCTAATAAAACGCATTTATTCGTAAGCAAGTCCAGGGGCATTTGCCTTCTGTTATGTTATGGATTAAATCTGATTGCAACAGGGCTGGAAGTAATGTTTAATATCGCCGTGTCTAGCAAGAAGCGGAGGGAGTAATTTGCGCGCTGCCGTAATTTCTACACCTTGGCGGAGTTTAGCTCCCATCCGCACATCCAACATCTTGGTACCAGCATCGCCATTTATATAAACGCATTTCCTTTGAATTTTTTTATTATTAGAAAATTCGGACAAGATTTCCTCCCGAACAATTTGCAAAGGCTCATTTAAAGTCCAGCATAACTACCAACACAAAGTGTTTATGGAGAGGGTGAAGAGACCCGACTTAAAACGAAATATTCTCTTTCTAAACTCTTCGAATGCTTTTCTGCTAATATATAGATTACCTTCGCTTTTCAACCCTAACGGCGCAGCTTGGGGGGGGGGGGAGAAGTACAGCACCCAAACAGAACAGAAATCGGTAGTGATATTAGGTTTAGAGAAAGGGCTGGTTCTCTCGGCCGCCGCCCTCCCCCCCAAAGCTTCCGGAAATGGTAATAAAAATGTCTCATAATTTTCACCAGAATTGCATTGAGGAGCATGAAGTAAATCCAGAGCTGCACGCAGACTAAGCCGCTTCCTTTCAGATGGTTTAATTCCCCGAGAACTCTCTCTCTGTGTGTGTGTGAGAGATGAAGGAAGTTTCCTTTTGCTCCTAAATCTCAGAGCTTCCGTTGAGCACCCACAATGAACCGAAGGAATGGCTCTGCAGAAAACTCAGCCTCGCCTCTTTGAACTGGCCTCTGGGTCCTCTCCCCATCCCCCACCAAGTTCATTAAGGAATTGGAGCAGGCTGGGGGTGGGGAGGCTCTGCTTGGCATTTCAAGCGCTTCCCTCCTCCCAGGGCTTTTTTGAGGGGGTGTGGGGGTAGGCAGATGATTTCCCCTTCTTCTCTTTTCGGGATTCAACGGTATTCGTATTTTTAATCAGCCGGAGGCTTAGTGGCGTCCCCCAAAAGAATCCTTTCTCTGCACTACTCTGATTTTCTTTTTCTTTCAAAAGATAAACTTTTGGAGAAAACAAAAGCAACTCACAAACCCCCTGCATCCATTCAGATTTTCATAAGATGTCGTCGGCTTGGGAGACCTTCTCCCGCCTTCCTGACTGATCGCATTTTGGATGCAAAAATCCAGGCGATTATATATTTATATATTATATATATATAAGTAGGAGATGAGTGGGAAACGACGTTTTAGCAGGGCATTTCGTCTTTATTTGGCATTTCCACCACTGAAGAATTTGATCTTTCTTTCCAAACTTCTGCAATCCGGTCCAACTCAGGGATGTTAGGCCCGGTGTGATAAAAGGGATTTTCTTTCCAGTAAACATTGTTTGGATGGAGCTTTTAAAATCGTACTTTTAAACTGGAACCAGACTTCCTCGGGGAAGTCGCTCTTCAGCCCCCTCCCCCCCCTTTTTGGTAATGAAGTCTTTCGGACCGAGTATTTTTTAAGGCTTGGCCTCTGATTATTTGCAAGAGAACGGAGCTGCTTTCGGTTTGCCGCCTTCAGGTCTTCCTTGGGAAGAAGCTTCTCCTTTGTAGGAGGCAAAAAAAGAAAAATTGAAAAAGAAAAAAGGGGGAAATAAAAAGATCCTGGCGGTGGGTACGAAAACAGTGCGGTGGGGTGGAGTTAAACTCGGTATCTTTGGAGCACAGAAAAACGCAGAAGTAAAACCTTGCATTGCAATCCCCTCACTAAGTTCATATCTTCCGCGGTAAAAGAGCGGCTTCTTCGCATTTCCGAGGCCATACGGCTGGAAGTCCCAAGTCTGGGTCCTTGGAAAGCGCAGAGAGTCTGGAAAAACGCGACCTAAAACCCACCCAAACCGCCTTGAAGTCGGGAATGAGGCCATGGCTAAGCAGTAGGAAGGTTTTGGGTGCTGGGAACGACGAAGCCCCTGTAGATTCTCCTGGCAAAAGTTATTTAGGGGTTGCCCCCCTTGAGACCCACTGCGTGTGTCATTAATTGGGGGTTCGTGGAGATCCTGGGTGGGTCTGATCCCGCAGCCCTGCTTCGTTCCCATTCCTCCCGGAGTTGTTGTTGAGTGTGGCTCTCCTTCCGCAGAATATGCCCCCGCTGAGCCCGGAGAAGCCTGCCTTGTGCGCCGGCTGCGGAGGGAAGATCTCCGACAGATACTACCTGCTGGCGGTGGACAAGCAGTGGCACCTGCGGTGTCTTAAGTGCTGTGAATGTAAACTGGCGCTGGAGTCCGAGCTCACCTGCTTCGCCAAGGACGGCAGCATTTACTGCAAGGAGGATTATTACAGGTAAAGCACCCCAGGGAGGGGAAAGAAGGGACCCAGTTTGGGGAGCGCCACGTTGCCCTCTGGGACTGTAAAAGACCGGCCCCCCTCCTCCCGACCAGAAAAGGTGCCTCCACAATCCTGGCTCAATTGGATATTCCTGGGAGAAATCAACCAGGAGCCGAGGAGCACTTCACACGTGCATGGTTTCCACTTGGGTCGCGTTCGCACAGATACGGGTTTATCAGTCTGCGCTGGCTCAACTGCTTACACTCTGGGGTTCCAATGCCCCGCTGAAAATGACTTTCACGTGTGAATGGTGGGAACCCCCCCCCCCAATGTGGGAAGCTCAGCAAGAGCTTTCATGTCCTCTCCGATTGTTGTGGTTTTCAAGGGCGTTGCTTTAGGCGCTTAGCTGCTGGGGTGGCGAAATCAAAGTGACGCACATGATGCCCGTGTGAAGCACCGAACGTGTGTGTGAAATGTTGCAGCGCGGAAAGGAACAAACATCGGGTCATATAAAAGTCCTGCTCTAGATTTCAGAACGAATGTGTGCATCATTTGGATGTGTGTGAAAGAAAACGTGGGTGGCAGCGCTTGGTCTGCGAGGGGACCATTCACACATGCAAAATAATCACCCCTTGAGTTGCGCACGTGTAAACATCCTCCGTGCTGATTTTATAACGTCCTCTCTATGGCTTGAGGCCCCACCTAACAAACAACTCAAGGTGCAGTTCCTTTTGAGAGATGACTCCCCAACACTCACTAGAGCTTTGGTACAATTTCTGACCAGGATCTTTGAAGTTAAATCAGGGATAGTTTGGTCTACATAATAGGCTGAGGAGGATTCCCTTTTTACTGTATGTAATATAAATATAATGCATATGGATGGCCTTTTTATGATTCTATTGTCTTACATATGCCAATAAAGGTGTTGAATTGAAATACGCCCTCAAAGGCCTCGGCTTGAGTGCAAGGAAGAGCCTAGAATAGGGCTGGGAGAGTGCAAATTCGGCTATCACCCTACGCCCCAATAACTCCTTGCTAGTAGAGAAAGGGCAGCCTTAGCTCTCTCACTTCCGCATGGGAAGCTGGCAGAGAAAGTGTCTCCTCTTCCAGAGCATCGGGATACAATTCAAAGCAGCGGGAGGGACGCTTGAAAAACGGTCCTAGGCATGGGTGGGCTATATCCTTCCCAAAACATTCCTGTCAAAAACACCCCTCCAACACACACACTAAGTGTGTTCATCCGAGTTTGCTTCCAAGCCTGAATCGGGTCGCCGTTTTGCAGCTCAAGAAGCACAAGTCTCCTTGTGTTGAATTTCAGTGAGATTTGCTGGGCTGCAAACCCTAACCCTGCGTGCTTGGAAGGTAGCCCCATCGCGCGATTCAACCGTTAGGATCGCGCTGCTAGTCCCTGTTGAGCAGCAGGGCTGCCGCCCTTATTAAGCCGGCTGTGTAATATACTGCGTGCCTTGAAACCAGCGGCGCGGCCACACTGCTGGTCCGGAGGAGATGCTCTCCTGAGCTAGCAGCAGGCGGGCGACAGCTTGGCTTGGCCTGGCCTTGCTTTGGCTCTCCATCTTGCACTCCGCCAGCCCCTCGCTGCTGAACCGGATCCGGCCTTCCCGCTGGGCAGCCTGGCCGCGCGCTCTTGTTAGCGCTGAGCTGCCCTCAGACAAGCCTTGTTTGTGTGTCAACCCCCCCCCCCCTTGCTAAAGAGAGGCATCCGGATTTCTCCAGGTCCCTCCCAGCCTTTCCGAGTGAATTATAACACTCCTGTTTACACCCCGGCCCGAAGCTAGAACAATTGCCCATTGATTTCCACCAAGAGACATGGGCTCCAAGAGACGTGCGCCTGGAAGCAGAGGTGCACTCCGGAATCAGTGCCACTGACTGACTTCGAAGGGATGGTGCACAGGGTTGGAGTTAATGAAATCTTCCAAAAATTATGGGAAAGGGTATTGTTTACTTGCCCCCTCCCCCCTCCTCCCTTTCCTTTCCTTTGGACAGCTTTTGAGATCCCCAGAACAAAACTCCCAAGGAAACCTAAACTTAAAGACGATGTCCCGCTGTATTCTCAGCTTTATTTCGCAGCCTAAAAGCCTCAGATGATTACCAATCCTGATAGAGCCAAAATAAATAGGCGTGCCTAGAATCACGCCAGCTTCCCGGCTCCACAGAACTCCTCCCCGGAGAGCATGATCAGTGTATACCGGTGTAATGTGTGAAACTCTTCCTCTCTCGGGATGGAATGTTCCTCCGCCCTGGGGGACAGAATGCCTTAGTTTGGAGGTCCTGCGGTTGTCAACTCAGAACCTGCTCCCTGCTCTCTACCTCCCTCTTTCAGTCGAAAAGGGACGAAACTAATCCAAGGGGGGGGGGGGATAGTGAAATGTCCCGGAGCATCAGGTTTGGGTTTCCAGAGCTATGGAGATTTGTCAGGAGGAACTTCCAGTGTATCTAGATTCAGAGCTTTTTTTAGGTTTCCCACTTAGAAGTCTCATCTTAATTGAGCCTGTCAGCTTAAACCGTCGTAAATAGTACGTCTGAACGCTTGCAAAGTGCAGTTGCCACTAAAAAGGCAACCGTGGAATTATCAAATCTGAGGTTTCGGTGCGCAGTTGAATCTCAGAAACTCCTCGACCTCCTCCCAGCAATTTGTATGAGTTGACTCCTCGCCTGATGGGGGGCGTCATAATATTTGGTTCTGTGGACTGTCTCCCTCTTTTATTACAAAAACGGAGATGTGGGCTGACGTGCTAAGTAAACCTCAAAAGTTAGTCGATCAACTGGTTAGATGAATCATTGAAACTCTTGAAAGATGCATGCCTATACATTGGTGCTAGAGTTTCCAATAACAAAAATATTCATATATAGTACTGTATTATATATTTTTCATTCTCGGATGAGGCCTGCAGCAACCACACTGGTACACTTCGTTCCCTCCCCTTCAATTTATTCCTTTCCAATCTGAAAGTGTGATCAATCGAGGGACGGTCCTTTTAATCGGGTGACAACCGTAGGAACCAGCACGTGTGCCAAGGGCATAAAGCATATTTGCTCCTTAAAAATGCGGGGGGGGGGGGAATCCCGCCATTTTTGCCATCTGGATAGTCTCGCTACAATCGCTCGGAGGAAAGGGCAACTCAGGCAGGCACATGAGATAACGGGGGAAGACAGGTGGGGACCCCGGAGCATGTTAAGAGAAGTTGTTGTGACGGTTTGGGGCAGGATCCAGCCCAAAGGCTTTGAAGTCCGGTTAATTCCAAAGGAGGAGACTTAACCTCTCCAGGCCCCAGTGGAACTGAACTGTGGCCTTACTCTGCACCCCTTTCTCTCCTCTGCCTGTGGACAGAGAAGGAAAGCCTGTTGGGTTCAATGGGGCGTAATCGCAGGGAACGGGGCGCCCCGGGAGGAGCAGTAGACCCGGAAAAAGCCCTCTCCCCTTGAGCTAGTTCATACCCACTCTACTGTGTGTGTTTTTTCAATTTAACTTTCCTTCTGTCTTCAAAAACAAAAAACAATGATTAATCTTCTCTCTCTCCTCGCATATTTGAAATGGGGCACCTGAAGTCTCATTTCTCTGTCCGATTTTTTTTTAAAGTCCTTACTACGGATTTAGAAGAGGGCCAGGCCACTCTCGCAAAAGCTTTTTTTTTTTTAAAGTAATAAACAAAACAAAAACAAAACACAAAATAAACGAAAAACGAAACCCTTGCCATTCCTTGCCCCGTCTCTCCTCCTCCCGTCTCTCCTTCGCCACAACTTCACAAGTCGCGTGTAGCCCATGCAGACGACCACGTCGGTTGGTTTCTTGCGAAAACTACGCGCATCTTCACCTCTCGGTCTGCTGAGCGTTCGCAGGCCGCTTGACGTGACAACAGGTCCGCAAGCGTGGTCGTCTGGATGGGCTCGGCGTGCCCGCTGGCCCCTCCTGCCGCCCGCTGGCTTTAACGCTGTGCGCTCTTCTCTTCAGAAGGTTCTCCGTGCAGCGCTGTGCCCGCTGCCACCTGGGCATCTCGGCCTCGGAGATGGTGATGCGCGCCCGGGACTCGGTGTACCACCTGAGCTGTTTCACCTGCACCACGTGCAACAAGACGCTGACGACGGGCGACCACTTCGGCATGAAGGACAACGTGGTCTACTGCCGGGCGCACTTCGAGAGCCTGCTGCAGGGCACCGATCCTGCCTCCTACCCGCCTCCGCAGCTGAGCTACACCGAGCTGGCGGCCAAGGGAGGAGGCCTGGCGCTGCCTTACTTCAACGGCACCGGCACGGTCCAGAAAGGCCGGCCCAGGAAGAGGAAGAGCCCGGCCTTGGGCGTGGACCTCGTCAGTTACAATTCAGGTGGGTGGCGACCCCGCAACTAGCCTCCGGGGCTACCGTGGGGGGAAGGGAGGGGGCCAGTCTTCCTCGAGGAACCAGTCGCCTAACTGGGTGGGGCATGGGCCTCAAACTCGCCCTACACGCCTATAAAGGCCGATTCACACGTGACACGCCGCCGACACGGGGAGGGTGGCAAACTCGCTCGATTTCCCACGGGGTTCTTCCTCTCTGAAACCCCCCTGGATAGTGCTTAGTTCCAGAGAAGAAAGGCGGGGAAGGGGTGGCATCTTAAAGGTTAGCAAACTGGCTTGCACGAGCTTTTTGTGGGCTAGAGAGAATCAGAGGCAGTGTAGGTAAAATATTGGGTGTAAAGAGGGCACGTCCCATTCAACTCCATGGGACTTAGTTCTTCTGACGCAATGTGTGCTCCATTGAATCCCCCCCCCACCCTTGGCATTTATTTTCAGATTTAGGTTAAGGATTCCGCACAGAGAGGGGGGAAAAAATCCCAAGCAGCTCACTGACCTAAGGAGGGGAAACTATCGGGATCTTTTTTATTTTCTCTAGAACGCTCTTTTTTTGCTCCTAGAGGACCGAATTACGATATACTTTGACTTTAAAGATAGGACACAAATACCCTTTGATTTAATTTAACTCGGCTTCACTGGGACACAAGAGTTTAGTTTGAATCGAACAGAAGCAGCTTGCTTTCCATACAGGTGGTGGTGGCGGCGGCGGCGGCGGCTGGGGGGCTAATTTTTAGTGCTTCCGAATGTTCAAAGCACTCCACATATTACTTCGTTGTAATCCTTGAACCAGCCCTGTAAGGTAGGCCAATATTATGATCCCCAGGTGACAGATAAAAGCGAAGGAGAGGGAGGATTTTCTAGAAGCCCCTTAAAGTTTGTGTGGCAGAGGAGAGATCGGGGCTGGGGAATCGGATATGTTTCTTACGACGGGATCCTCTGAATCTCTGTTCAGAAGCAGGTTCACCAGTGTTAAATAGGCTTTACTCCCAGCTAAATGCGCATAGCGCGCCTCGCTGAACTCAGTGGGACCGACCTAGGAGAAGACGCGCGTAAATTTAAGCACTAAGCTACAGAAACTAAAAGTTCATTTCTCAGCCATTTCCCTTCTCATGGCTGGCTGAGAATTAGGCGGCCCGATCAAATATACTTGCTGAAATATCAGCAATATCATATTACTGGGGGTTGTTCGGGAGGGAAACAATCCTCGCAATCCGCCTGAAACGCAAGTGAGAATTATTTTCCGGTGATAGTGTGACTGTCATCAGGACGCACAGCCCAACCCCATTTTCTGTCGGGTCTAGTCCCGTTTCTAAGATTGCCGGGCCAGAGCCTAGGGTCCTTCCTGGTTTCAGGATATATTGGCCTCAATTCGAAACCGAGACGGCTGCCCGTCGGATGCGTAAAGGGGAGCGCAAGCCTCGACGGGGACCCCGCAGACTGTGTCGCGACCTCCAATTTAGCCGTGAAATCGCCCCCTCGGAGGAGGTCCCTGAGCATGAAATTTGTGGTTTGCTCGAATAGAGGCACTCCGCGTTGCTTTGTCCCTGGCTGGATGGGCGGATGGGGAATGCGCGCAACTAAAGCTAAACACAGAGCTGGATGTATGTTTGAGAGAATCTGAGCTCATAGGAGGCCAAAAAATGAAATAGGGGGGCGGGGGTGGGGCGGCGTTGACCCTGTTGAATCTGGACCATTCTCAGGGGAAAGAAAGTCAGGGCCCGGGGTTTCTGTTTTGTAATACAGATTAACCTGAAATGATGTGCTCCGCTCTCCTAACGAACATGGGAATCTGCCTCATTCTGCCATCTATTGTCCACTAGTACTGGCAGCTGCTCCCCCAGGGCTTCAGATGGAGGGCATTCGCAGCCCTCCCTGGAGATGCCCGGGTCTGAACCCTGGACCTCCTGCCTGCAAAGCAGACAGATGCTGTGCCAGTGCGCTCCTGCCCTTCCCCGCGCCCGGCTCCAATCCACGTTAAAAGAGTTTTGCTTGCGTGTCTACTGGAAAGCGCCTTGCTCCGGATTTCACTCTCCCGCGCTAGCTGGAGGCACGAAGCCTCTCCTTCCCCCCCCCCCCACCACCTTTGGCAAGGAAGAGCGAGGCAATTTTGTGTCCTCTGATGCGGAGGGAGAGGGGGGGGAGCTAGAAGAGGAGGAAGCCGAGTTTTAATTGTTGGCTGTTAATTGGAAATGACACTGGAATCTCTGGCAGCGGAGCCGCTTCTAGGCTAGGCGAGATGTAGGAAGACGAAGCGAGAGAACGCGCTGAGGCGCCTCTCCTCTCCAAGGGGGCTGGGCAGAGAAGGAGTGGGGGGGGGAGAGAGAGACTGAAGGAAGTGCTGGGGGGCTGGGCAAGGCACTGGGATTGCTTTCAGAGCGTTATGTGTATTCATCCCACCCCAAACTAACAGAACCCCAGCCAATATATGGAATAGGCCTATAGATTTGAAACAATGCATGCACACAATCTTGCAACGGGCAGAAATCGTGGGGTTGGACTGCACTCCTGTTGCCTCTTACCTTAAACCATACCCCTCAAACCCCCCCCCCCCAATTTCCTAGCTTTGACTCTGAAAAATTGTTAAGTTTCTAGCATTTGTAGAACCGGAGACAGGAGGCAAATGGTACGGATCTTCCCACTGAAAACGTAGACTGCTCCTCAATTTCAGGATTTTACTTTGCCGGCTTGGGGGGGGGGGGGAAATCCTGCAACTGCCCAGCTTCGAACGACCCAAAAATATATTTGCCAGACGGAGAATCCTAGCTATCTTTTGAACAGGATTAGGCCACGATCCAGCCGCAATGGAAACATTTTTAAAAGGGGGGAGCTTTCCGTTGCAATCTTATGCCTGGGTCGACATTTCCCTTCTGAGTAAATCCGCTGCCGAACAGCGCAATCCTATGAGCGTCTATTCGGAAGGAAGAATCTGACATTACTCTCAGGTAAAAAGTACGTAGGACTTCAGAAGCCATCAATGTGATTCGATCAGGTTGGATTGTACCATTTTCCTCCCACACCAGAATCACGACCCCCTGTTGTTTGAAAATAGTTGATTTCAGTGAAGGCTTAAGTTCCTGCCTTGGGCAACTTTCGTTAAAGGCTTGGGAGCATCGGATTCGTTGCGATCATTCCTTTTCGCTTCAGAGCGTCTCTCTCTCTCTCTCTCTCTCTCTCTCTCTCTCTCTCTCTCTCTCTCTCTCCTTTTTCAAGGAACAAAGCAACCCTCCCTAGAAAATCGCTCTTAAAACAGAGCACTTTTTTCAGAAGGAGACAAAAGAAAAAGTGATCAGTGTTTTCTGGAAAGTCATGTTAGTTTGGAGATAGAGAGCAAGAGACAGAGCAGACAGATGGAAAAGTCTACTGTATAGGAAGACGGCGTGCACTAGTTTAAGGGCTCCCAACTTCTCCCCAAATGAAAATCGGCCCTCATTCATTTGGATGTGGTGTGTAGGAGAATTTCCCTGTGGGTCATGTCCACAACTGGTTAAATATAATAAACTTGATAGGGAGGAGGTGGGGGAAAGAGGAGTCAAGTTGGCGTTCATCTTTTGATGCTTACTCTAATTTGGCTGGAAAAGAGAAAGCCAAAACCCCAAACCACTGGAGTGGGTTGTCCCCAAATTAGACAACCTGCCTCTTTGTAATAACTGTGCTATTTATTGCAGAGCAGATCCGTGTCTCCAAAGGGGAGGCAGAAGGGACTAGCCTAGAATGTTGCTGAGTTAATTTCAGAGATTTAAACCTTAATCATGAACACACATATCTGCAGATATAAGAACCGTTTACATTAATTACAGACAGGATTGTGGTCTGAAGGTCCCATTGTTTTCAACAGGAGAATGAAGCACCTGTTTACATCTTTGCCCAAATATATGAATGCTTTCCTTTTTTTAAAGTCCTTAACGTTGGCTAGATTGTGTGCAAAATGAATACAGAACACTTTCTTATTTCAGGATGTAGAAATAAGCAAGTGCTCCACTCATACAGAAATGATAAGCTAAATCTCAGCTTTCTACTCTGTTTCTGATCAGAGTTACTAGGAAGTAAGAATCCCAAGGCAAGAGTGCATTCAGAGAGTCAAGGCTGTCATCCTTCTCCCTTAGTTTTGTTGTTGTCTTCACTAGGACCTGGTTTATTTAGCACAGGTGTGGAGAACCTTTGCCCCCGCCCAGTGTTAATGAACTACAATTCCCATCAGCCCTAGCAAGCATGCTCATGGCCAGGAATGATAGGAGGTGTAGTCCAGTAATATTTGGAGAGCTAAAGGTTCCCCATACCTGATTTAGCTGGTGGAAAGAACCTGGCAACAACCTACTTCATTAGATGTGAAGGTACTGCCTATGAAATCTCAAGTCAGATAAGCCAGTTAGCAGCACAGTCCTATGCATGCCGGTACAGTATTGGCACCTAGGTCATCTTTGCACAATACCACTTCTCATCTCCCCCACACCTATCATGCAAAGGTAAATCTGACCAAAGTAGGTACCATGTTTAGAAACAGCTGTTATAAAACTTGTTCTCAGTTGTGTGTATAGGACTGCAGCTGAAATCCCATTGAATAAAATGCAATGCACATGTGGTCCAGTTTCCCATATTATGGTATCATTTGGCTAAATACTGGGGTGAGGAGCCTCTCCTATTTGAAAGTTCCCCCCCTGCAGTGGGAAGATCTCCTGTTCATGGGCAAAGCCCACCTGTTGGGCAGCAAAGTTACGGTGCTTTGTTACCCTGGACCACTTTCAAAACATACGGCACATTTTATTAATCACCTGTGCTGCCTTTGAAATTTTCAAGCAAAACCACAACATTGGCCACTGGCTATGATGTACATTTGATTTTCCAAATGGCTTTCTGTTCTGCTTTCTCTCCTCTTGAATTAATAATGTTGACAAGTGGCACAATGTAAGCCAAGAGGCATTCTTGCAGCCTAATCTTTGACCTGTTTACTCGGAAAAGCCTACTGAGTTCAACAGGACCTCTTCCCAATTGAAGGAGCACATATCAGGCCACAACCTGATGCTATGGATGTTGAGTTAGACTTAGTTCTAGGTCTGTGCCCAGCCTTTCCATTACTTTTGAATGTGCCCTTTGGCACTTTGGGTCAAGGAGCCAGTTCCTTCACATGGTCCAGCTGGCTCTTGTCATGCTGGTTTTCAGATTCCTTTCCTCCCCAATTCACCTTTGCATTTTGGGCTGATATATATGCAGCATGTGAAAATGGCATGACAATTATTGTCATGATTTTGTATAATTGAACCAGCGCCTTTAAGGCTACGTCCCAACGGACGCTTGTGGATCAGCCCTCACTGAACACATTCCTTTTGAGTGAAATTTGTGCAGGATAGGTTCAGAAATATTCGGACCTAGGGCACCAAACCCTTTCACATGGCAATAACAGCCTAACCCCCCCCCCCCCGTGATTGATGCCCCCCTGCATGATGGATTAAGGGGTTTAAGTGAGAGGAGCCAATCCAATGCAGCTCTAACAGAACAGAAAGGAGATAACTGAAAGGCAGACTGGGATTGGGTTATTTATTTATTATTTTAAAAAGACCTTGCTGAATTTATGTGACCGTTGACCTCCACTCCCCCACCCCTTTTGGGTGTTGTAGCTAAAACAGAAGTAGTAACATTTTCCACCAATAAAAAGATTGCTGTCTCCTCCGAAATTCTAACTCCCAACATGCTGGGATTTGTCAAAAGAATGTAGCAGTGACCTCTGGTGGCTTCTGCAGGGAGAAGCCTTTCTCAGAGAGAGGAGGCAGAATACTGTATTTATTTTTTTTAAAAAACATAGGGTTTTTTGGGGTGTGGGGGGGGAGGAGCTGTCTGCTGCTGCTGCATTGGCCTTAAATGTGAGAGACAGCGAAGAAAAGATGGCATATTTTAATAGGCCAACTTTCTCGTTTGCCAAGCTGCCTTAAAATCAGAGTGACGTTCAGAAATTGACTGGATTTGAGGCTGCTGTGTGCGTTCAGACTTTGAGGGGTTTGCGTGCTTTTCATGTGTTGTGAGAAAGAGGATTTTTGCCAGGTATGCTGCCCACCCTCCACTCCCAACTATAGTGGTGAGGCAAAGTGACCTACCTAGGTCAATTATAAAATAATCAGAGAAAGCTCTGTTTCCCTTAATGAGCTAGATGCCAACTGTTCCTTTCCTAGGAAATGTGGCTTGATTCAGATCCAGTTTTAAAATGTACATTCGTAAAGGTTCTCTCCAGATGAGATCAACAACTCTGGCCCACTAGTTCATTTTATCCAATTCTCAGTGGCAGCTGTGTTACCTCTGGTTCTAGGATGTGGATATTTTTGTTTCTATTTTTAAAAAGAACATTTTTATGATATAACAAGGACAACAACAAATGTCCTTCCTGAGGCACTCCTTTAGGATGTGAATATTTGAATTATTTATTTTTAACGAAGATAAGTGCGAGTTTAGGAGGCAGAGGGGAAAGCTAGCAAAAGGCTCTGTCCCATTTGCGATGGTACACTTTCCTACAATCTTTGGAAATGGTGCCTATAATTCCCCGACAACACATCTGCCATGTTTTGTTAGTTCCCCATCTAGATGTCATGATTTACCACCTGGCTGCTTTGTAAGAGATCTTCCTGGCCTAGAGCCTGTGAGCTGGAGTGCTGTTTTTTTATACAGCATCAACTTGCATGATGGTTCAGGTTCCAAGAGCATTTTCACCCATGATGTGAGGTTTGTCTAGTGCCATGGCCTGTTCCTGTTTCTTTTAAACCACAGATTGATGTGAAACTGCTCAAGGTGTGGAGAAAAATATTTTTACTTGCCACATATCAAATTTTTGTTATAAAGGGGCAGCCAGATTTAAAAGCTGCCAATCCTACATGATGTGACTATAATCTGTACATAAATATGAAGTCACAGGGATAAACTTTATCCTTTTTCTGCTTTTAATTCCACACAAACAGCCTTTTTATGCAAACTATGAATAACAAGCACAAGAATAGCTCTAGGGTGCTTCCTTGTATGAAAGCATCACGTGTGAAAACATGGTTGGGGTACTACAGTCCTGTGTAAGCATGCCTACTTGGCTGGGAGTAAATCCCATTGAACTTAGACAAGCTCTCATCTAACATATCAGGCTGCATAGCTGCAGCCCTGTGATCACTTATTCATCATGCTAACAAAAGTATTAGCCTGCAGATCTGCTTACCTGGGAGTAAGCCCCATGGAAGCCAATATGATTTAATTTCTGAGTAGGTATGGCTTAGGTTTGCATAGCTGATCTCTTTTCTCATGAAAATAAGTTTTCAAAGTAGGGTGGCTAGATGAAAAAGGAAACTGGGCTCCTGCCTCTTTGATGGTTGTGAGGCAGAAGTGATTCCCATTGGTGCATCTTGATTGAAAGCTGCACCTATTGAAATTCCTTCTGATACAAAGATAGTAAAAAAGGTTTCTATTTCATCTAGTCATCTTAGTTAAATATATATATTGGTGTGTGTGCACACCATATAATATGTTGTTGTTGTTGTTCAGTCGTTCAGTCGTGTCCGACTCTTCGTGACCCCATGGACCAGAGCACGCCAGGCACGCCTATCCTCCACTGCCTCTCGCAGTTTGGCCAAACTCATGTTAGTAGCTTCGAGAACACTGTCCAACCATCTCATCCTCTGTCGTCCCCTTCTCCTTGTGCCCTCCATCTTTCCCAACATCAGGGTCTATATAATATGTACCGGTAAGTTAAAACAATTAACATGCCAGCTAAAAACTGATCAGCAAAGTTGATTGTTTATGAATGTTTTCACCTGGTTTTGGGAGAAATCAAGTAAGGAAGTAGCAGCTTGGTTGATTTTTCCTAGGTAGGGAATTGCAGGAGGTTGAAAATGCTTTAAGTAAGGTGGCATGATACCAAAGAGGCCAGGATTCCCGAACCTTTAATAGTTGTATGGAAGAGGGGATTCCAGTGGGGCAGCTTGTCATGCAAAAGCCACACCTGCTGGTGTCACCTCCGCAGGACAATAACAGGTGCAGGAGCCCCTCCTCTGTCTCACCTGGCCTTTGTTCACCAATGGCTCTCAAATCTGGGAGGGAAAACAGAGAATAACAGAGCAAGCTCTAGCCCACCCCATTTTATTTTCCTGATCTGAGCAGCTTTGGAGGTCATATTCACTGGGCTCAGCCCTCCATGTTAATACTGAGCTCATTCTCTAAGTGCAGGCTATTATGTAGTCAAAAACAGCCCCAGCCACACTAGAGGGAAGTTATCAGCATGCTTGAGGGAATCCTAACATTTGTAAAAGTACAACAAATTGTTTTTTTTGGGGGGGGACTCTAAGTGTGGATGCGTAGACCAGCACATTATGATAATACTCAGCAATGCTGACTTACTGGGAGGGGGACGAAAAGGAGTGTCCCGAAATAAAGCTGGATTGGAAGCCTGAATAGTAACACTCCGCACTGCAACAATTTGTTGCAGGTCTCACTTGTGGGCCTTAATTCTGAGTAAACACACACACAACCAGGTGGCAAACATTGTAGATGGAGTTATTTTTAAATTAGGTTTTTCTCCATTTTTTGCTTTAGTTCTATGTTTTTTAAAAAGAGGCCTTTTAAAAAAGGTATGTGAAAAGGTATGTGAAGAGAGGACCTGTATTCCAGTTTGCAGACATGCCTGCATGAATGTACGGAAATGTGTATAGGATTGTAGACTCTTCAATATAATTTTTTAGGACCGCAGTCCAAGTGAGCTGGTTGTTCTAACCAAGTGGTTTAAAATAGCTTTAATATAGGGAGGGGAAAGTTGAAAGCCAATCAACAAAACTCTGGAAAACGTTAAGATTCTACTCATCATGATACCTGGATTTAATAAACTCATACTGCTGTTATCCCAACCTTTTCTTTTTTCTTTTTTTAAAAAGGAATGCAACATGTTGATCCAAGGAGCAAAATATTATAATTTTGAGGGGGAGGGAAGTGTGTGTGCACGCACAAGTGCGAAGGCAGGACTATGGGCTTGTTCATACTTCCTCTTGTGCCATGCCTGGAAATCATGGGTCAGAGAGGTTTTCCTCTTGACCAGCTCCTTTCCAAAGGGAAAATCTGCTTTTTAGCGATAGGTCAGAACAAATGGCAATGGGAGGGGACACGATTGAGGGGCTCTGATTGAGTGCTAAAGAGTGGTTTCCCAAGGGTGGGGGGAAGCAGCAGGACAAGAGGAAGTGTGGGTAAGTCCTATACAGCTTCATGAAGTTTGATCCTAAATGCTTTGCTCAGAAAATGTGTCAGCTTAGGATGGCAGTCTCAGGTTATGTCCACCTTGTGCTTCCAAGGAAGGGTTGGGATGAATGAAAAACATATCACACGGAGGTGATTTTAAATTGCTCCCAGCGGTGCCAGTCTCTGTTGTGCAAGGCAGAGTTCAAATTCTATAGCAAGGAAGGATTGCCAACTTTTCTGCCAGCCTCTGTAGTTTTGACATCAACCATAGCTTCAATGGCAAACAATGATGATGCTGATCTCCGTTCTACAAAAAGACTCCAACTGCTGATTTATGCAGCTTATAACAGCTGTTAAAAGGCACAAGAGCAGGTCTGGCCAACCCCCCACCCCTCTATTGTGTATGGTCAGTAGGAAACTTAAATTAAATAGCGGAGGTCTACAGGGGCAAAGAGAAAGTCACTCTGCCTTCTTGATCATACTCTGCATGCAAAAATCAATGCATTCAGCTAGGATTAACTCTGCAATGGATTGTGGTCTTGCACTATGTTGTTGTTGTTGTTCAGTCGTTCGTTCAGATGTGTCCAACTCTCCGTGACCCCATGGACCAGAGCACACCAATTTTTCACTGCCTCCCGCAGTTTGGCCAAACTCATGCTAGTTGCTTCGAGAAAAACTGTCCAACCATCTCATCCTCTGTCGTCCCCTTCTCCTTGTGCCCTCCATCTTTCCCAACATCAGGGTCTTTTCTAAGGAGTCTTCTCTTCTCATGAGGTGGCCAAAGTACTGGAGCCTCAACTTCAGGATCTGTCCTTCCAGTGAGCACTCAGGGCTGATTTCTTTAAGGATGGATAAGTTTGATCTTTTTGCAGTCCATGGGACTCTCAAGAGTCTCCTCCAGCACCATAATTGAAAAGCATCAATTCTTCGGCGATCAGTCTTCTTGCACTATAGTGATATTATATTGTACACTTGTGCAGTCACTGTTTGTTATTTCTGTGATATAGCAAGTGGTGTGTGAACCCTAAGCATAAATGTAAGGCCTCTGCCATATTATGTGATGTGTATTATATGTAGTGTTTTTACTTGGAGACTATTTGTGACAATATATTGTCCAGAGCTGACAAATATCACAAAGGCAAGTGCCTATCAGAATTTCTCCAAAGTCCAGGCAATTTCCTTTTCCTGACAATGTGTTACAAAGGCGTTGCTTTAGAAGTCTCCTTTTAATTGAGAGTGCAGTAAGTTCGTAGCTGAAATTTGAAAAGATTGTGCAAATGCCAAAAGAATACATGGCACCAAAAGCTGCAGAAGAACTTGAGAGAGAGACTTTAGTTAGGCAGAACAAAAGTTGCAGGGATCTGTCTGAGACTATAGAGCCAATGTCCGTAAGAGTAGACATTAGTGGTCTAGATATACAAACAGTCTGAGCTGGTATCAAGTGTCTAATCCTGATGCAAAGTAGCAAAAGATGGCAACCGGCAGTGGAATATGCAGTGTGGCAGAGAGGCCTCCCTAACGCATGATCAACAGGCTGTTTGTTACTAATGTTACAGGCCAGAGAACATGTGGTCCTCCAGATGTTGTTGGACTTCAGATCTCATCATCCCTGACTGGCAGACTTCCTGGCTCTGGCTGGTGGGAGATGGAGTCTAGAAGGATCTGGAACAGGTCCCTCATCCCTGCCTACAGGGCTTCAAGAAAGCCAAGGGTCTATTTGCATGACATTTCTGTTTGTAGAATTACAGAATATTTTGTAGATGGGGAAGCGGGGGAATGGCACCATATTGAGGCTGGCTCAATATGTGGCCCTCCTCAATCAAATGCAGCATACCAGCTGCATCATGTGGCTCGACATCTCTGTCCTTGCAGTCTTGCGCTGGAGGAAAAAGAGCAGGTTGCTTGAGCCTGCAGGGGACTGCCACATGTGGTTGGATATTGATGGATTGGCGCTTGAACTTGGGGTGCCAGATTTAAATCTAGAGAACATCCATAGCTCAGTGGCAGAGCCTCTGCTTTGCAGCCAGAAGGCTCCAGGTTCAACCCCCAATAGCAATTCCAGGTAGGACTGGGAATGTCGCCAATTGGAAACCCAGGAGAGCTGCTGCCAGTCAGTGCAGACAAATACTGAGCTGGATGGATCAGTGCTTTGACACGGTAGAAGGCAGCTTCCCTATGTTCCTATCGGTCAGCCCTTCTGTGTGGTCAGCCACAGCTGCTTTTCTTGCCCATTCCCTACCCAGCCTTGTTTTCTTCCCCCTTCACAGACTTCCAGGTGTGCCACACAGCAAGCAGGAGGGGGAGATGCATGTCAGAGCTGGGAGGGATGGGGCAGCATGAACTGCCCCTGCCTCCTTGCCTGCCACATTGGGATTTCAAAAGATATGTGAATGTCTCCAGCTCTGAATTTGAACCCGTGATCCCTTTACCAAATGCTCTGCTCTTCTAGGCTGAGGACAAAGTGTTGTTCTTAAAATAGTTTTGGAAAGGGTCGTCGAATCCAACCCCCTGCAAGTCCTGAAGACCTTCTCTGGTACAGAAGGTATTCCATTTCTCCTCCTGGCCAGGGCATCTCTATTTAAAGTAGTGTTGCCTCCAAAGAAAGGGGTAGGTAGGGGAGACCACTGCCTCTGCCTGTCTTGAGAAGAGAACAGATGCCATCTTCTAAGCGGTGGGATTTGGATAGGAACTATCTGGAAACAGGATTCCCAGAAGGGAACTAGCTCCCAAATAATGCAAAAGGCTTCTCCGTTCCAGACATTGCCACTACGGATGCTTAATCTGGCCCATTCAGTGCCAATCAGAGATGCTTTTGAATGAAAGGCATCCACCAAGCAGCCAACTCAGGGTGTGTCTGTGCAAGAGGGAGCTCTAACCTGGTATCAGCCATAGTCCTGTCTTGGAAACACAGTGGGCAAGAGAACCAAGCAGGATAAGAGCCCTTGTAGCCAGCTAAATTCTTTTTAATTTTTTGTGTGAGGACTTAAACAATTCCTGCCTGCCCCCCTCCCCTGGAAACCAACATGGAAATGCAGAAAACTGAGTGGAAGTATAAGAAATGGAGAGGAGCTGAAATTGGCAGATTTTTCCCATCCCTGCCAATACTCCTGCTTTTCTATTCTCCCCTCCAACATTCAAGCAGCAATCCATGGGCAATGAGCATGCTGAGTCTGCACTGGGCTGTTCCCCCCCATACCTACTCCACCAAGTGTCTTTTTAAAAACAATGTTGTACTTCTGAAACCTGGGGTTTTTTCTTGAGTCTGCTGATAACCACCCTCTTGAGGATGGAGGATGCCCTTTTGGCTATCCAATGAGTTTGCTATTAGTTCATAGTATTTGCAATATTTTTACACTGCTATTTGACCATATGATTCCCAAGGTGTCTTACAGCTCATCAAATTAAAACGATATTATATTTTCAGTAACCTACACGTGAAACATCTGAACTGAAAATATTGTTTTTTAAAAAATGTATTCCTCATCCCTTGGTGAATCTGTAGAGAGAAATGCTCTGGTTTCATCCCTAGGATGTGCAAAGTAGAGGAAGGGACAGACAGGTAGTGGAAGGGACCACAGGGGTCATATAGTCCAACCCCCTGCAACACAGGATTCTTTTGCGCAATGTGGGGCTTGGTCACACAATCCTGAGATTAAGAGTCTCATGCTCTACCGACTGAGCATGACTTGAACTTTACAAACAAATTAAGTGGGGCGATAGTGTCACATTAGCTCTGACCTCAACTATTTTGTCTATGGAAAGCCCCAAGCATGCTAAAAAATAAGTCACACAACCATCTGGAGAAATGAAAGGAACTGGGTTAGAACGGATAGTCAATTTTCATTCTGTACAAAACCAGCCACTGCATCATGAAACCTAAAACAATATTCTCAAAAGGGTTAGGTCTTTGGGAAAAACAGTCTATCGCAGTCCATTGTTTCATGGGTTTTTAGTTGCTACAGACATTGTAGCTTATCTTGTACAGCTAAAAATGAATAAAATGAGCTGGTAACCTACAAAATTAGCCATCTTCTAACACCCTGATCCTATTATGTGGAAAGATTCCCTGTAGAGATCAACAGGACTTGATATCATGCAATGCATTTAGGAATTGGAGTGGGGGAAGTAGATTTGTTTTAACTATTTAGCATGAAAAATTAGATCACTTTTAAGGATCTGTTCAATGTGGGAACAGCTAGAGAGACTTCAATGGTCCTGCTTATGTCACAGAGCAAACAATGCGAATTAAGTTTAATTGAAATGATTGGCTCTAAAGGAATTTAATTAGTCCATATTTAAAGCATGTGTGAGTGTGTGTGTATCATCTGATTTGCACACAGAGAGACACCTTGGACTGCTTCCCAACAGTTGGCTGGATTTATTCACAAAGCTTAAGCCAACCCCCAACCCCTGAGAAAAAGCTGGAAAAGCATACATTATACTCTGCACATTACATCAGTCCATGGAGACTTCGATTTTACAGTTTATATATTAAAAAGAGGCAAAAGCATCTCACATCTGCATTTACCCTCTCCTTCCAAAAGGAAAAAAAAAAAACCTGCAGCATTTTAAAGCTGCTTTTCTCAGTGCCACTGTGAAGGGCTGGTTCAAGTGCCCCATGCATTCAAATAATCCCTGAGACCATGAAAAAAATGCTTAAAAGAAAGTACAGAAGAGCCAGAGCTTTTAAAGAAGCTTTCACTACATGAAGAGGCAAGCCACTTTTTTAATTGTAAAAATCTAAACTTGAAACCGTTTGCTTCTTCAGCAGTACAGTGGGAAAGTTTACACACACACACACACACACACACACACACACAGAAAACATATATATAAAACAGAAGGATGTTTAAGGAAAGGAACCAAGTGGGCCGAATCAGGTTTGGTAGCTGTAAGCAACTGAGGAAAGGTGACCTTTGTTGCACCTTCGCACAGAAGGTGGTCCACAGAGAGAAAGCAAGCTGGAATATAGTGATCCCCAGTACAAAGTTTAAGAACCGTTATGTTACTTTAAAGTCGACAAGGCTATCTCTTTGCAGTCAGTTTTTCCATGGTTTCTGATTAATATATGTATCAATTTGGGGCTGCAGTTCATGCACACTTACCTGGGAGTTAAGTCTTACTGAACTCAGTTGAGCCTACTTCTGGGTATGCATGCAGAGATTTGTGCTGTTAGTGCACAACCAAATTTCTCAGACACCCTGGGGTCGTCCACTTTGCTTGTCCCATGCCTAGAAAGCTGAACAGTTTTCTGTTTCCCCTGCTGCTGTTCCTGGGGCAGCCTGCTCTTTACTGCTGAATCGGAGCCAACGTCAATCTGCAGGAAACCCTATTGGCGTTTGCTCCAATTCATCAGTAAGGAGTGGGCTTCCCGGGGAAAGCAGCAGAACAAGAGGAAGTGTGGAGGAGCCTCTTGTGTCACTAGTTATTCTTCTTCCTGTTTTATCAGTGCAGGAAACTGAAGCAGGAGCTTCCACACCGGTTTTTTTCTCTAGTACTACCACCTATTTATTTGTGAATCCAGACTGCAGGTGCTTCGAGATTGGGACTTAATACTGTAAATGGATTGCTGAGATATTGCAAGTTTCCCTTGGGAAGTGTAAATCTGGATTAAAATGAGAAGAAGAAAAAACAGGCTGGTAGTTTTTAATGACAATAATTTTGCGTGGACCTTGCAAAAAAAGGAAGGAAAGGTGCATGCATGAGGAGCACCAATTCCCCAGAATAAACACCCATCTGGAAGCACCTCCAGCCCTGGAGATGTTTCTTATGCAAATCACGTACACTGTCACGGAGTCCCACCCCTTCCTCAAAGAGTGAGTCATAGCTGTGAAAGTGACTAATCCTAGGCAATAGACCAGAGCTGTACAAACTTTTCATGTTGGTGACACACTTTTCAGACATGCATCATTTCACGACATGGGAATTCAGTTTTGCTAGCAAACCGGAGGTTAAACTAACCCCTTTCCAGCCCCGGGAGGAGCATGGGGAGCATTTACGCGACACACTGCAGCCGACACACTAATGTGCCACGACACACAGTTTGGAAAGCTCTGCACTAGACTATCAGGGATGGGCGCATGAGAGCATATGGTGAGAGAGAATCCATGCATGTGTGTGTGTAGGATTGACTCATCAGGCCAATTGCTGTCGGGAAAAGGATGGGCAAGGGTGAATGAGGCTTGTGGGTGTATGTGGATCTTGTGGCACACATTTGTGTTCCATATGTGGCAGGGAGGAGCCACCAATCAGAAGGTTGCTTCTGTGCAGGTGCTACATACTGTTGCTGCGTATGAACCAGCCTTGGGAAAGACTCTTATGCCTGAAACCCTGAATAACATTTCCTCCATTGGTGTAGGTAATACTGTGCTAATGATCTGACTTGGTGTGATCTAGTTTCCTAAGTGTCGGGGTGGCAGGCATGAGCCAACAACTCACGTCTGTTTCTTACCCCACACAGGACGTTCAATGCCACAGCTGTGTGTGAATTGCTTACAGGGTTAATTCCACCCTAGACTCCTATACAAAACAACTCTTCATCACTTCGTAATCTGACCTGGTTTAGTATGCATGTAGGCCAGGCTCACAGAACTGGGATCTGTCAAACTGAGTAAGAATACTGGTCTCTCTCCCCCCTCCCCCAATCTCTGGAAGGCAGTGAAACAAAAAGATGTGCCCAGTTCCTGATAGGCTGCCCTTAACGGCAGCCAGTCTGCACTGGATATCCAGGCTTGTGATTTGCACAGGTCTGGTGTACAGCATCATTACACATTGCAGAATTCCTATCGCCACCATGTCAATATAGGTTTAGGATGCAACTTGCGTGGTAATCTGAGATGCAGGCTGTTTTACTTAGAATGCACAGATGCCGGGAGTCACAGCTCATCGTGTGTACACAAAACCAACCAACCAACCAACCAACCACGTTTTTAATTCTAAAGACATAGAATTGTAGAGTTGGAAGGGACCACAAGGGTCATCTAGTCCAAACCCATGCAATGCAGGAATCTTTTGCCCAACATGGGGCTTGAACCCACAATGCTAAGATTAAGAGTCTCATGCTGTACCAAATGAACTATCCCAGGGTGTGAGAGTCTACATGCCAGTTTCTTGAAGTTGCAGCTCAAATGTGCTGGTAATGTTTGTGTGTGAGAGGGATGGGGAACCCTTCCTGAGGATCACATTCCCTCATCTGCCACTTTTGAATAGGACATCCCTATTTTTATCAGAGAAATGTTGGGCAAACTTCTGGGGAGCGGTGGTGGTTGTGGGGAGGTTAACTGCTCCCATCACTTTTGGCCTCCTCCTTCTCTGGTGCAAATTGCCCCCTCCTGTGCCAGGTAGAGAAAGTGGGTCTCAGGATGTCAGCAGCACATGAGAGGGCTGTGCAACGTTCAGTTCTTGCCACAGTTGGCTGATTTCTGTGAGTGAATTTTTCCTCCCTTTTGCTGTTCAAAATGATGAGCGAGATTTTAAACAATTCCTTGGGAACACACTGCAAAGCTCTTCCTCGCCCCTGGGGAAGAGGCTTCCCTTAAATAATAATGCAAAAGGAGTGAAACCTGGCAGACTCGTTCTCAAAACACCAGCTCCCTTAACAGATGTGGAAGCAGTGAGCATAATAAATGTTTTAAAACAGGAAAAGGCCAAGGTGAACCCTTTGGCACTTCCGCCTAAAAAGCACTTCTCCCAGGGCCCCCACAAGTGATTTCGCTTACTATTCTGGGGATTAATGTGAAATGAAATGGGAGAATTATGGACTGTACCACTTCTGTCTCAGCATTTTGCTGGTGGAGTCTCTCTCTCTCCCTGGCCACTTTCACACAACACATTTAAAGCACCACGATGCCACTTTAAACAGTCATGGCTTCGCTCAAGGAATTCTGGGAAGTGTAGTTTGTTAAGGATGCTGAGAGTTGTTAGGAGACCCCCGTTTCCTCAGAGTTGCAATTCCTAGAATTCCCTGAGAATAGAGACTGTCCGATAAATCACTCTGTGAATTGCAGTTCTGTGTGGGGAATAGGGGTCTATAGCTCCCAGAATTCTTTGGGGGAAGCCATGACTGTTTAAAGTGGTATCATGGTGATTTAAATGCACCGTATGAAACATGGACATAGCCAGTATTTATTTTAAGGGGACAGGCTTTATATTTTTTGGGGGGGGGGCAGAACCAAGTTATCTGTGACACAGTTGATCAGTTTGTTAAGTATTTCTATATGTTTACTTGATTTGGGAGGGGGCAGCTGCCCCCCTGCACTCCCTTAGCTATGTCTATGGTATGAAAATGGCCTCCATGTCATATTTTTAAATGCTTCTCCATATTAAAAACAAAACAAAACACTTCCCTGCATATTGTAAGCTCATCAGGGAGAGGTCTATGTCAGACCATTCACATGTCCCTATTTTCTAGGGACAGTCCCTATTTTCTAGGGACAGTCACAGATTTACAGAAGCCATCCTGGTTTCTGATTTGATCCTGGAGTGTTTTTATATACGTTGGAAGCCTCCCCAAGTGGCTCGGGTATAAATAATAATAAATAGGATGTCCCTATTTTCAACGGAGAAATGTTGCAGGGCATGCTATGTTAAATCTTTCTCTCAGATACATTAGTATATTACATTCAGGCACCACCTTTATTCCTATTTTAATCCTGCAAGAGCATTCAGAAATGCACTTCCCCTTACCTGTTGTCTGAAGTGTGGTAGTCCAATATTGTACCACCTTATTTGGCGTGACATATAGTCTTTGCAGAGGGTAGTAATAATACTGCATTCAGGCAATGTAACACACCACAGTAGTATATGGGCCTGGTAAACATATAATCCCATACTTAGGGGAAATATATTTGCCTTCTCTTCTCCCTTATTTTTTTTTAAAGGTTTAGGAACATAGGAAGCTGCCTTATATTGAGTCTGACAATTGGCCCATATACCTCCTTATTGTCTACACTGACTGACGGCAGCTGTCCAGAGTTTCAGTCAAGGGTCTTTTCCTAGCCCTACCTGGAAGTGCCAGAGCTTTAACATGGGACCTTCTGCATGCAAAACAGATGCTCTGCCACTGAGCTATGGCCCTTCCCCACCATAGCGCCTGCTTGCTTGAGATGTTCATGTAGGATCTCCACCCAACACTTTGGGCGTTTTCTGTGGCTTCTCCAAACAGGTTGCAATGAGAACGAGGCAGACCACCTGGACAGAGACCAGCAGCCTTATCCCCCATCTCAGAAGACCAAGCGCATGCGCACTTCTTTCAAGCACCACCAGCTCCGCACCATGAAGTCCTACTTTGCTATTAACCACAACCCAGATGCCAAGGACCTCAAGCAGCTTGCCCAGAAGACGGGCCTAACTAAGAGAGTTCTGCAGGTAAGAGCCTTCCATTATAAAACTTCCCCCCCTCCACTTCAAAATAGCACACCCCTTACTTCCAATGCCTCCCATCGCCCTTGTGCTAGGCTTCATTGAGTTGTGTCCCTCCAAAGATTCAGAGGGTTCAGAGCTAAACATGTATACCTTCATATCCAAATGCACCCAGGGAATGCTCAAGGGAAGCATGATGCTACCCTCTAGGGCCAACACCTTCCAGCACTGAAGGAGCATCCAGCCCTCAGAAGAGCAGGTCTTCTGCTCTTATCAGGGTGGGACCTTCATGTAGCGTCCTTCTTAACCGAAACAGGAACTGGTAGGCTTTGTTGAAGGCAAATGAAAGTTACAATCCTTGGGCATCCAGTCAAGCCATTGAGTGCAAACTCTACCCCCCCCCCCGGTAGTAATTTTTTGTTATGGAAGTGCCTCAGTTTTTTTTTTTTGTCAGTTAAGGGGCCTCCCTATTAAACAGAATGGAGGGCTGCTATGCATGATCAGCAGCCCCATGTGACACATCTGTTGCTGGATTTTACTATTTTAGAATGTGGGCAGGGGATGGATTTCGTCAATGTACCTCCAGAAAAAAATAACATGTCTCCACATACAGAGCTAGCATGTCAGGGAGGAGGTGCTAGCCTGGTCTTCTCCCTGACATGCTAATTTTCACTCTGCTTGGGGCGCATTCAAACATTTGATCCTGCTACTCCTGAAGCCCAAAGTAGTGTAATCCAGCAACAGATATATCTCACAGGTTTGCTGATTATGTAGGGGGGGAAATTTCACATTTAACCTGACTTTTCCCACAAACTGAGCATTTCTTAGGAATGTTTCCCATTGATCAACTTTGGGTTATTCTTGGGAATGTGATAGATCTGAGGTCTGTCTACTGAGTAACTCAGTAAAAAGAAATGATCACCATGCAAGAATGATAATTAGACTCAAGGCGGCTTTCCCCCATTTGTAAAAAATAAATTAATCACACCTTTAAATTGCCCATAGTTTATCGTATCTTGTAAGCCAGCTTCGTAGAAACCATCAACCACCACCACCACCACCACCAATGAATGGAAGATATTTAAATAAAATTAAGCAAAGTATATGCAAAGGGAAAGTAGTGTCTGAGCAAAAGCAGTAACTCACCCGATAGTGAAACAGAATGCAGAGTATAAGAAAAATAGTTCATTATTGGGAGATAGTTTCTTTCCCTTTGCATTTCTTCTTCGTGTTTTAAAATGCCCGTGTAAGTTAACCACCCCAAATGCAACTTTTAGGGTTGTGTCCAAAAAAGTTAACCAGTTAGCACAAGGACTTCCACTTGCACAAAATAAATTACATTCCCTGCACCCCACTCCTCTGTTCTGGGGTTTTTTCAGACCCCCCCAGAAATAATTTGGGAGAGTTGGGGGGGGTAGGAGAGAAGAGAAAGCACCATTGTGCAAGTGGAAGTCCTTGCACTGATGGGACCACTTTGGTGGATAAAACACTGAGGGCTGGATTCAACTAAATAGTTGCATGAATGTGAACCCGCGCAATGAGTTCTGGAGAACCCCCAGTTTGGGGGGGGGTTGGGGTGGGAGGAGAGGGGAGGGGAGTTCCACCTGGCAAGCAGGAATGCTTGGGATGACAGGAGAATCACAATAATGGGACACTGAATTCCACCCTAAGAATTGTGTTTGGGGTAGTAAACCCAGATGTTGTAGCAGAGATGAGAAAAGATACCCATCAAAGCAATGATCTTCTAGCATGAATAGGTCAGCAGAACTTCTCAGGTCAGTTTCTAGCAGTGCTTCACTGTATCCTGGAGAAAGACATGGATTAGCAGCTATAGATTTTGGCTTAGCATTCTAAACAGAACAAATCTAAGCCAAAAAATAATGACTCCAATTATGATGTGGATCGGTGGTTTTCCAGCTGTGTCCCAGGGAAACTGGGACTTCGTAGGAACACACCAGAGATTCCTTAGGGAGAAGGTCAGTAATGGCAAGCAAACTTTTCTGAAAGGTTGCTTGCCTGCCTCTATCAAGTTGCAGGAAAGTATTGTGTGTGTTTTGAGGGACATTTTTACGATGTAAAAATGATACAGGGAGCCTGAGCTTTTAGCTAAGCTTAAAAGTGGGTGGATGAATGGGTGCGGAGTGTAGATTTCATCAAGGGCCCCCTTTACACACACACACACACACACACACACACACACACACGTGTAATTTGAACACAGCCCTCTCAGTTCAGATGAAGCAACTAAGGCACTACAGCCGCCTTGGTAGTGCTGTGCGTGAAGTGACCATGCCCTAGGATCACCCACAACACACAGGGGCCTGAAGGCATTTCCCCAAAGACAAGTTGGTATCAAGAGTTAATTGATGGGTGGAAAGCCTGGAAGAGAGGATTTGCCAATAATAATTATAAAAGGGCCACCAAAACACCCCTTAAAATGTATTTAACTGCTACGAAAGAGAGAGGAACGAAGAGATTCCTGCAATGCAGGGGGTTGGACTTAGATGACCCTCGGGGTCCCTTTCCAACCCTACAATTCTATGATTTCTATGAAAACCATCAAAATCAAAAGGCAAACATTGGTAAAGAAATCAACTGGGATTGGTTTGCAGGTTTGGTTCCAAAACGCACGAGCCAAATTCAGAAGGAACCTTTTGCGGCAGGAGAATGGGGGTGTTGATAAAGCTGACGGCACGTCGCTTCCGGCCCCGCCCTCAGCAGACAGCGGCGCTCTCACTCCACCCGGCACTGCGACCACTTTAACAGACCTGACCAATCCCACTATCACTGTAGTGTCATCAGTGACCTCTAACTTGGACAGCCACGATTCCGGAAGCCCCTCACAAACTACCTTAACAAACCTTTTCTAACATTTGACTTTTAAAAAGGAGAAATATTCTTACTTTTTTCTTCCCCCTTCTTCTTCTTTCTCCATTATTATTATAATTATATTAATAATAATATTATTTGCAAGACTTTTTATTTTTTGGAAATAAAACAAACCCACAAAATGTTTGGGGGAAACCAGCTTGGTCGGTAGCATCTGCAGCCACTTGGTAAATGAGTTTGCAGTAATAGACTTCTGTTCTACAACTACGTATTCTTTGTCTCTAAATTGTCTTTGGAATTTTTTTTTAACCACTGCCTAATTAAAGGGAAACTATTGAATCATTCTATTAAGTGCCTCTTAAAATTGTATGTTCCTTATTTCCAGATTTTTTTTATGGGGGTGGGTGAATGGTTACCATGGAAGTCAGAAAATTGTGTTATTACAAAAAAAGGGCATGGATTGTTATCCTCAAACTTATTCTTAAAGAACATATATACATGTAATAAATTCCTGTTGGTCAAATAAAGTTGAGGTGTTTTGGTGCCTGAGAAAGAAAGTCTCAAAGCTGCCACACTGGCAGTAAAGGTCAGCAAATTCAGCACCCCAGATCTGCCACCTGAGGCAGTTGTTCCTTTTTGCCACATAACAGGGCTAGGCCTCCCATTGACATCAGCTGAACATAATTCTGTGTAAATGAGGATAGGTCACACCGTCCATTTAAAGCACATGCCTTTCCCCAGAGAATCCTGGAGATTGTAATTCATTAAAGGTGCTGGGAACTGTAGCTCTGTGAGAGGTAAATTACAGTTCCCAGGTTTCTTGCGGTGGTGGGGAACCGTGACTGTTACAGTGGTACAAATGTGCTTTCAATTTATGGTTTGCACGTGGTCCAACCTGTGGCCTTAAAAGCTGCCTCTGAATTGGAGATAGGGAACCTGTGACCCCCCAGATGTTGTTGGGACTGCAGCTAGGGCTGATGTGAGTTGGAGTTCAACAATATCTGCTCTAAATCCAACTCATTTACAAAAGTGCAGATGGGTAGCTCCTGCGATTAAAATAGATGTCAGGAGTATATACCTCTTAACAGTTTGCAAGTCACGATGACATGTGTGACTGCTGACCTTATGTCAGATATTCTCCTCTTTCCTCTTTGGTCCATTTGGCAGTTGTACCAGAGTGGTGGTGTGTGCTGACTTGCCAACCCGGCAGGCAGCTGACTGATGGTGCTGTCCAAAGAGAGCCACCAAAGGCAGAAGGGGAAAGTAGCCACTGCATAGGATGTGAACTGGGGTGCAGACAGATGACTAGGTACTAGAGAATCAATACTCACAGATAGTTCTTTCACCCTGAGGTCATCTCCATATTACCGGTACTTGAAATAATGACCCCACCCCTGCCTCAGGTATAGGGGTATGGCAAGAGTTGGGCCTGCCTTCCCTCTCAAACATGGGGATATCAAGAATCCTGGAGGTGGGGCTGATTTGCAAGTAAACATGGGTCTCAACCCTTCAAATACCACCATTTGCACCTTGACTTGTAGATGGTCTGTGCTTGTAACATCCTGAGGTCAGATATGCCCTCACTCTGGCCTAGTCTTCTGTGGCCAGTCAGTTTTTTTTTTAGTATAAAACACTGTGGCCATTTTCAATCAACACCAGTATATCACCACTGAAAGATTGTATGGGAATGACTTTAAGTTTTAGGTTCCTAATCCTCATTTTGTAGCAGGGGCAACTTAAGTGATGCCCTCTGGAGATTGATGGGACAGCATCAGCCACCATCAGTTGATGGGAGCTGGTGTCCAAAAACATATATAAGTCACCAATGCTGGCTATTATTTTATGATCAGGACATTTTAATTTTGTTCCTTTTTATTTTCTATGCAGACAAAACCCTTGTAAGATTTTTATTAATGCATAACAGTAGGGCTTTTTGTTTTTTTGTTTAACTGAAGTTTGCACAGTTATTATCAGGCTTAATGTAGGTGAGTTAGGACAGTGTTTTTCAACCTTTTTTGGGCAAAGGCACACTTGTTTCATGAAAAAAATCACGAGGCACACCACCATTAGAAAATGTTAAAAAAATTAACTCTGTGCCTATATTGACTATATATAAAGTAATTCTCTTGAATAGGAATCAAATAAACACAAATCTACCTCACATAGGAGGCAGCATGTTGGGAGCACATGCCCTGCTTTCAAGCTTATTCCCATTGGGCTACTGTGAGAAAAGGATGCAGGAGGGGGGCAGACACACAGCACTGATGCTGAGAGATCTTTATCAGCCCTAAGTGCTGTGTGTCATACCTTGCATAGCTTCAAGAAGGTCTCCAGTTATAGCAGCAATTCATCAAAATCAGAGCTAGGAGGACAGCCATAAATAGATAAGTAGAAAAGAAAGCTGAGTTTGGCAGGCTCTTCAAATACATATTGCTCTGCCCCAAGCCATCATTTTAATAGACAACAAATAGGAAGGCAACAACGGGTTAATAGTGCTTGGAGGGGCATGTTTTGCCCTTTATCTGCCGCCTTTCTTCTACTCTGGGACCCCGGCAGCCCCCACGAAGCTCTCCTTGGGGTCCCTCAGCAACCCCCCCCCGCATTTGACGGTCTACTTCGGGCAGGAGCAGCGCAGCGAGCGAGATGTTGGGGGCCGGGGGGTCCGCAGCCCTGGGAGAGACAGGCCTTCTCCCTGCGCTCAGGTTGCAACAGGCCGCTGGCTCTTGGGGGATCTTGTTCCCTTATTGCACGGGCTGCGAGGCGCTTCGTCATGGCCGGCGGGAAGCCCCTCCGCCCAGCTGCTCCTGGCACTGGAAGCTCTTCTATGCAGCCCTGTCGGGCCGGGCAGCGCTGCACAGAATCCTCGGGGCGAGAAGCCCGTTCAGGAGGGCGCGCATCAAGGAGCGCTGCCTGTTCCCACCGGGCCCCCGTCCTCCCCACAGCCGCGCCGGTGTAGAGGCAGCGAGGGGATCCCCCGGGAGAACCCGCCGGCAGCCTCCTCACCCCGCGCCGGCTCCTCCTCTCAGGCGGGCGCTTGGCGAGGCTGACCTCAGGTGCCTGCGCGGGGGAGGGGACTGAGGGCTGGCTCCCCCCGCCGCCCGGGTCCAGCCAAAGGCCAATGAAGAGGCACCGAAAGTAGGACCGGGGAGCCCCTCGCGCCCCCGCCTCCTCCCCCTCGCCTGTCCTGCCGGACCCTGGCCGCAGCTGCAGCCCCCTCCTCCCTTTTGTGTGTCTTCACACTGTGTCCCTGCGCAGTCCGAAGCGGGGAGGGGGGTGAAGAAGAAAGAGTCCCCCGGCGGGCGGGCGCGCTGGCCGGCAAGGCAGAGAGAAGCCATTCGGCCCTCTGGACGGACGGACGTGCTGCTGGCCGGAGGAGGGCGATGCCCCAGAGAGGCTAAATGGCGCCCCGACGGAACCCGCTCGCCGCGGAAATTTGACATTAAAAAAAAAAATCTTTCGAATTTTTCCCACGGAACACCAGGCAACATCTCGCGGCACACTAGTGTGCCGCGGAACAGTGGTTGAAAAACACTGAGTTAGGAGATCAGATGGGGAAAGTGTGTCCTGGGTAGGGTGGAGTCTAAATCCAAGAAACTACGAAATCAAGTCTTCGCATATTAGTGGTCACTGGTGGGAAGTCCTACAGACTTTCTTAGATGGAAGGTTGGGTCCAGCTCAGGTCACTAGCTAGTGACTTGAAGGCCAGATCCAACTTCCCACTACCACATTTTCATGAATAATTTGTAGAAAGTTTGCCCAGTTTCCCTAGAAGGAAGTGACAATTCATTTTCAGAAGTTGTGTCTGTGTGAGAAAGGCTCCACAGTTCAATTATACAACTCTTTGGCATGTTTAAAACCCCAGCTGAGTTTATGCACTTCATAGCTGTGAAGTTCCTACTGCCTAGACAGCACCAACTTGACTTTCTTCTAACATACCCATTTTGGATGCAACCCCCCTGATTCTATGCACACTTGGGAATAATCCTAATTCAGATGAGTGGGATTTACTTCGGAGCCACATGAGCAAACTCCTAGGGGGCGGGTGTGTGTGTCTTCACCCCCCATAAAATATTTGAGCCCCCCCCAAAAAATGATGGGCATTGCCGTTCAAATGGTGTGTGTGCACTGTGGCATGTGATCAATTATTCTGGGCAGGGCTAACCTCCCCCTCCCCCCAATATTTTATTCAAGTTGGAACCCCTGTTCGGAGCAAACAAATATCCAATCAAGCTTTCATTGATTTAGAATGGAACAAGTAATTGGCACACTCCACACAAAACTAAACACTTTGGGTCCCATTGATTTCAGCAAGAGAGTTAAATCTGATTCCCATAGAACTACTAGGAGTCTTCATTAGGTTTAGCTTTGGTTGGATCACTCCTAAAGTGTTTAAAATTGGAGGGCCAGTGAATAGAGCTTGCATCATCTGGGTAGTTTGAGGACAATATTTCTTCATAGAAAGCCTGGGTATTATAAAAAGGGCTACAGTCCTCTACATGCTTGCTTTGGGCAAGTTGCATTGAAATGAATGAGATTGCTCTGGGTTAAGAGGCTTGGGGATGGCTGCTAAACAATTGAAGATTGAAACATTTCTGGGCTGGGTTTTTTCTCCTGCTCCTGAAATCCAGCATATATGAAACACAATTTTAAGTCCTAATGGGACTGGCTGAAACATACCTGAGATCAGGGGGGAGGTGCTGTTGGTTTTCCTTTTACAAAATCACAAACACAATTCTGGCTCGAGTGTTCCTACCCACTATTAAGGTAACAGATGGAAATAAGCAAAATATAATTTCTTAAGACGTTTAAAAGCTGATTCCAGTATCTTGTATTCATTGCTGTTTTGAGCATCCTTCTGATTTGTTTTCCATGAGATGGTGTCTGTCTGCCATGTTAATGTATTAATTTCAAAAGGAACAAACCAGCAAATGTAAGACTGCAGCTGTATACTTGCATAGAAGTCAGCCCACTTGAACTCAGTGGAGCTTACTTCCAAGTAAACATGCATCAGACCTGGTTAAACAAGGCCCATTAAAATCAACAGAGCTTCAGCTAGTTGTTACTAAGTTCTGTTCCGTGGCTTCCAATGGAGTGAGAATCATGGCAAACTTTTGCTAAATGGTGCCCTCTACAAACAGTCAGTTCATATCTCTATGCGTCTGTATACTTGTATTTATATAATAAACACAGTACCATGTACATTGATAGACACACTGGCTACATATCCAAGCATGTTGAACCCATTTAAATTAAAGGGCTCTGTGCTAAATCTAGCTTTTCCCCTTAAAAAATATTGTAGAAGAGAAAATGCATTGGGGTGGGGGGAACCCCTAGGGATTTAAAGCTCGCAATCACTGAAGCTGCCAAACTCAGAAGCCTTGTGGATGCATTGCTAATTGGAAATACCTTTCCTAGTTTACATTTGCAAGTGTTTTTATTTTATTTTATTTTATAATTTTATAATTTAAGCTAAAAGTCTGAATGGTCTGGGCAGTGGTGAATGTTCATTTGTATCCTTTATTCCAGTAACCCCCTAATTAGACATGGGAGACACTCCAGAACCAAACCAAAATCCGCCAAGAAGATATTGGTTTGGGTGGATTGTTAAGAATAACTTTTGCACAAGTACTTTGGATTTTACCCCTTCCTCCTCCTCCAAACCCCCCTTCAGTCGAATCTCCTTTTTCATTTTAAATTTTATTTTTTGGTATTAAAAAAAAGGAATTCTTTTTGTTGTTTTCTACTAACGCGTGGATACATACTGACACTTCACTGCCCACATTAAAGTGCATTATTGTAACTTTTGCTCAGGGTTTTTAGAAAATTAGCACAGAAAAGTAGCTTATTTTTTAAAAGAAAACAATGGAAGAGATGTTAACACTGTAACAGAGGAAAATGTGTCTTTGTCGTTATATATTTAGCAAGTGTAGTCATCATCTTCTAGAACGCTTAAGGCTTGCTGACCTAAAGCGTGTTTAGATGGAAGTAAGTTCAAATGACTTGAGTGGAATTTACTTCCAAGTTGATACATTTAGGATTGAGGTGCCAACCTTGGATGTTTCCTGTTTCTCTTACCTTATGGGCATTTACCACTAACCAGACCAAACAACCTTGGAGAGGCTGAGATCTTTATTAATACACTTTTACAGGTACAAAAAAAATATTGATACTTATAAATTTTGTTCTTTGACAGAACAACTATATGGTACTATAGATCTACTTTATTAAGTAGACTAATTATAACTCAGTTCTACAATGTGCCTTATGCGATAACTTGGGAGTAAGCTTGTGGGGGAAAAAATCAGGATATATATGTGTTGTTTGTTAAATTAACTGTTTTAAGCCCTTTTGACACCTCACTAGTTTTGTACTGTTTTACCTCTTATTTCTGAAACTCTTTTTATGGTGTATATCCTGGTAGAGGGGACAAACATGTCATAGAAAGCAGTTGTGCACTCTTTCGGATATAGTTGATAAATTCAATAATCTTATATATTGAGCTTCGTGTTTCTAGTACAGTTAAGTGGTCTAGCAAACTTGTCCATGTTTCTTTGTTTTATTGAGAAATGCATTGTATAGAAACTATTTCCCCTAAATATTTATGGACCAAACAATTGTGATATATCCTATTAAATTTGTGTGAATAAACCATTTTGAATTGAAGGAGTTTTATTTACCATCAAGTTTTGTCTTCATCTTTTTTTTAATGGAGTCTTACCCATGGCAGTGTGTTGTGTTGCTTTTACTGTATGTATGTGTGAGTGTGTGATGGTGGACACAGTAAAGGGAATATTAGTGCTATATTAAAACAGGATTTATTTTTAAGTTTTTGCTTCATAGTACATATCCATGATGAAATTTCAGAGGTTTTTATTTTTTATTTAAAAAAGAAAAAGTAATGCCCCACTGATTTGATATTATAACCCTGTCTTAGGCTGCAATGCTAAACACAATGGCTTTGATGCAATGAACATTAGTTGTGCTTAAATCCAATTGAAATGAATTGGATAAAGTAGTTGCATCTAGCCTATGTCAAGTCCCATTGAAAGCAAATGCAACTAACTTTAAGTGGATTGGGTCAGTTGCTTGGAAGTTTATGTTTCATTGAAAATCAATGGGACCTACTTCTAAGCTATTGTGGGGTACAATCCGAAATGTTAGTGAAAACTAAGCACTGTTGAAATCAATGGATGCCATTGCATTTAGTGGGACTTAGGCTGCGTTCCTATACCCACTTACTTGGCAGTAAGCCCCACTAAACTCAATGGGGCTTACTTTTGAGTTAATGTGTATAGGATTATGTTGTAAATCACAAGCAACTCTTACTGGATTGTGGCCTTTTGTGTTTAGGGTCAGGTTGATCATGTTCTTTTAAAAGTAAAATATATATATAAACCAAACCCCCAACCCCAGGCACTTTAGAAGCGGAAGTAATTGCATGAAAAATATAACAAATAATGATGATGAAATGCATCACAATTTAGTTGCTAGGTATATTGAGCACAATCTAAAAGTACAGACCCCTAAAAGCCAGGTTGCTCTGTAGTTTAATAAATTGTCACTATGATTTCTTTCAGGGAGAACAAATCTTGGGGCATTACAGCCAAACATCCCGACGTTTGAAAATTCCCTAAAGTATTAAAAGAAGGGGAAAGTTTGATCGGATATCCACTGCAGTGAAGACAAAGACAATATTAGGTTATGATAAACCATACATTTAAAATTTATTGAGCCAAAAATAATTTTTTTAAAAATAGACTCAATGTCATTTCCTGAATGTTAACACAACATATGTTATTTGACGGTGTCTAACTAAAAACCTGAAAGCTGTGTATGGCATCAGAGCAACCTGGCAGTACCACCCAGTCCAATATGAGAAGATTCTTCCTTTTTTAAAAACAAACAAACAAACAAACAAACACAATATTTAAAAGAACTCACAATTGTCAAGCAAAAATACCTGTAAAATAAAATCCAAAAATTGAAATTCATTCATCTTGCTTGCCAATGTGTATTAGTCATATATGTTCAATGACATTTTGTAAATTCAGAGAAGAAAATTCTCACCAATTCAAGATAATAGGGATCAAGATTAGTATTCTGTTTTCTGACTTAAAAATAAATAAAATTAAAGCAATCTGCATGCACTTTTTCATCTGTCACCTAGAGTGTACTTTTTCTGTATGATGCATTTCGCTTTGATGTTTCTTGTACAGTAGTTTCATTAATAAATATTTTACTTGATGCAAACCTAGTTAACACAGACATAACTATTGAAATTAATTTAATTTAACAAAAATGGTGCAACAGTACATTTCCTTCCCACCAAAACAA
The DNA here is from genome assembly GCF_009819535.1 of Lacerta agilis. Lineage (NCBI taxonomy): Eukaryota > Metazoa > Chordata > Lepidosauria > Squamata > Lacertidae > Lacerta > Lacerta agilis. The sequence goes on from NC_046317.1 coordinate 15,357,562, forward strand.
AGGGTGGAGGAACCATTTTAGATAGCAAACGAAGGACGTTGCACAATGTAAAATGACTTCCTTGGAATTTTTTCCTGCTTTTCATTTTCTTCTCCTATTTTCTTCTTCACAACTGACATCGATAATGAATATCCATCATGAATTATGGGCATGATCCAGCCAACTTTCAGCTTACATTTCTGCCATTGAAATCTATGGGACTGTAGAATGATTTATTTGGCTGGATTGTTCTCCAATGGCTTAAAAAAAACATTTGATATGGGGTGTAATTCTTTCTCCCAAATTTTGGAGCCAGCAAGATTTTCTAGCAGCCAGAGAGAGTTGTGGATGGGGAATACACCCTCGTTCCTTGCCAGTATTTAAGGTGGCAATGGCTAATGGATTTTTACCCTCCTGCTACATTATTTTATCCATCGTTTTAGGAAGGCTAACATAATACAGTATATAACACCATTAACGGTGTTAACCTAACGATCCCTAATAAGTTTACATGTTCACTATGCAATGAGGAAATTTACTTCACAATTTTTAAAATAATATTAATAGAAGACCTGATCTGTGCGCCATCCAACCCATAGCTGAATTTCAGCTACGAAGGTTAAAATGCTATTACTACTTCAGAAACAAAGGCCTTGAAATTGTTCAAAGGCAACCTCTCTTGCAAAAGATTTTTGGATAACTATATTCCTCTTAAGCTGTACATCCAAAGCATATGTTAATTTGTTTAACAGGCTTGCCAAAAAAGAAGAAGGAAAAAATAATCCCTTTTCATTCAAATGAAATTTTATTATATACAAATGAACCCTATGTAAACAATGTAACTTTTATGAATATGAACTGACATTAAAATATTTCGCTTATGTGTGTATGCTCAGCATTTTGAATGTTTTCCTAAGCTGCTTTGGTTTTCTGAAAGCCGGGGGGAAATTAAGAAAGAAAACTACGCTGTTCCGAACAACATAGTAGCAAATTTACAAAGAAATTACTTCAGTAATGTTCTGAACACTAGAAATAAGGTTGTGGCTTTTATAATAACAGTTCTCAGTTACCGGTGAACACTGTGGACCAACTTTTAAAAAATGCATTCTGTTGAAAATGTGACTACTGTGATCTCAATCCCGATTAGTAGGGTGAAAAAAATAGGTACTGTATATTGCACAATGTTAGGCTGCAATCCTATACTCACATTTCCTAGGAGTGAGTGATCCACTGAATTTTTGAGAAGGCATACATGGGACTGCCCTGTAAAAAAGAAACTCTGGATGTTAACTTGAGTGAATACAGATTGTAAGTTCCTTTGGGGCAGGGACCTCTTATCCTTGTTTATATTAATGTGTATGATTATATGAACAATCTTGCACCAATTGTGCGCTTTCACACACCCCACATAATGGAGAAGAGAAGCCTGGCTGCACTCGTGTTTCCTACACAAGAGAATCGAGCGAGATGTGAAATTCAGAGGCAGGAAGGGAGCACCATCCTTTAAAGACCTTTAATCTTTTAAAGCAAAATGCAGGAGGAATGCCACAAAGAAAATGAGGAACCTTACTTTCTGTCCACCTTGACTCCCCACCCCACCCCCTTTTTAAAGCTACACAAACACTCCCATGGTTTCCTCAAAGCAGTGGTTTTCAAGCCGTGTTCCTAAGAGTACTGGAGCTTGTGAGGGAATTTCTTGTTGAGAAAATCAATGATATTTAAACCTGCCTGGCTTTTAAAAACATAATCCGTCACTGTCCGCCTTCCCCACAACACACAGTCGGAGTTGAAGGGTATACTCTCAATTCACGGATAGTCAATGTGGGGTGAGGCCTACTGGGTTGGTTTGGGGTCGGTTCCAGGTCTGAGGGGAACTTAGGCCAACTGAATCCTGGTAGGCCTCTTCCTCAGTCTGTGGGACCCTTTGGACTTATCTGGCAGCATCCCAAGGTCTCCGAGTATAGCCAACAGCTGAATTTCCCACAATGCCCCGAGCAAAGCTATGCCAGCTGCATTGTGGGAAACTGACTTGGCAGCTTGGCCCAGCAACCCAATGCTGCTCTGAATGCTGGGTTGTATTTATTATTATTATTATTATTATTATTATTATTATTATTATTATTATTATTTAAAAAATGGGGCTCCAGGAGGGTCCACTCAGCAGCAGGCCCTAACGGCTGCCCAAAGCTGCCAGCTGTTGTTGTGAACCAAGGGGGAATGCCAGGATATGCCCCAGCATCCTTTGCAACACACAAGGAGTCTGCTGTAGCTCAGCACACGGGTGGTCGTGGCAAAAGTTCCTTCGGAAATGGGACATCTGAAAACGCCTGCCCTAAAGGATGGAAGCGAACTCACAAAATGTGGATGGAAACAGAACACATCGCAATCTCCCTCCCTGACCTTTCTGCACACTTGACACTCATAGCATCGCATGTCACAAAACACCACAGTAGCAGGAGGCTCAAACAGCAGTTTGAGGGTGAGAAGATGTGATATCGCTGAAATAGAAGCTATTTTTTTAAAGGAAAGTTAGCTCGGTTGTTGGCTCTAGACTTGCAATGAGCAGTTTTGCTTGTGCTGGAAGAAGGGGACAGCGTTGGGGGTTTATTTTAATTTTGTTTTTTGTTTTGGTCTGTTCCTCCTCTTCACTGTGGCCCCACAACAGCTGCTTCAAAGGGCTGGGGGACCCTCTCTGGCACAGTGGAGGGGGGGGCAGTGGCTCTGTGGCCTGCAGAGGGAAACTGGAAAAAAAATGGGCTTCACTCTTCTTCCAGTGGGGAGGTTTGGCTAGATTCCTCTAGAAAAAGAAGGAGCCCTTCCATTTGCCAAGTGGCAAGTCAGGAGCTAAGTGACGATTACAGCAACTCAAAATGACCACCTGGGTCACTGAACATGCCATACCATTTGTATTATTACTTAGTGTATCACATAAAATGAGGGAGGGCGGCATGGAAATTTTAACAACAACAACAACAACAACAACAACAACATCATCCAACTAGTTCCCCTCTCATTTCTGTTTTCCACCTGTCAAGGAATCTGTGTCTTTCATCTCCGGATGGAGACAAATAACAGCCGGAATATATATATATTGGAAGCCCTTTTCTGAACCTTTTCCAACCTACAATATCCTTTTTCAGGTGACGTGACCATAACTGTACACAGTACTCAAATGCAGCCCACCGTTGATTTGTATAATGGCATTATGATATTGGCACTTTAATTTTCAGTTCATTCTCTAATAATCCCTGGCATGGAATTTGCCTTTTTCACGGCCGGCGCACGCTGGGTTGACATCTTATGAGTATGTATGTGATATTAAACTTTTTTTCCCCCTCCAACAAGTGTCACTTTACACTGGTTTGCATTGGATTTGCCATTTCCCCACTCATTCTCTCATTATGGTTGGCCTGTGAAAGGTATTGCCCTACCTTTTAGAATGTTTCATACTGGCCAGAATAGCTACCTTTGCTTTTTATTCTACTTTTACTCATGCTGATTCCTGGTGTGTAAACCTCTATTGAGTTCAGTAGAGCTAATTGGGAATTCTATATGCTAATTTGGAATAATTTGAAATCCACCCTGTTGCATTAAGGCCTTCCTAAATGTTATGCCTGAAAGCAGGCTATGAAAATCTCAGCCCAAACATAAATTAACTAGTTACAGGTAGGTAGCCGTATTGGTCTGCCATAGTCAAAACAAAATAAAAAATAAAAAAATAAATTAACTAGGTAGCACTCATTCCCTATTTGTAAGCAGAAATTAAAACTATCACTGCTGCCTATTTTAGTAAGGTGCTTCCTGAACCGAAAATCTAACTCCTGTAGATTTTGAGGCCTCCTCCTCCTCTCTCTCTCTCTCTCTCTCTCTCTCTCTCTCTCTCTCTCTCTCTCTCTCTCACACACACACACACACACTCACAGAGTTTAACAGAATCTGTTTTCTGCAGTGTGCTCATGATACAGTTAAATCACATGATTTTTCTGGGAACAGTAGTTTCTTAAAGGTGCTGGGAATTGTAGCTCTGAAAGAGGTAAACTACAGTGCTCACTGGAAGGACAGATCCTGAAGTTGAGGCTCCAGTACTTTGGCCACCTCATGAAAAGAGAAGACTCCCTAGAAAAAACCCTGATGTTTGGAAAGATGGAGGGCACAAGGAGAAGGGGATGACAGAGGATGAGATGATTGGACAGTGTTCTCGAAGCGACTAGCATGAGTTTGGCCAAACTGTGGGAGGCAGTGTAAGATAGGTGTGCCTGGCGTGCTCTGGTCCATGGGGTCACGAAGAGTCGGACACGACTGAACGACTGAACAACAACAACAGTGCCCAGAATTCTTTTGGGAGGGGAAGTCATCTGTTTTAAATACATGGTGTGTGTCCTATCATATGCCAGCACTGTCCCTAATTCGCATGGATCCCTGGTCAATCACAGCTCCAGTATTGATCCTCCTTTGTTTTTTAAGAAGTTGAGGGTGGGTTTCAAAAATATTGAAATGCACTACAGTTCTACAGGCGTCTTTCCACCCCCATTGCCCTGCACACAGGCCATGTTCTCTACACGTCAAAAGTCGGGGGGGGGCAGGGGCAGAAATGTTTTGTATTCTAGTGCACATGCACTAGATAAGGGTCTCACAATCAAATACACACGCATACATGCAGAAATGCCAGTTTATGGATTACCTTTCACCCAGCCCCAGATGCCTATCCCAGGTACTGAAGGTTGCTGAATGTGTTTGAAATGAGGCTGTTCTGTAACCACCAGATGAATTGTGAGAGTAAGCTGGTTGGTCTTTTTACTTGCACATCTGCTTTGGGAGTCCGCGCAGGGCAGCTTTGGCACAGTAAGTTAATACCGGCAGAAAAGAGGTGGTCTTCACGACAGAGAGCGGAGGAGAATTGCTCAGGCAGTTATCATTGGAATGATGAGAACTCAAGGTAAGGAACAGCGGAGTATTCCTGCTATCTGAAATGTTGGAGGATTTGCAGCACACTTGCGTTTATGGAAACGGTAAGATATGAAGACAATGGAGGCATTTTCTGAAATAAGACATATTATGAAAGGCTGAAAGGGAATAATCTTTTATCATCATCATCATTGTCGATTTATTAACAGCCTTCTAAACACCTGTCTCAATGTACTCTAAAGATAATTGAAAACAGTTAAAAACACAAAACACAAAAACAGCCAGTGCAAAACCATACAAAACAGGCCCTCATGGAAAATATCCATTTATCCGGCTTGGAACACGTCAGGAAAAAATACCTTCAGTTGTTTTCGTAAAATGCAGCTAGTGGCACCTGCTGACAGGAATGCTATTCCATAGATCAGGGGCAGCTGCAGTGAAGGCCCTGCTCAGAGTTACTGCAAGGTGGGCTTCTGAGATCTTTGAAACCTGCAGGCAATACTCTGCCGCAGACTGCAGCTATCTACGCGACCCCCGCCACCCGCTCTTACCGGTGAAGTGCAGGGACCCACTTTTGGGTCGGAAGAGCACTGGAAATAGCTTGTGCGCATGCACACAGGCCTCCTCTGACCCGGATGTGCACTGGAAATAGCATGTGTGCTCGCGTATGGGTGCCCGCTCCCCCGCCCTCCGCACAATCGTCACTGGAGACACCAGCCCGAGGCAAGGAAAGCTTGGAGACCCCTGAACTAGTATTATGAACTTAGCTTAGGCCACCCAGCCCTACTGGCAGAAAAGGGAATAGCATGGTCCAAAATTGGCCTCTATGATTGGTTAGCAATGTTGAAGCCTCTAGCTTGGTCGGACATGATACACAGGATAGCCTTGTGTCCTTGCCTGGTTTCGCATGCTGCACTTCAGCAAGCATCCAGCCCTTAACCCTCCCTGCTCCCACCAGCAATTTTGCTCCCATAGCCTACCAAATCCTTGACTTCCAGTACAGACACCCACAGCCCCAGCCTGATTTTGACAAGCGGGACATGCTGGCACATCCAAAATGGCATAATTGTGAGTAAGATGTCCTCCCTCTGAACCGCTGAGCTCGCATCGTTCACAAACATTAAAACTGACTTCGGAAATCTTCCAGCTCCACATACAGAGCAGGAATCGTATGATTGCTATTTCCTGGTACAGCTACCGTGCCAGATAACTTACTCAGCTATAGAGCATTGATGAGCAATTATAGGCTTTTCGCTTGACGCAGCCTTCTCCAAACACATAACCTTATATACATATTTCCCAGGCTTGCCATCAGATACTCAGAACACACTCATTCTAATTGAAGTCATTCAAACGGAAATAAAACCTCCATGCACAGTGTAATAGAAGTTGTAATTTTAACGTTAGACATTTCCTTTTTGCTTTACAGGAAAGCAGTGCTAAAAAGCTTAGATGTTTTGAACAAAAACACTTGCATTTGTATAGGGTTACATTTCTTTTTTTCTTTTTTACAACAGAATAGAAAGTATGCATGCCGGAAATATTTGTCTGCTGCTTTTTCTTTATTTCATGTCTGATGTACCACACCTATTGCAGGCCCTTGAACTCATTCTTATATTGGCAAGGGAGAATTTGTCAGCACTGGTTAAAATGACCACTCAACTCTTGAAAAAGCAGAGTTAAGGTGCATTCAGAAGGACAGTCTTTCCCGAATTATTCCATATGCCCACTTTTTGGCAGTGCTGCTTTGCTTATTTGCCAGCCATTCTTGTGCCTTCCTGCGTACCGGCAAACATGCTGGAAGGCGAAGCTGGGCTTTGAGTTATGGGCAGGGAAGGGGGACTGTTTTGTGTTTTAATGCAAACATATGTAATCCACCCTTCCCAAATCAACACAGGAACCGAAACATAGCTATCCTTATTTTGAGAGTTCAGCCTGGGCTGCGCTGGCACACGTGACTGCATCCTTCAGCATACTCCTCAAGTGTCCTGATTTTCCCAGGACATCCCAGAATTACAGAAGCCATCCTGGCTTCTGATTGGATCCCAGAATGTCCCATTTCCCACTTGCGGTGCTACTGCTGAGCTCAGGGAGGAGGATGGGCTTGCGGTTGGTGTTTGCAGTGGTGCCACACTCTGCGCATGGGTCAGCTGACTCGTACGAGAGCATGGGACCAAAAGACATGCCTATGATGTATCCCAGATGAACAATTCACAGAGAAAGATGAAACGAGCACAGGACTGCTATCAGATTTGGGGATTACTCCCTCTTGAGTGTCCGACTTGGGTAAAATCCAACATTGAACCCAATGTGACTTCCAGGAAGCCACCAGGTAAGTCCAGGTGCTGTAGAGACAGGGAGGAACAGAGCAAAGCAGTGCTGAAGTTACAGGACAAAGGGTAGGGGAGACCTTCCTGCCATCCACAACAATCACATGCCTGTTCTCCTCTGGTTGTTTGGCAGTGCCAACTAAGCACCCCCTCCCCCATTCTTTTTCCTGTTTGTTTCAGCTGGACAGTTTTAGGAAGAAAAACCCTCAAGTGTCTTTCTCATTAACAGTCAAGATTCTAAAAGATATAGACAGAAGGAATTGGCAACAGAGAGACAGTGTATGATCACCTCCAATATTTTCTTACATATCTGCAGACACAGCTAGCTCAATGCAGTCTCTGGAAGCTGAGGCTTGGGTACTATGCTCCATGATGGGAGGGCACTATTTGCTACTTCACCTCAGGTAAGAAAACCAAGCAGTTTTAGCCAGACCATGGCTCTCTCATAGTCTTCTAAACCAGTGTTTTTCAACCTTTTTTGGGCAAAGGCACACTTGTTTCATGAAAAAAATCACGAGGCACACCACCATTAGAAAATGTTAAAAAAATTAACTCTGTGCCTATATTGACTATATATAAAGTAATTCTCTTGAATAGGAATCAAATAAACACAAATCTACCTCACATAGGAGGCAGCATGTTGGGAGCACATGCCCTGCTTTCAAGCTTATTCCCATTGGGCTACTGTGAGAAAAGGATGCAGGAGGGGGGCAGACACACAGCACTGATGCTGAGAGATCTTTATCAGCCCTAAGTGCTGTGTGTCATACCTTGCATAGCTTCAAGAAGGTCTCCAGTTATAGCAGCAATTCATCAAAATCAGAGCTAGGAGGACAGCCATAAATAGATAAGTAGAAAAGAAAGCTGAGTTTGGCAGGCTCTTCAAATACATATTGCTCTGCCCCAAGCCATCATTTTAATAGACAACAAATAGGAAGGCAACAACGGGTTAATAGTGCTTGGAGGGGCATGTTTTGCCCTTTATCTGCCGCCTTTCTTCTACTCTGGGACCCCGGCAGCCCCCACGAAGCTCTCCTTGGGGTCCCTCAGCAACCCCCCCCCGCATTTGACGGTCTACTTCGGGCAGGAGCAGCGCAGCGAGCGAGATGTTGGGGGCCGGGGGGTCCGCAGCCCTGGGAGAGACAGGCCTTCTCCCTGCGCTCAGGTTGCAACAGGCCGCTGGCTCTTGGGGGATCTTGTTCCCTTATTGCACGGGCTGCGAGGCGCTTCGTCATGGCCGGCGGGAAGCCCCTCCGCCCAGCTGCTCCTGGCACTGGAAGCTCTTCTATGCAGCCCTGTCGGGCCGGGCAGCGCTGCACAGAATCCTCGGGGCGAGAAGCCCGTTCAGGAGGGCGCGCATCAAGGAGCGCTGCCTGTTCCCACCGGGCCCCCGTCCTCCCCACAGCCGCGCCGGTGTAGAGGCAGCGAGGGGATCCCCCGGGAGAACCCGCCGGCAGCCTCCTCACCCCGCGCCGGCTCCTCCTCTCAGGCGGGCGCTTGGCGAGGCTGACCTCAGGTGCCTGCGCGGGGGAGGGGACTGAGGGCTGGCTCCCCCCGCCGCCCGGGTCCAGCCAAAGGCCAATGAAGAGGCACCGAAAGTAGGACCGGGGAGCCCCTCGCGCCCCCGCCTCCTCCCCCTCGCCTGTCCTGCCGGACCCTGGCCGCAGCTGCAGCCCCCTCCTCCCTTTTGTGTGTCTTCACACTGTGTCCCTGCGCAGTCCGAAGCGGGGAGGGGGGTGAAGAAGAAAGAGTCCCCCGGCGGGCGGGCGCGCTGGCCGGCAAGGCAGAGAGAAGCCATTCGGCCCTCTGGACGGACGGACGTGCTGCTGGCCGGAGGAGGGCGATGCCCCAGAGAGGCTAAATGGCGCCCCGACGGAACCCGCTCGCCGCGGAAATTTGACATTAAAAAAAAAAATCTTTCGAATTTTTCCCACGGAACACCAGGCAACATCTCGCGGCACACTAGTGTGCCGCGGAACAGTGGTTGAAAAACACTGTTCTAAACACTGCACCTCGGGGAGTCATCACAAAAAAATGGGACAGTTCACACCCCTTTTCCTCTTTTAATTCAAGCACAGGAGCTCAGGGTTCCTATACATTGAATATATATTCCTGGGGAAACTCAGGCCTGGGAGACCATATGTGTCCTCGCAGCCCTCTCTCTGGCTCTTGAAACTCCTCCCAGGTCACTCCCCCTCTCTCCAGGCCACTCCCACACACACCCTAGGCCACACCCTATTTGATTATTTTTGCCTTGAATTCTGTTAACACCTGCATAGAGGATAGAGAGGGGTGTGTGAGTGAGTCTGTGTAGAAATTCGCCCACTTTTGCTTCTGCCCACCACAGGCATGTGGCCCTCAGAAGGTTGCCTAGAAAGGGAATACGGCCCTTGAGTGGGCAATGTCTGTAGGAGGAGGATTTAGGGATGGTGCACCTTGCAATGCCAAAGTGATGGATTCAAGACGGAAAAACAAGCACGACCAGAGACCATCTTTAGATCAGGAACTTTGTGATCACTATATCAAACACAGCAGTTTAAGGCTCTTCTCCTTCAGCATAACAGCTTTGATTGAAACTTTCACACAATCAAGCTTAAAGAGAAACAGAGCAGTCCTCTTTGGGTGGGTTGCCTGATCATATAAGTGTGCAGGAGGCCAAGGGTTTGTACCTGAGGACTTCCGACAACATTCCTGTGTGTAGCAGCCCTCCTCTCATGACCCTGAAGGTTGGAAGTGAGTGGTGGAGCCAGCACACACAAGGACACTGAAGTGTGGCTGGTGTGCATACTTTTTTACTATTACCTGGTCTGGTTGAATTCTTTACATGGTGGATGCAGATGAATTGTGGGAGGAACCACCAAGGGAAGAAGGCTCAAAGCCCAGGGAGTGGTGGTGGGATGATGATCAGAGGGAGAAGAGAGAGAAGACTGGGAAGATGAGGTGTCAAAAACTGAAGAGCTAACAGGGTTTAGTGAGCTGGGGGAGTCAGTGGCAAAGAGAAGTCCAGAATCAGAGGCACAAGCCAGTTCTGCAGAATGCACAAAAAGTAATCAATTCCGACAAAAGAGACACAAAACCTTTGATTCCTGAGTAGGCAGGGAGGGAGGCCAAGAGGCAGAGATGAGCCAGGCCAGTGAAGAGTCATGGGTGTCTCCCACTGCTGCTGCAACAAACTCCCCTCTCCCCCTTGTCTCCCAGAACCAGAAGAGGCATGAAAAGGGCGGAGCAGTGATAGGCTGCATGGAGACACAGTATCTGATTGCATGGGGAAAGCCCTGGTGAGAAGGAAACTTATCGACAGCTGTCGGGAGGAGCGGACTTTCATGGGGACCTACTGGAGATGAGCCACTGTGCTCATTAGGCCTGACACTCAGCCAAGTTCTGCGAATATGTGCTTTTGCTAATAGCTAACTCCAGCTCTGAACAGAGTGATTTACTGCTGGATCGCTCTTTGACAGGTGGGCTCGTATGGAAGCTGCTTTATACTGAGTCAAACTAGTATAGCTCAGAATTGTCCACACTGACTGGTGGTGACCCTCCAAGTTTTCAGGCAGGAGGCAATCACAGTCCCACCTGGAGATACTGCGGATTGAACCTGCTACCTCTGCATGCAAAGCAGATGCTCTACCACTGAGCTATGGTCCTTTCCCCAAAGTAAACCAGCTTTAATTCTGTCATAAAAGTTACCTGGGTGCTCCACTCCCCCCAGAATAATCTCTCTCTCCCTCCCCACACACCCATTCAGGAAAGGCTTTGATGTGTTTGTTGCTTATAGCATTCTTTGCTATGCTAACATTTTCTTTGTTGCCTGCTCAAAGCATGTTTTTTCTCAAAGACGAATGACATGTTGTTTTCTAAATGTCAAGCCAGCCCATAAGATAGCTGAGCCTCACAATATTGTAGTGAGTTGCTGGGGTGTGTGTGTGCATTAAGCGTACGCCTGAGTCCCTTCTAATTCTTGGATCTAGCAAGGATTCATTTGTTGGAATGGCCAGGCCAGCTTCTTGGTAATGGCCCCCTAAGTATGGGTTGTTAGCATGACAAAGGAAGTAGCTCTGCATCAGGGGGCAATGAGTGGGCCTCCCTCCCTCAACTGACTGTTACTGAGAAGGAGCTGGGGTAGAAGTAGGCTGCAGGCAGAAGCCTGAGAGGGAGAGACATAGAATCATAGAGTTGGAAGAGACCACAAGGGCCATCCAGTCCAACCCCCTGCCATGCTTTATTTCTGCTTGAATCCAAGGCTGAGGCCATGGGAAAAGCAAGACCTTATGCTGTGAGCCCCTCCATCATAGGCTCAGGCTGTAGATATGTGTAAATATAACATACATCATAAAAACACCACAGTTTCATTCCGAGGAAACCAAACCCTGGGCAAGTGGCTGGAACCCCTGGAACCTTACACCGCTTTGTGATTGTGGTGGTGTGCAACAATATGTTAGAAGCATTTTTTTAAAAACGGGACTATCCCGGCTTTCATCATCATAGTGGATAAAAGGAGTAAAGCATTTTTTTTTCTTTAAGGGAGCGTCCCTGGAAATGACACAAATGAGAGTTTTCACAATATGCATAGCCAGGAGCTATATAGCTGAGTCAGCTTTATAGTTGTGGTATGAATAAGAAATTTCCTAGGTCATTTCTGCAGTTGGCATAATTTGGGAACAGAAATCCCAATGGTCAAGCTTCTTCTTCTTTTCTTCTGCATCTTCTTCTTCTCTCTTCTCTGCATCTTTCTTCTTCTGCATCTTCTTCTTCCTCTTCTTCTGCATCTTCTTTCTTCTTCCTTCTTCTTCTTCTTCTTCTGCATCTTTTCTCTATCTTCTTCTTCGCTCTGCCTCTTTCTTCTGCATCTTCTTCTTCTTCTTCTTCTTCTATGCATCTTCTTCTTCGTCTTCTTCTTCTTCTTCTTCTTCTTCTCTGCAGTCTTCTTCTTCTTCTTCTTCTTCTGCATCTTCTTCTTCTGCATCTTCTTCTTCTGCATCTTCTTCTTCTGCATCTTCTTCTTCTGCATCTTCTTCTTCTTCTTCTTCTTCTTCTTCTTCTTCTTCTTCTTCTTCTTCTTCTGCATCTTCTTCTTCTTCTTCTTCTTCTTCTTCTTCTTCTGCATCTTCTTCTTCTTCTTCTTCTGCATCTTCTTCTTCTGCTGCATCTTCTTCTTCTTCTTCTTCTTCTTCTTCTTCTTCTTCGTCTGCTGCTGCTGCTGCTGCATCTTCTTCTTCTTCTTCTTCTTCTTCTTCTTCTTCTTCTTCTTCTTCTGCTGCATCTTCTTCTTCTTCTTCTTCTTCTTCTTCTTCTTCTTCTTCTGCTGCATCTTCTTCTTCTTCTTCTGCATCTTCTTCTTCTGCTGCTGCATCTTCTTCTTCTTCTTCTTCTTCTTCTTCTGCATCTTCTTCTTCTTCTTCTGCATCTTCTTCTTCTTCTTCTTCTTCTTCTTCTGCTGCTGCTGCATCTTCTTCTTCTTCTGCTGCTGCATCTTCTTCTTCTGCATCTTCTTCTTCTTCTTCTTCTGCATCTTCTTCTTCTTCTTCTTCTGCATCTTCTTCTTCTTCTTCTTCTTCTTCTGCTGCTGCTGCTGCTGCATCTTATTTTTATTATTCTTATCTTATTCTTCTTTCTTCTGCTGCATTCTCTTATCTTTTCTTCTTATTCTATTCTTCTGATGCATATTATTTTATTCTGCATCTCTTCTTCGCTGATGATCTTTTATTATTCTTTGATCTTATTTTCTTCTTTTTCTGCGCTGCATATTATTCTTCTGAATCTTCTCTTCGTTCTTGCATCTCTTCTTCTTATCTTATTATGCCTCTCTTTATTTCTTATTATTCTGCATTTTATTCTTCTTCTTTCTGAATTCTTCTAGTATTTCTTCTTCTGATCTATTTCTTATTCTTCTGCATATTATTATATTATTATTATTAAATTCTATTAGTTCTTTTATTCTTCTGAATTCTTATTCTTATTCTCTTATGAATTTCTTCTTCTTATTATTATTTTATTTCTTCTTCTTCTTCTTCTTATCTTTTCTTCTTCTTTTCTGCATTATTCGTCTTCTTCTTCGAATCTTCTTCTTCTTCTTCTTCTTCTTCTTCTTCTCTTCTATTCTTCATCTTTTCTTCTTCTTCTTCTGCATCTTCTTCTTCCTTCTTCTGCATTCTCTTCTTCTCTTCTTCTTCTCTTCCTTCTTCTTTGCATCTTCTCGTTTCTTTCTTTTCTTCTTTCTTCTCTTTTCTTCTTCTTCTTCTGCATCTTCTTCTTCTTCTTCTTCTTATCTTCTGGCATCTTCTCTTCTTCTTCTTCTTCTTCTGCATCTTCTTCTTCTCCTCTTAGGTCTTCTGCATCTTCTTCTGCTTCTGCTTCTTCTTCTTCTTCTTCTTCCTTCTGCATCTTCGTCGTCTTCTGCTGCATCTTCTTCTTTCTTCTTCGGCATCTTCTTTCTTCTTCTTCTTCTGCATCTTCTTCTTCTTCTTCTTCTTCTTCTTCCTTCTTCTTCTTCTTCTTCTTCTTCTTCTTCATGAGTTCTGATGTTTACTTACTCCCATACAGGGGTGCCAACTTGAATAAAATAGGGGTGTAGGTAAGCCCCACCCACCATAATCAATCGCATAACACAGTCAAATATTTTATTGAGAGGCGCAAAGACTCAATGCCCCCTAGGAATTGGCTCCTATGCTCCCATACTGGTAACTGGCCAGAATGACCAGACTGATACAAGAATGGCTAACTGGTAAGCCTGCCTGTCAAAAGCTCATCATTCCCACTGAGACATGAATGGAAAAAGCTGGTAAAGTTAAATATTTAAGCCTAGGCCCATCTGCCCCTGCGTCTACAGACAAGAGACCAGTAGCATTTCTCAAGGGAAGCAATGTGGTAGGTACCATCTATTCATGGGAATGAATGACAATAACATTTCAAAGGACAAACAATCCCTGTTTCTTACATGCCCCCTCAGTAGGATAGCACCTAGACTAGAGTGTAAAATATCTGCTGTGTGGTGATTGTCAGTTCATTCTGGATATAAAATGTAGTTAGAATAATGCCTCTGTTGGTACACATGCCAGTAGCCGCATCGTTGCTCTCCTGTTCAACCTCAGAGCTGACATATGTCAGAGGAACAGCTACTGTTCTGTCTCTGACTAATAGGAAAGTGGTTCCTGGGGGAGCAGTTAAAGACAAAACCAAACCCTGTAAGGCCAATAATAGTCTTGTTCACAGAAATCTTATCTTTTCGGATCCCATTAACATTTTGTCACATCTCCCCACATGATCACAACACAAGCCCCACCTCCTGACCCCTCCTGACCCAAAGCATATTTCCTTGTCTGCAAAGGCTTTTCTGTGGGATTGTGCCTCCCATCTCCCATGCCCAGAAAATTGCACGGCTGAGATCCATGATCTACCTACAAGATATGTCGCTTCTGGGAGTGTCACATTCTTGGAGCACACAAAGTGTATTGCAATGTACTATGGAAAATACAAAACCTTTCTACAAGGAGTGCAGAATGGACTCCAGAATCTAGCCTTCAGAAAGTCTCATTTGAATAACAGCAAGCTTCTATCCCTTATTGGCTGAAAAAAATAGGCTTGAAAAATCCCCAGCTGAAATCTCAAAAGCTGGTGGCGTGTATGTCAAGATGTCAAGAGGTTATCCATGTGGCCTCAGTAAAATGTATAGCTCTTTCTCCCCTTCCTCGCTACAAAAACCAGAACCAATTGTGCAATGTAACAAAATACCTGGGGCAGTCTCATATTTTGAGCTACAACTGAGAAAGGCTTGGTTTACTCTCTGTGCCAAATCCAAAAACCTAATGGGGGAAGCAAGCTGTGTTGGAGTGCTGATGCTGTGAGTCTTTCCATGCTATGCTTTGCCTCTCTCTATGTCTTATATCAAAGACACCACTGTCTCCAGCAACCTCCATTCCAAGGAAGCCAAACTTGAGGCTTGCACTGGCACCCCTGAAATCTTACTGCTTGGAGATTGTAGTGTGTGCAGCAATACTCAATAAAAATTGTTCAGTATCAGGGATCATTGAAAATGTAGCTTTAATACAAAGGGTCTGGGAATCCAGGTTGATAAGTTCTGTATTTTTTAAAAAATAAGATCCGTATTTTTTAAAAAATAAAATCCTTGTATTAATCATAACAGCCCTATGAAGTAAATCACGAATATCCAAACTTGATTGCTAACATTTTGGTGAAAAAATGAAGTAATGCTGTCAGTTTCCTGAAGACCTTTCTTCTGGAGAAAAAGCAGGGAAATTTAAAATAAAAAGATTGGACATTTGACCTGTTTTTTAAACAAGCAACATACTTACCACATCAAATTATTATTATTATTATTAAAGATTTCTTAGTTTACAAAAATAGGTGCATTGCCTCTTTTTTCAAGTTGTGTTTTCTACAGATCAGTTTCATTTGTTGTGAGACATTAGTGTTGCATACAGTATTAGGCTGGGAATAAAAGGGAGGAAGAGGGGGAGGTTGGGGTGGGGTGGTAATGCTACATCAAACTATTATTAGCGTTTTTATTTTTATATTTTGCATTCTTGGAGCACCAGGAAACCCTTCTGTGCCATCTCGATTTAAATCTCTCTTACCTTGAGACTTTACTGTATTCCTAAGGGGTCTGAGGTATTTATGAAGCACCAAAGCTCAGGGATTGAGCCCATGAAGGCGGTCCCAGGCTCACCCCTTACCATCTCCTGGAAGGTTTGCTTGAGGACCACATCCCTTGAGGACCACATCCAGTCAGTGTAGACAAAATGGCTTCAGATAGACCAGTGGTCTGACTTTGTATAAGACAGCCTTCTATAAATAACTACATTTCACATTGTTACAGCTTCATCCTAAGCATAAGGGTGATTTCTGAACCCTTTCTGTGAGAGTATGCCACTCTCAATTTTCATATTATCTCGTACTGAAATAACAAGTGACTTTTTGCACTGAGCAAAAATAACCAGGAAGAGGGATCAGCAAAGACATTAACTGCCTCTCTGGATTTTTTTTAAAAAACTAAACTAAACTAAACTGAAACAACAATTATTGCTAATAATAATTAGATGTAGGAAATATGTTGCTTGTCAAAATAACAGGTCAAATCTCCAATTACCCTTTAAAAAAAAAATCACTGCTTGTTCTCAAGAAGAAGTCTTCTGAGAACTGACAGTGTTACTTCATTTTTACACCAAAATTTTAGCAGCCGAGTGTGGATATTAATTATTTAGTTCATAGGGCTGTTGTGGGGATTAATATAAGGATTCTATAATAACAATTAAAAGCATTGCCTTTTAAAGAATGCTTTCAAATATAATTAGCAGTAATGTTGTATAGGGCCAAGGTATGCTTTTGATGACTAGTCTCATGTAGGCAAGCTTCTATCCTGTCATCTAATAAATTTGATAGAATCAAAACTTTGCTGTCGACACGCCTTGCCTGTCTCTCTTCACCTCTTTGCCTGTCTTTGAGCTTCTGTTTTTTTCCGCTGTCCCCTTCTTATTTCTTAAGACACTTCATAGCTGCCGGTTAGATGTTAGTGCCAAGTGACATGCACAGCCTTAAAAACAAATAATTTATTCTGAAGGTTGGCCATTCCGTCACATGTTGTGTTGGGCAGATGCTGCATTGGAGCTGTTCTTTCCCGTGACGTCGGCACCGTTCAGTTATCTTTTAGAACCGGAATACAAATGATGCTTAGCCTCTTCCTAAAGCGTCCATTCCTTCTCCTCCTCCTTAGACAAAAAAGGAGAAACTTTTGTGTTGTTGCTTCTGCTAGTAGTTTGCTTGCTCATTATCCAGGGGTGGTGTTTGGGGCCATAAATGGCACTTTCATCTTTCTCCTGACAGCCACATCTGAAGTAAGCAAGAGATCTAACTGGTCTCCTGCTAGCTGCCATTCCCACTCATGTTTCTATGGAGAGAGATGTCAGCCCGGGTAAAGCTGGCTCCTGAGCAGTGCAGGGGTCCATAAAAAAGGTTAAGAAAGACACACACCCCAAATGCCTCCGCTGGTGGGCAGGTTCCTCCTTTGTTCTTTTTCTATCCAAAGGAGAGCTTTCTGGGTGTTTTGATTATGAAAGGTATGTGCTGTGCTGGAAAGCTGAGTCGATCTCCAGCAACATCTTGAAAAGGAAGACGAGCAGAAAGCTGGTAATCTTGCATTTGTGCCCCTTTGCTTTGGTGGGGGCAGGTCTCCCAGGACCATACTACACGTAGCTTTGCCTTTAACTGCAGAATAGTTGGGGTTTGTTTTGTTTTTTTTGGTTATTGTACAAATGGCCAGCAAAGAAGCAGACTCTCCAAGTGTCCCTATTTTCCAGGGACAGTCCCAGATTTACGTACAGAAGCTGTCCCGGTTTCTGATCTGATCCTGGAATGTCCCACTTTTCCTTAGGATGTTCCTAAATTACTCAGAGAATTGTTGGGGAGTATGGAGTTATGTATGAGCCAAGGAGATAAGTAACTATACAATCTTCCTATAATCAAGGGCTCAGCTAGGCAAATCCTCAGAATTATTATTATTATTTTATTTATTTATTGTTATTTTTAAAATTTGTATACAAATTTGTATTTATTAAAACTGTATACTTCACCTGACGATCACAGAGCAGCTCGCAACATAAAGACACCAAATGAGCAAAACAAGTACTGTACAAAACACACCAATAACTCATCACCCACAAAAGCCATAGAATGTCCAATCAGCCAAAGGCCTGGATAAAGAGAAATGTTTTTGTCTGTTGCCTAAAGATGTGTAACAAAGACTTCTGGCAAGCCTCCCTAGGAAGAACATTCCACAAAAGAGGAGCCACTGCAGAAAAGGCCCATTCTCGTGTTGTCACCCTCTGGGCCTCCTGTGTAGTGGGCACATGAAGAATGGCCTCAGAGGATGATCACAGGGTCTGGGTCAGTTTATATGGGGAGAAGTATTCCATTAGTGCTGGGAAAACTCAGGAGGCATCCTAACTCAGTGACTATACCCAACTGTTTGGTCAAAGGCCGTGTTTTGTTTTGGTCAAAGGCCATGCTTTTAACTAGCCTTCTAGCCTGCATTCTACTAGCCTGCATTTGTATCCTGCCTCTAAAGTAGCAGGTTTCCTCATCTCTATGGGCTTCCCTGGAAAACAGAAGTTACTCCCTTCTTCAAATAGAAACAACAGAGCATGTGCTTCTCCAGTCCCTGTATTATAGAGACATCCGTATTAGCCTCATCTCCCCACTACTCCATAAGTACCCAGGGCGCACAGGACAATTCTATACCTCCCTGCTACTTTCATACACCAACCATGCTACAACATACAATGTTGCCAGGTTCTGCATGGCAACGTTCAAAATTCATCGGTTGATGACCTGCACCACAAACTAGATTTAATGATTTAATGAATATCAGAGTGCTTTGTAAATTTCTTTGTAAATTGATTTATGGTCTTCCTTATTCGTTTAATGCTCCTAACCCTTCTTTAAGATTATTTTAGCTTATTTTAGCTTCTTACAGTCTTTTACATATACCTTTTGTTTTAATAACATTAGGTTTCCAAAATGTTTTATAGATTTTAAATTATTGTACCTCACCCTATTTATGCTGTTCTAATAGCTTGGGACGCAGGTGGTGCTGTGGTCTAAACCACAGAGCCTAGGGCTTGCCGATCAGAAGGTCGGCAGTTTGAATCCATGCGACGGGGTGAGCTCCCGTTGCTCGGTCCCAGCTCCTGCCAACCTAGCAGTTTGAAAGCACGTCAAAGTGCAAGTAGATAAAATAGGTACTGCTCCAGCAGGAAGGTAAATGGCGTTTCCGTGTGCTGCTCTGGTTTGCCAGAAGCAACTTAGTCATGTTGGCCACATGACCCGGAAGCTGTCTGTGGACAAACACTGGCTCCCTCCACCAGTAAAGCGAGATGAGTGCCACAACCCCAGAGTCGTCAGGGGTCCCTTTACCTTTACCCTTTATGACCGTAATAAAGATTTAATTGATACTCCCCTCTTAGCAGCTAGTAATTTTGTTTGTTTGCTCTGCAGACAAGTAACCTTTGTGGGCTTTTTTATAAGGCGGAAGTGAGGTCAGCTCTAATGGTGTTCATTGCTTAAAACCAAGCAGCTCTTGCCCTGGCTTGCCCCCATGGGTGGCTTGCCATACCCCCAGGAGTAGGGCACACATGCTGCCCCAGGCGCCCAAGCAGCTAGCTATGCTGCTGTGGGTCCCCTTGGGTATGTAAGTTCAATGTATTTGGAAAAGAAAGTTTCAGGGAGGGAGAGGATCCTGCTGCAGGCAGGGCTGGTGAATTCCCTTCCCACAGCAGGGGTTTCAGCTTGCAGCCACCTGAGCTGTTCTGCTTACCTTGGACAATGCAGGTAAGATATGCGAGTGTTTCATTGTAGGAGCTCCCTCACTCCCTGGTTAGCTGGTTTTAGGAGGAAGCCTGAGATGCCATAATACTAGAATGTGGGGTTGCCCAGTAAGTAGGAAGGACCTCTGCCTGAAACCTCAGTTGCCAGTCACAGTAAAGGTAAAGGTAAAAAAAGAGTAAAGGACCCCCAGACGGTTAAGTCTGGCTTCTGTCCTGGTGTCCCATTGTGCCATAAGCGGTTTAGTCCTGCTGGCCACATGACGCGGAAAGCTGTCTGTGAACAAACGCTGGCTCCCTCGGCCTGAAGTGAGATGAGCTTTTGACTGGACTTAACCATCCAGGGGTCCTTTACCTTTAATAATAATAATAATAATAATAATAATAATAATAATAATAATAATAATAATTCATCCTGTGAGTGATTAGTGGTTAAAAGTGATACACAGCCTAAGTCAGATTTGCAATTCTGATCTCATTGTTTTCCGTTATTAGGCACCGTTAGAGCTCAACCAACCAATGATACATTCTATTTGCATTTGGCGCAAAAGACTCATTACAAGAAGACACAGTCTCTGTCCTGAGGATTTGATATGCTGCTGGGTTAGTTAGCCCAAACTCATTGTCATTCACTCTGAAGCAAAGGACATTGTTATCTTACATAGAAGTTTTGCCATCTGATTATTTATTTTATTTCTGGAGTCGCCTTTTAAAAGGTCAGTTCCCATGTGAACAGAGATTTGTGGGGCTTTAAAAATGTCTATAGATTTTACAAATGTGCCTCATGAGTGGACAAGAAGCAAATGTGCATAGGTAGTTCTAGTACAAGCCAGCACCAGTCCCCGAAAAGCACTTGCACACACAAAGGCTAATTCTTGCCAGCCAGAAACCTCCTAGCGACCTTCCCAGTAAACTCTCAGCTCAAAGGCTTTTTTCATTGCTCTCTCCCAGTGTTATACTGCAAAAACTACATCCTCTGCTTCCACCTAGGCACATATTCCAGTAGCTGGGAGTAGCCTTGGGCAATCAAAACAAGTAATTCAGACTTAACAGCGCATTAGGTGACAGGCTATGGCCATTTAATATAAACATTAAGCAGGGGCATTGCTAGGTACTTAAGGTGAGATGGGACTAGGCATGGGGGATAAATTCAACTCAGCTTGCATTTAAAGGCAAATCTACCTAATTGCAATTTCCAAATTTCATGCTAAGAAATGAAACACAGCTTTTCTTCAAAATCTGCTCTTCTCTAAACGCATTGTCTCCAGTCAAGAGAGACACCAAAATTGTCAGAGTCTCCCATCCCTATTTGAGGCGCAGACCCCCCAGGCCTTTCTCTCTGGCCCTTGAGACTCTCCCCTCCCCAGTCACACCCCGCTCTCCCCAGGTCATGCCGCAGCTTACCAGCTTTGCTTTGCATCTTGATATGGTGGTTTCACCTGGCTGGAACCTGTCCTCTGAAAATGCCTCTTGCTTGCCTGGATGAAAGATAAAGAGGGGTGTGTGAAGGAACTAGCCTATGGTATAAAGGTAAAATTTACATGCATGGCTCTGGTCAGTTTTGCCTGTGGCCCTGCCTATCACTAGTACATCAGTCCTGGAAGGTTGGCCAAAAGGGGATGTGGCCCTTACACTGAACAAGGTTCAACCTCCTTCCCCCATTTTATAGTATCCATGGGCTTGTTTACCTACTCACCCAGCCCGATGATTCTCATTGTATAGTGAAGGAGCATCCTGCCTCTGCTCCACATGGAGGTTGCATAAAAGTGGCCTCTCGTTTGTAAGAGAGACGTTGTTTGGAGTATTTCTCTGAGAAGGGTCATAATGTGTAGATTGATATTCTTTCAGATGCTTCAATGCTATAGTATCAGTATTGTCTGAACAATTGTCTGAGGGGAAAACATCATGTCAACTGGGCCTGTGCCATATGTTGTAGAATGGGAAGGGGCCACAAGGGCCATCTAGTCCAACCCCTTGCAATACAACCTTGAGATTAAGAGTCAAGTGCTCTACCGACTGAGATATCCCAGCATGTTATGTTATGTTATGTTATGTTATGTTATGTTATGTTATGTTATGTTATGTTATGTTGTTATGTTATGCACAGTGGCTTTTCTGGGTAAAATATGAGGTACTCGTACATTGCTAAAAAGTGCTATAGTGGCAGCACAAGATGGCTGCCATTAGCAGCAAAACAAGTGCTGCCTCCTGGTGAGTGCTTTCAGGGCTTTTTCCCAGCTGGAACTCACCGGAACCCAGTGCCGGCACCTCTCAGGTGGGCACCATTGCCGTTATGAGAGAAACAAAGGAGGCTTTCATGGTGAGTTCCGGCATAAATTTTTCTAGAAAAATAGCAGTGAGAGTGTTGGCTCAAGGTGGGAAACGGTATAAACAGGGAAACCTTGGATGCCAAGAGGGGCAAGCACTCTTTGATGAGAGAACCCCCAAGAGATATTTAAAATCTCAAAATATGCAGAAAATACAGGCTGTTGGACCTTTAAAATATGCCTTTGTGAGTTCCAAAACTTCCCTCTTCCCCTAGCATAGAAAAAGACCACACGTTTGGTAAGTTAGAAATGGTTTTCAAAGTAGTGAAAGTTTCTAAATTATTGGCATAGGAACTCAAGAGTGGCTTGTGAGAGCCAGGCATCCTCACACACTGAGCTCCTTGGGTAGACTGGGAGAGAATAGGCCCTATTGCCTAGTTCCTCCCAAGGTGAGGGGAAGTGGACATACCCGTGTTTCTCCGAAAATAAGACACCGTCTTATATTTATTTTCCCTCAAAATCCCCCACTATGGCTTATTTTCAGGGGATGTCTTATTTTTATTACCACAGATTTATAAACGGACCAAGTGAGAGCCATGAGAAGTACTAAATGTGGGTGCAGGCTGCCAAGACTGCACAGTTTATGTACGTTCTTTGCTAAACTTTTTTTTTCTTTTAACACAAAGGAAATTCAAATACAATGGCAAGTATTTTTGGGGGGGAGGAGTAATTTAGTCCCAATCCCAATAGTTTAACCTCTTGGGTTCTCTGCTGGGTCCCACTGGCTCGGGGCTCCACGTGGCGCTGCTAGGCGTCCCTCTCACAGCTGCAGCAGCAGCCGGTTGTTGGTGCCGTGCCGGCAGACCTCGGCCGAGCCAAGCGGAGGCGAGGCTGCTGGCTCGGGGTGCTCCACACAGTGCTGCCGGGTGTTCCACTCGGCGCTGCAGGAGCAGCCGGTTCCGGGCGCCGAGCTGGCAGGCGGAGGCGAGGCCACTGGCTCGGGGCGCTCCACGTGGCGCTGCTCGGCATCCCACACGGCGCTGCAGCAGCAGCCGGTTCCGGGCGCCGAGCTGGAAGGCGGAGGCGAGGCCACTGGCTCATGGCGGCTCCTCCAGCAGGAAGGAGGCTTTAAGGTGCGGGCAGCCTCGCCTCTTCCTTGGCGCCCTCCAGAACTGCGCCCAGCACTATGGCTTATTTTCGGGGTATGTCTTACATTTCGTAAATGCTTGAAAATCCTGCCATGGCTTATTTTATAGGGACGTCTTATTTTATGAGAAACAGGGTAGCTAAGCCTGGCAGAACAGCTTACTCTATGGTATTAACCCCTTCATGTGTTAATTAGACTTAAACATGTTGGTTATATGAAGCTGGTTATTCCACAAAGAGGACTCAAGGCCCTTGGGGAAAGTTTTCTTTGTCAGTGGACCTTGGCAGATTTACATGGTAAAACAATGAACAGAGAGGTGATACAGTGACTACTATAATCGATGCAAGATGATATCACCAAAGCAACTATCTGTAAACAATAAATGTTCATAAAAATGGCAAAAGTAGCTTCTTTCCCAAATAGGTTTTATCTTAAACAATAGCAAACGCAGTAAATGAATAGTTCACTTGTAATATATTAGTGGTTCAGTGCTGGTTGTGGAAATCAAAATGGTGGCTAGAGCCAGCTGCCTGGCACTAAAAAAGCTAGGGAAGGCATTGGCTGTGGGCCATGTCAGGGTAGTGGATCTGGGCTGCTGATTCTGCCCAAGGATCTCAAGTGCTGATGCCACAACTGTATCCGTCCACAATGTTGAAAATATTATTGGACTGGATAAGTGTCTAAATCAGCCCTCTGGCAGATCCATTCCATGAAGAAGTACTGAGCAGTTTGGCTAGTTGAATGCAATGTGTCTAAGACATTAAACTTTCCAGTCTGGGTGGGCCTCTTTAAGCATAAAGCCTGTTATTTCCAGCACTCCCAGAACACATAGGTGGATCCCTGTGTTAACTTTTCAGTCAGTTAAAACGCTTTTAAAAAAATTATTGCTGTACAGAGAGAACAATTATTTCCCCTCCTCTATTGTTACCTTATTAAGTATCTGAAAATGGTCAACATATATCCCCCTTTAATCATCATCTGTTCAATAGGACAGACATACCCAGTGCCTCAAGATTTCCTCACATGATTTGTCTCCTCATCGGCTTTGTGGAATGTCAAGGTTCCCCTGCCCCCAAGTTTAGGTCTTTGTAAAAGGAATGAGAGTAGAAAGTGTTGGGCTCTTTCCACAGACTTAGCTGGCCGACACCAAGATTCCCTGTGATATTTTCAACCAGCAGCCTTATAGGCAAGGATTTTTATTGTTACGCAGAGAGTAGTCCAACCGCCTGTGATGGAGAGATATACAGCTGTTCCATGCGGGGTTCGAACCTGCAACCTTGGTGCCATCAGCACCATGCTCTAACCAACTAAGCTATCCAGGCAGTAAAAGGCGTAAAAGGATAATTCCAGCACTTGAGAAGGGTTCAGACCAGGGCCAAGGAACAGTGGATATTGCCCGGGGAGAATACCAAGGGCTGGATGGAGAAGCCTGGAGATTCTTCATTCTTGTTCTAACCTCCAGTGGTGGCTGATGCCCATTAGGACTGGTAGGG
Organism: Lacerta agilis; assembly: GCF_009819535.1. NCBI lineage: Eukaryota > Metazoa > Chordata > Lepidosauria > Squamata > Lacertidae > Lacerta > Lacerta agilis. The sequence goes on from NC_046317.1 coordinate 15,382,015, forward strand.
CCAGGGTGGAAGGCAGGGAGACCAGCAGTAAGTGCAGCCACACACATCTCCAACTGTTTGTAAGGAAGAGGGCAGGCAGGTGGGGGGCTTGCTGAGCACAGGCTGAGATTGGTGGGCCAGTGCCCCATTAGCCTTAATGGATGAACTTCTTCTGCTAACCACTACACCACACTTGCTTTGATAGGCAATGATTTAATGAACACATTTCTCAAAGCACATGAACAGTTTTCGCACAACACTGAAGTTGGGAATCACTACTGTAGGATAGGGAGGTATAATCAGGACTTCTTTTTCCAGTTGGAACTTAGTTCCAGCATCTCTCAGGTGGGCACCATTGCCATTACAAGAGAACAAGGGAGGCATTCATGGTGAGTTCTGCCACCTTTTCTTCTAGAAAAATAGCACTGGGTATAACTTATAAGCCACCATCTTTGTCATTGTCCAGATTGCTTCCACCTGCTCTTCTAAGGTTACAGGGTTAAATTAGCTGGCGACTGGAGTCATTATCAGGTGTACACTTGCATTTTAATGAAGCATTCTGTCTCACTTATTTGCAGGATTGAAAGAGCGAAAAAGGCAAAGCAAACAGTTGTTGCTGTGTCGCATGCAGGGTAGCATTAATAATTTTTTTAACAGAGGAGAAACAGGTAAAGCAGGATTAGAGGCTGGGAAACAAATTAAGAGGCAATAAAAAAGAGATCGAGGAAAGTTTGAGTTTCTGTGCCGCTCAGCAGAGGTGGGACTGGGAAAAGGGCACGTTGGTTTGGTTTGCAAGGTGTCCTGGAATCCTTTTTCAGGAGGTGTAGACAGAGAGGTCATGCAAGTCGTTAACTGCATGGAAGAAAATGGGAAGCATCATTGTGGAGTACTCACCACTTTTAACTGCTGGAAGGTGTGCCCTGAATCTGTCAGCAAGATTTCAGTCTGTGTTTTTCAGATGAAACAGTACAGCAAAACAGATCAAACTTCACTTATTTTTGTCTGGTCCCCCCACCCTCATTCCTTGCAGGAAATGACAAGCTTATTTTACATGGTTGTTTTTTTGTTTTGTTTTTAAAAAACATTTCCCCATGCCCCTGTATAATTTAGCTTTCCCTGTTAATTGAAGTTTTCATCTTAGAAAAACAACAACCCACAACTATTAAATAGGATTATCACCTTTTCATTCTAATATTCTTTCTAAACAGCCTATACATATCCCTGTCTCCTTTATAATATGGTTTTGATCATGTTCAGGATGCAAAATACCCACTTTTCTTAACCATCCTATGGCCACGTGAAACCACTCTTAGTCTGAAATCCTGCTGAAGACAGAAGGGCTTGCTTCTGAGTACACGTCTAATATTGCACTAGTCCTATTCAGGTATTGGGTTTATGAGTGAAACAACATGTTACGGGCTCTGCCAAGTAGCCCCGCCTCCCAAATGAGGAATGCCTTCTGCTCTCTATGCGTACAGGGCAAGTGTCTGCAGGGAGAGGGCATTTCCATATACAAGTCCTTCATGCAGACATTTCTGCTGTACATGCAGACACAGGGGGCAGGGATCTACTCAGCATGGCTTCTTTCCTTGGTTCCATGTTGCTTTTACTCTTATGTATAAATGCCTGAATAGGGCTGCCACTTTGGGTGGTGGTATCCCATTGGGCAATGCCCCCACGGAACTCCGCCCACCCCTGCCACGACTGCTGGGGCCACATGACTCCAGTGAAGAAGGCCGCAGGTGGCAAAATGTGTATTTCCACATGCTCAGTGTATAGAAGTCAATCAATAGATGCAGTGGCTAATCATGCGGGGTCTAGGTGTCTTTTCACAGGGGAGCAATTCTGGTGGAGGAATATATTGCATTTCCCCAAATGCTTTCCACAACTTTTTATAGCTGAGAGTCTTTTCTTGTTGGTTGTACTATGTCAACTACGTGGCTGAGATGGGCAACGGCTGGCTAGCAGTTTTTACATCACAACGAGTGATGAAACACCCAACTTTCTGCACCCAACACTAGCAAGTTTAAATTAACTTTGTCCTCTCCCACCACCAGTGTCTTCAGTGGCCAGGTACTCCATAGGGCAGGTGGAGGAAAACTTGGTCTCCAGAGATTGCTGAACCACAGCACCCATCGCCCTTGGAAGTTGTAGTTCAGTGACAAAGGTTCCCCACTCCTGTCATAGGATTACAGGAAGCAGCCTCCTGCCAGGTTAGATGATTTTTCCATCTGGCATAGGATCGTTGGTAGCATTTCTCCAGGGGTCTTGGAAAGATACCTTTCCCATCATATGCTACCTGATCTTTTAAACCAGACATGCTGCACTTTGAACCTGGGACCTTCTGTATGGAAAGCATAACCTCTACCACTGAAGCACCATCCCCCCCCCCCTTTACCATGTACTACCACAATGCTTACCCAGCTGCTCCCCTACAAATGCACTTCTTGGCAATGCTGGCCTTAAAAAAAAATCTTCTGCCAGCCCCGAAGTTCCCATCCAATCCAATTTGCATGGGAACAGCAGCGTGTCTCTTCACCTTGCAGAATGTGGCTTGGATCCCTTGCATAAATGAGACAGAAATTTGCACCAAGCACCTTTGGAGCTTAGGATGAGATCACTTTGAAGGGTGTCCTGTGCTATGACACCCTTGCCACAGATGCACTAATGCTGAATAAAGAATAACATGCTGATAGCACCAATCTAAAACAGCAGAGGGCACTTGCTGAAACCTAAGGAGCATAAATGCTTTTCTTAAGGGAAGGAGCTCAAGTCTGACAGATAGTTTTCAGAACCACAATGGCATTTATCATTGCATATCAAGGGTCTAGTTCCCCATTAGCTAACACCAGCTACAACATGTTCTCTCTCTCTCTCTCACTATGTTTTTTTTAATTCAGATTTTGCAGCTCATTGTTGGAGACCCTGAACATAGCTATGGTAAAACTGAAACTTTCTGATTCCAAGGCAATTGACTCAGTTACATTTATTTATTTATTTATTTATTTATTTATTTATTTATTTATTTTATTTGTTGTGCTGCTGCTCATAAAATGAAACTTTCGAAATCCAGTTATTGGATGTTAGATGATAAAAAATATTTATAACTTACCTTTCCATTAAAATAATGCTCATAACACCTTGTTTTCATATGATTAAAAGGTTAAAAAACAAAAGGTGACAGCAGATAAATTTCAGAAGCCAGTATGTCATGGAGATGAAAACCAAAAGCAATTCAACAGGTCCTGCTGGCTATTATATCTCCTCTTCATCTCCTCTTTCCCAAGCTAAACATACACAGCTCCCTCAACCATTCCTTTTAAAGCTTGGTTCGCTTAATCATCTTTGTTGCCCTCCTCTTCACATGTTCCATCTTGTCAATATCCTTCTTAAATTGTCGTGCCCCAAACTGGACCAATAATAATAATAATAATAATAATAATAATAATGTATTATTTGTACCCCACCCATCTGGCTGGGTCTTCCCAGCCACTCTGGGTGGCTTCCAACAAATATTAAAATGAATTAAAATATCACAGATTAAAAACTTCAGGTATTTTCTGAATGTCAGGTAGTTGTTTATCTCCTTGACCTCTGATGGGAGGGCGTTCCACAGGGAGGGCGCCACTACCAAGAAGGCCCTCTGCCTGGTTCCCTGTAGCTTTGCTTCTCGCAGTGAGGGAACCGCCAGAAGGCCCTCGGCGCTGGATCTCAGTGTCCGGGCTGAACGATGGGGGTGGAGACGCTCCTTCAGGTATACAGAACCAAGGCCGTTTAGTGCGTTAAAGCTCAACACCAACACTTTGAATTGTGCTCGGAAATGTTGTTGTTGTTCAGTCGTTCAGTCGTGTCTGACTCTTCGTGACCCCATGGACCAGAGCACGCCAGGCACGCCTATCCTTCACTGCCTCTCGCAGTTTGGCCAAACTCATGTTAGTAGTTTCAAGAACACTGTCCAACCATCTCTTCCTCTGTCGTCCCCTTCTCCTTGTGCCCTCCATCTTTCCCAACATCAGGGTCTTTTCTAGGGAGTCTTCTCTTCTCATGAGGTGGCCAAAGTACTGGAGCCTCAGCTTCAGGATTTGTCCTTCTAGTGAGCACTCAGGGCTGATTTCTTTAAGAATGGATAGGTTTGATCTTCTTGCAGCCCATGGGACTCTCAAGAGTCTCCTCCAGCACCATAATTCAAAAGCATCAATTCTTCGGCGATCAGCCTTCTTGATGGTCCAGCTCTCACTTCCGTACATTACTACTGGGAAAACCATAGCTTTAACTATACGGACCTTTGTCGGCAGGGTGATGTCTTTGCTTTTTAAGATGCTGTCTAGGTTTGTCATTGCTTTTCTCCCAAGAAGCAGGCGTCTTCTAATTTCATGACTGCTGTCACCATCTGCAGTGATCATGGAACCCAAGAAAGTGAAATCTCTCACTGCCTCCATTTCTTCCCCTTCTATTTGCCAGGAGGTGATGGGACCAGTGGCCATGATCTTAGTTTTTTTGATGTTGAGCTTCAGACCATATTTTGCGCTTACCTCTTTCACCCTCATTAAAAGGTTCTTCAATTCCTCCTCACTTTCTGCCATCAAGGTTGTATCATCAGCATATCTGAGGTTGTTGATATTTTTTCCAGCAATCTTAATTCCGGTTTGGGATTCATCCAGCCCAGCCTTTCACATGATGAATTCTGCATATAAGTTAAATGAGCAGGGAGACAATATACAGCCTTGTCGTATGTACTGGGAGCCAATGTAGATCTCTCAGGACTGGTGTTATGTGGTCCCGGTGGCCACTCCCAGTCACCAGTCTAGCTGCTGCATTCAGGATTAATTGCAATTTCTGGGTCACCTTCAAAGGTAGCCCCACATAAAGCGCATTGCAGTAGTCCAAGCGGGAGATAACTAGAGCATGTACCACTCTGGCGTGACAGTCTGCGGGCAGGTAGGGTCTCAGCCTGTGTACCAGATGGAGCTGGTAGACAGCCGCCCTGGACACAGAATTAACCTGCACCTCCATGGACAGCTGTGAGTCCAAAATGACTCCCAGGCTGCGCACCTGGTCCTTCAGGGGCACAGTTACCCCATTCAGGACCAGGGAGTCCCCCACACCCGCCCGCCCCTGTCCCCCCAGAACAGTACTTCTGTCTTGTCAGGATTCAACCTCAATCTGTTAGCTGCCACCCATCCTCCAACCGCCTCCAGGCACTCACACAGGACCTTCACCGCCTTCACAGGTTCTGATTTGAAAGAGAGGTAGAGCTGGGTATCATCCGCATACTGATGAACCCGCAGCCCAAACCCCCTGATGATCTCTCCCAGCGGCTTCATATAGATATTAAAAAGCATGGGGGAGAGGATGGAACCCTGAGGCACCCCACAAGTGAGAGCCCAGGGGTCTGAACACTCATCCCCCACCACCACTTTCTGAACACGGCCCAGGAGGAAGGAGCGGAACCACTGTATAACAGTGCCCCCAGCTCCCAACTCCTCTAGACGGTCCAGAAGGATGTTATGGTCAATGGTGTCAAAGGCCGCTGAGAGATCCAGCAGAACTAGGAAACAGCTCTCACCTTTGTCCCTAGCCCGCCGGAGATCATCGACCAACGCGACCAAGGCAGTTTCAGTCCCATGATGAGGCCTGAATTCCGATTGGAAGGGATCCAAATGGTCCGCATCCTTCAGGCATGCTTGGAGTTGTTCAGCAACCACCCGCTCAATCACCTTGCCCAAGAATGGTAGATTTGAGACTGGGCGATAGTTGGCCCCATTGGCCGGGTCTAAAGATGTTTTTTCTTTCCAGCTCACTTTTATTAGCCAGGATGAGCAAGGATCAAGGAGACAGGTGGTCGGTTTCACTCGTCCAAGCAGCCTGTCCACATCCTCGGAGGTAACAGATTGGAATTGATCCCATGAAACATGACTACAGAGTGCTCTGTAGCACTCTCCCGCCCCGGGCCTGCTCCCACAGTGGAGTCTATCTCCTTCTGAATCTGAGCGACTTTATCTGCAAAAAACTTTGCAAAAGCATTGCAGGAGATCTTGGGGTCCCTACCAGGCCCCGATGACGAAAGTGGTTCTGATAGATTGTGAACCACCTGGAATATTCCAGGTATGGTCTGACCAAGACAGAATAGAGTGGTACTATTACTTCCCTTGGTAGGGACACTACTGTTGATACAGCCAAGAATAGCATTAGCGTCTTCTTCTTTTTGCTACTGCAGCACACTGTTGACCTGTGTTAAGCTGGTGGTCTACAAAGACCCCTAGATCCCTTTTGTATGTACAGCTGGCAAGCCACGTGGAGCAACACTGGAAGGGTGACAGTGATACCAAGAAGTGGGGTGGTGATGCACAAAGGGCATCTTGCTCAATTGTCCTCTGCAGCCTGAAAATTTCATTGTCTTCAGCCTATACTTTGCTTTTAACATATACCCCTAAATCTCACTGACAGTGTGGGTTTCATCCTGCTTTCCTCTATGTTCATTTAGCGATGATTCTAGCAATCAGCATTGTTCTGGTTTCCTGCTCACTTCCTGAGATCTGCCATTTTAAAAACGATGGTCTCACCACCCTAGAAGTGAAGAAATGCTTAAGTCACTGGAAACGGATGAGAAGCCTGCAGCAAATCCTTGCAAATGCTGGTGTGGCACTCTGTGCTTGCAACTCTTGCTGATCCAATGTAAGCACAATGTGTGGGGAGGGGGTGGGGGAGAAAGAGGGAATATTTCATGTGGCTTTTCAAACGAGAGAGATGTCAGGGTGCTCTTTTCAAAGAGCAAATGAAAACTCTACAGAAGAGAGGTACGGCTCAAATACCTGGATAAGGTCCTTGATTTTTTATTTTTATTTTACATCAGTTGTTTGATCGCATTGTGGGGCCAAATGAGATGCTGATGCTTGCGTCTCTGCAATGAAAAACATAATGTTAAATTGCCTTGTCTAATCAAGGAGGAGGCAAGGCCTTGCATGTATATTTAATGGCAAACAATCCCACTGAAGGGAAGGTGGATTATTTCCATAGACATATCCTTGCGGAAGGGCCAGTGCTGAGAAGTATTATCCTTAGCTGCCTCTGGCATCAGCAGCTCTGATCTCTCCAGATACCTTGAGAGAGAAGGTTGAATAATAATTACCCAGACCATTAAGGAAACAGCAGTTCCCTGCGAAAATCTTCGCTTTGAGTTTCCAGAATTGTCATACTTCATCTTGTTCAGCAACCAAATAAAGAAGGGCAGGATGTCCTCTTGGAACTGTGAACTGCCCTAGAAACTCAGCAACAATAACTTGACACTGTGCATGTCATCGCAACTGGTTATGCATGTCGGCTGTCAACACTGGATTGAACCAAGCTGCATCAGTGTTGTTTATTCATTTTCTTGCATCGTTTGTCAAAGAAACGACAGCCAACTTCATTTCTTGCAGTTATCATGTACATGCTGCTCCTATAAAGATAACATTGTGTTTACAAAGGGTTAAAGATCCTGGCAATAGAAAACTCCAAGATAGCTCCCCAGAAGCTTTATATTTAAACTGGTAGTCCCATAGAGTGAGAGTCCCTAAGATGGTTGGACGGCACCTTATTAGCATCCTTTTGGCAACTCTGGCAGCCAAGCTGGTGTCAAACGTATTGCTCTGCTTTCCTTTAGACCACATCTGTGAGGCCGGGTGTGGGGTCTTGTCATCTGGGCAGCCCACAGCCTCTATGCACTGGTTCTGTAATGCCGCTGACTCCGGTGTGGCTCTTCAGGGTGAACAACCTGTTAGCCTGGCACAGGCTGAGCTAATCTTGGACTGCCCATCCTTGGCCACCTGTTTCCCTCATGACTGTCCACAGTGAGAAGTCTAGCTGTAACTCCTCCAGCCCAAGGTACACCTTGGCCAAGTCCTCCAATGTTCATGCAGCATTCCTGATGTTCAAGTGCATCAAGCTCTGGAAACAAAGATCATTGAGTGAGGATAACATCTGGTTAAGGAAGGGTGTTTTCTCTCATCTGCTTGGGCTAGCTTCACTGAGGAACACCATGACTCAAGAGGACAACCATATAGGGCTCTCTGTTCTTCAGTCCAGATCTCATCCCAAGGGTGAGATGAGCATTGACTAGATCAGTGTTTTTCAACCACTGTTCCGTGGCACACTAGTGTGCCGCGAGATGTTGCCTGGTGTGCCGTGGGAAAAATTAAAAAATTCAAGAGAATTACTTTATATATAGTCAATATAGGCACAGAGTTAAATTTTTTAACATTTTCTAATGGTGGTGTGCCTCGTGATTTTTTTCATGAAACAAGTGTGCCTTTGCCCAAAAAAGGTTGAAAAACACTGGACTAGATATTGGAGGTCACTGTGGCCTGCCCTGTGCCCCATAAGCTATTCTGTTGCCTACAGGTGCAGTGGAAGATTCTGTTGAGCTTCTGTGTGTGAAAATTGGTGTGTGTGTATGTGTATGTGTGTGTACCATCTTGTTCTTTGCTTAAGGCAACAAAATGTCTCAGGACAGCCCTGCTCCCTGCATTTACATCACTTGTCTTTGGAACTCTGGGAAGAGATGGACATATAAAGCTAGCCATGCCTCTTCTCTTAACTCTTAAGAAGAAATGAAGAGCCCTGCTGGATCCGGTCAATGACTCATCTAGTCCAGCATCCTGTACCCACAGTGACTGACTAGGTGCCTGTGGGAAACCCAAAAGCATGGCATGAGTGTAAAAGCATTCTTCCACTCAGAATTGCTAATATTCTTCTTTGGAATGTGCAGCAAATTAGTTCTTAGAATCAAAATATTCCAGAAGATCTGCTCTTGAAGGGTAGAGAGTAGGGGTTATGAGGAAAGTGTCCCTCCCTCTCTGACCCCAGTTCATTAAATGTGTACAGAATCCGGTCTTGGGCTAAAAGTGCCGCCATAAATAATAGGCCAACATAATGCATTGAGGCATTGGAGGTTGACGGCCTTTGGAAAAACAAATCAAGTGCCCTCCAGCCTTTCTGTATTAGATCTGAAAGAGATAATCCTCTTACTGTTCTGCTTCCTTCATTAGAGGAGATTTTTAAATATGAAATTTGAATCCTCTCTTAGCCACAGGAAAAGTGCTTTGCCTACTGACAGCTCACAGTTAATTGCGGCAACAGGGATGAAAGGATAGTGGTTTAATGATCCCCCCTGTTTGAAAGTGGCCACAATAGAGTTTGAAAAGAGATTATACGTTTATTTTTTAAGTTGGGGTGATGTATCTCCAAGCTTAATGTTTCCTGACTCATTTCAAAAATGAAAGCTAAGAGAAGCTTGTAGAAGATGCAATTCCTAAGGAGCCACTTACAAAAATTGGCAGTGTCAAACCACGGTCATTTTCTTCGTCAGGTCTTGGCTAAGTCGATGGAGAAAGTAACTTATCTCTGCTGTCTATGAGGTGGCAAGGCATTTTGTCAGTTGCAAAATGAGTGCGTTCTCTCTTAGCCACATCTGCTGCTCTGCTCTTTCTATTTATATAGCACCTACAACTAGGTGTTTTACAAATTAAAGAAGGGAGAGAGCCTATGGCTCAGTGGCAGGCAGGCAGTGCATCTGCTTTCCATGCAAAAGGTCTCAAGTTCTGTCCCTGGCATCGCCAGGTAGGGCTGGGGAAGATTCCCTGTCAGAAACCCTGGAGAGTCACTGCCGGTCACTATAGACCAGTGGGTCCCAACATTTCCTCCATCCATGGACCACATGAACACTGCTGAGGGTCTTGAGGGATCATGTAATTATTTTTCTGCCCATTGTAACCATTGTAAATCTGCTGCCCTAGATGCAGTGTGATTTTTTATTGTATTTTTTATTGTATTGGTGGTTTTCATTGTATTTTTATTGCTGCCTTCTCCAGTTATGCTACTGCTATCTCCCAGTCTAACCTACCTCACAGACTTGCTGTGAGTATAAAATGAAGGTAATGGGGGAGATAACCATGTATGCTGCCCTAAGCTATAACAGAAAGGTGGAACATAAATAAAATGGGGATAATATAGCAATACTATGTCATCTAGTTAATGTTGCTTTTGTTAAAATTTATACTCCAACTTTCCACAAATGATAGATTAACATAGTGATTTTTTTGTGGGGGTTCTCAAGGGTATGTAGTACTGGCACCTCCCCCCCCCATTTTATTTATTAAATTTATATACCACCCTTCACCCCAAGATCTAAGGGCAGTTCACAGAATAAAATCCAAGATAAAACACAAGTAAATAATTAAACCAACCCCCTTTCCAAAGATACATTTAAAAGGCTGTAGGATATTAATCAGCCAAAGGCCTGGTTGAAGAGGACTGTTTTCACCTGGCACCTGAAAATACAGTGGTGCCCCGCTAGACGAAAATAATTCGTTCTGCGAGTATCTTCATCTAGCGGTTTTTTCGTCTAGCGAAGCACCAATACAAAGTAGCGGTTTTCGCGCAACGAAAAAAAAAATCGTCTTGCAAGGCAGCCCCATAGACTTTTTTGTCTTGCAGGGCAGCCTTCCGCTAGCGAATGCCTTTCGTCTAGTGAGTTTTTCGTCTAGCGAGGCATTCATCTAGCGGGGCACCACTGTATATAATGAAACTGTCAGGTGAACCTCCATGGGGAAAGCATTCCACAAACAGGGAGCCATTACAGAAAAGGCCCTGTCTCATGTTGCCACCCTCTGGACCTCACATGGAGGAGGCACACGAAGAAGGGCTTCAGATGATGAAGGGACAGTTTATCATGATGGGGAGAGGCAGTTCTAGAAGAAAAGCACTGGTAAAAGTGTGGCACTTATCGTAACAACCTCATGGTGAGTGCCAGCACCTTTTTTTCCTAGAAGAAAAGCACTGGATAAAATAATTAAGTGAAAGTTCCAATACAGATGCAGCCTGGGAAACAGCTCTGCTGGAAGAGGAGGGTTTCAGTAAATGCCGAAAAGGCAAGAGACATGGCACCCGTCTAATATTAGTTCATAGTAAGTACCCGAACACAACCTCAACTTGTTAGCTGAGCAATTAGGATTTCATTTTCCTGCCAATGAGCTAACTCTACAAGTAGGAACCTATAGGAAAATGTCCCAGTCTGGAGTGCTCTTCTTCAACCATGCCTCTTCTTGCATATTCTGATCCTGCCCTGAAACAGTCAGCTAGAATTCCTTGACTGCTCAGTCCCCATTGGGCTGTTTGGGGATTCTTCCCCCTTTCAAATATTTTTTAAAAAAATACTTTCCCAAACTTTGGGGTTTACACAAGCCTGTTGATACTTCCCTCCCATGCATGAGATTTGCTGTTTTGGCTATATAAGCAACAACACTCACCTCTGAACATGATTAAGTGTGAAGGGGGCAAAATAAATTTTCATACTTCCCCCTCACCAACACACACATTGTTCCAGTTATTCCTCACAACCTGAATGCTTGAAAAGACTAAAGTTAATGTTACAGAAGCAGAGATGGATGCTGCAAATAAACTTAGTGGTTTTTAACCGTGACCTCTTTCAACAGGAGGATTTGAAACTTGCATCACGTCAATGCTCCAGAGTGAGATCCAACAGTTACTTCTGCCATTCGAAAAGTTTAAAAAACTCCTTGTTGCGTTTTTATATACAGCGTCGTTTGTTGGATTTGGTTTTAATGATCCAGTTTTTCCAGGCAATTTCTTTAACAACATTACAGTGCGAAAAGAGCAAGCGTTAAAGAGGTTCTGATGTGACAGACATCTGAAAGAATGTTTCCATCCTGGCTACATTTCTATACATGGAGGCTTGAAATCAATAAAACTAGCTTCTGCATAAATTATTTCAAATGGGCTGTCTGTGTTAGAATCCTCAAAGACCGCGGTTGCCACAAATCCTTATGCTTAACTTCTCAGGGAGAAAGTATGCCATGCATTAAATGCACGGGACCGTTTCCTCCTTTAAGAATAACAACAGTGGTGGTATAAGCCATATGCCGAGTAGACCCATTGAAATCATTTACCCCTGGTGAGGATAGACAGTTTTCTATATTGCCTTTTCATCTGGAAGTTCCCTAGACAGCTCAAAATAAAATAAAATAGAATATAGTACACCAAAATAAAAATGCTTCACAGTAGCTTTCTTTAACATTAGGCTCTAGCAGGCTGTGCCTGCAATGATAATTATTATCTTTGCTAATGTGGCATTGGAGCCAATCTAATATGGCTGAAGGAGCGTAGAAAGTGTTGTTCTTAAGTGCTGCTGCCATCTACAGAAAGTTTCTCCTACAGTACAACTGGTTTCCCTTCCACTCCCTATTGCCATATTGTGTTGTGATAGCAATGGCCACATGGTTTAATAGTCAAAAGACAGTGAGAGGCTGGAGTTATTGGAGGAAAACAACAACCAATAATCAAGATTGCATTTCAAGTGGCCATCAATTAATAAATGCACTCTGTGACACTGTTAAACTAAGGCAATGTTCCTTCATGTGCTTTTTTTTTAAATGCAAACAATAGCCAGTAAACCAGCATGCCTAATTGAACATGGCAATCATATTTCTAATTGAATGTTACTGTATAATTAGCAATGCCCCTTCAGGAATCAAGGGCAGCAGGTTGAATGAAGAGGAGGGAGGAGGTAAACAGATAAGGAGGAAGACAGCCAAAGCAGAAAACTGAGGTGTACAAGAAAGAACTAGGACCACCTTGACGTTTCAACCCAGACTGACGCAATTGAGACTGGTGAACAGTTTGCTCTAATCACAATGAGTTTTAGAACATCCCATGCTGATGCACATCAGCCATGGAAATGGAGAGCCCACACTCTGGCAGCAGTTCTCTGGGGTTTCAGACAGGAGGCTTTCTCCCTACCTGGAGATGCTGGGAAATCAAAGCTGGAAGGGCAACTGAGCTATGGCCCTTCTCCAAAGATATCCCCCAATATATTGCATGTATGTTGCACACCAGGGTAGCTTGAGCAGCAAATGAAAAATGGCAATTGGATGCTGTCCCTGCAAAATCCAGAAGATGCTTTGAATGGGGAATTTTACTTGCAATAGGACACAAGGTCACTATTCAGTATTCTGGCTGCGATAGCAAATGCTGGTCAAAGGCTTATGGCAGGGGTCAGCAAACTTTTTCAGCAGGGGGCCGGTCCACTGTCTCTCAGACCTTGTGGGGGCCGGACTATATTTTGAAAAAAAAATATGAACGAATTCCTAAGCCCCACAAATAACCCAGAGATGCATTTTAAATAAAAGCTCACATTCTACTCATGTAAAAACACTGTGATTCCCAGACTGTCCGCGGGCCGGATTTAGAAGGCAATTGGGCTGCATCCGGCCCCCGGGCCTTAGTTTGGGGACCCCTGGTTTATGGTCACAACTTCTGCCAAGGTGCTGTCACCTACTGTTGGAGAAGTGTAGTTGCATTCACACACTTCCACCTCCCCTTGCCACCCTTGCCCACCAGTGGCGTAGCAGTGTCGGCAGTGCCCAGGTCAAGGCAAGGATTTTGCTCCCTAACCTCCTTGTGGGCATCATACGAGAAGCAACAGGCAGACTTTGCTGTGCCCGTGTGGCAGCCACTCCTCACAGAGCTTGCCTGCTGGTTGCCGTGTTCACCCTCTCAGCTCAGTGAGCTCCCAGCGGGAGTGGCAGCTGGCGCACCTTGGCGGACTTGACAGCATCCCAGCAGCGCCAGAGCCACAACATGGACACATACTGGTAGGGAGGTGCTGGGAAAGGACTGGAAAAGTCCATGCTCTGGTTGGCAGGAGTTTTGTGCAGGGACAGGTGTCCTTTCACCAGCTGTGAGGAGAAGAAGGTGCCGCTGCAGTCCCAAAAGCCTCGCCTGGGTGCAGCTCATTTCCACACAGCTCCAAAAGGTTGCAGCCACACAGCTTCGGCAAGGGAGCCTGTTGTGGGGGCACCAGGTTGCACCCCCTCAGAATTCTGCTCCTGGGGCCATGGCTCCTCACCCTGCAGGCTACACAACTGCTGCCCACAGGACCATTGCTCAGTCTAGTTTAGTATTGTCTACACTGACTAGCAGGAGTTTCTAGGACAGGGCAGATCCCAGCCCTGCTTGAGGATTGAACCTGGGACCTTTTGCATGCAAAGCAGTTCCTCTACCGCTAAGCTGTAGTCTTTTCCACAGGGAAGTCCTGTGTCTGAATGTGCTCTATGCTCCTTCACAGCAGCAGTGCTCCATTTGTTCAAGCCACAAGGAGTGCTGAACCAGCTGCACACAGACAAACTGTGGGATTCCTGGGCTAGGCAAACAGGAATCCAGTTATTTTGGAAACCCACATGCTTGTGAAGGCAACACCTCCCTTCACATTTGTGCCTGAATTAAAAAGAAAATCATCTCCTGAACTTTGATTTACGACAACATCTTAGAAACCAAACACAAGAAACACACATGTGTTTTGCAAAAATAATTCTACTGAATTTTGCTGTTGTGCTTACATTGTGTTCTGTGCTATAGAAAATGATCCCCCCCCCCCCGCTTTATGTAAATCCTGCAGGGATGTCTTATCATCTCTGCATTTTGCACTGCTTTTCGTATGCCTGTCAACAGAACATTAAAAAATCATTAAAAACATCCAGACGTTGCACAGTAAAAGCCCTGACAGTGCATTCTTATTTTTTCTCTTTTCTTTCCTGCATCCAATTCACAATCAATGAGTGGCTGCCAACCCTGATGAAATCTGAAAATCAATCAGCTGTATTGCAAAGCAGTTAGTAAGGTTAACCACTGCAATGTTTTGCACTCTGGACAACAATGTGGCGTTGGACTACATGGCTATGTTCGCACTCCCACTTATGGTAAACTCTATGGGTTTATAGTGCTGGGTTTTTAATCTTTGTTCACACAATGTTATCCAAAATGCATATGCATCCTGTATGTTGTTATATGATACTACTGTTTCATGCATTGTGACAGCTTCACACCAACTGAAGTCCTCTAGCCATTCCTAATTCACCTCCAGCCAAGGTGCATCCTTTAAACTAGTATGCTGACTTCATGTGCAGCAGAGGATGCTGTCCCGTCCACAGTGTTGATTCAGCTTCTGGTCTGGTTGGCTTCTGAACATGGAATGTGGGAGAGGGACACCATATCGTACTTGACCTCAGGCACCAAAAGCTCTGGGGCTGGCCCTGCATGTCTCTCTCTACACGGTTTTCATGTTCCTCCCAGGCAAGACATCCATAGCATTGAACAGCTCCAAATCACACTAATTATCCAGTCAATTCTGCAGCAGAGAATTTCATTGTGAAATGCAAATGTCAGCCTCATTAATAATCAGTATTAGCTGTCAGAAGAAGAACAAGCTTTGAGGGAATGTTAATTTTTGTTTAGGCAGACACATACAAATGTTTGGTTCTTAATGACCTTTCTCCAGTTCTTGTTTGGATTGCATTCTTCTGGAACAGATGCAGGACAGGCAACTGAAATCATGCGAGACATGTGTGGTGCTGAGGGTTGTAGCTGAAAGGGGTAAGCTCTTGGCCTTATATAGAAATGATGTCACCAGGAGCAAACAACTATATTTGGCAAGTTAGAGCCAGACCTGTCTCAATTCACTCTGTTAATAATACAAGACTTTCCATATACAAGGCAGGAGGTTCTGGAAAAAAAGTTAAGTCTCTTGTATCAGGGATGCTCAGATTCCTCAAAAGAAGACAAAAAGGGTGTGTGTTGCGGGGTCTCTCTCTCTCTCTCTCTGGCAAAGGTGAGGAACTTAAGGCCTGGGAGCCAAATATGTTTCTCCAGGCCTGTCCATCAGACCCTTGGAACTCTTCCCAGATCATAGCCCCTCCACAGCCAGCATGGGTGTAGCAAACAGGGGCAGGGGGGAAGCTGCCTCCCTAAATCAGTAAAAATCAATACAAATCGGAGGTTCTGCTCCCGTAACAAAAGCCTGCCACCCCCACTCTCAACAAAAATATTGGCTATGCCCATGACAGCCACAGCACTTACTGGCTCTGCACTGCATCCTCCATGAGTGGTTTTGCCTAGTTAGAATGCATCCTTGTGCTCTAATAATGCTTCTTGCTTGTCCGGATGGAGGATAGAAAGGGGTGTGTGTGTGTGTGGCAAAATTAGTCTACTGTAGGCTACAAAGGTAAAGGTTACATACATTGATCCACCCACTTTTGCTGCTGGCATACCGCCCCTCTCAGTTTCCCTAGATGGAAATGTGGCACTTGGCTTGCAAAAGGTTCCCCACCCGTGTTTTAAGTCACACAAAGCAATCAGGTCCACTGGCCACTGAGGGTTATATGGGAATGTTGCAGTGATCCACCCATCCACTATAATAAAGTGGAAGTGTCTCTGCGTCCAGTCCCTGTGTCTGTGGGATTGCGCTACTGCGCATGTGCCCCACGGACAGCCGTTGGGACTTGGAGCGCAGAGACTTCGGGCAAGGTCAGTGTGAGGAGAAGGTGGGAGGGAGGGAGGGAGGGAGGGAGGAAGGAAGGAAGGAAGGAAGGGCGGGGCCGGCTGGCTGTCAGTAAGCGAGGAGGCGGCAAGCCAGCCAGGGAATGCCCGGACGTGAGAGCAGGAAGGGGTGGGGGCGGGGACGAGAGCAAGGGGGCGTGTCTGCGAGGCTGGGCGCGCGTGCGGAAGAGACCGGGCTGAGAGCGTTGACATCGCCTCCCCCTCCCCAGCAAAGCACCACTCGCTTCTCGCAGCCCTGCCCACGGCTCGAGATCGTGCAGCCGAGCGTGACGTGGTGTCCTAGCGCAAGTTAATTTAACGGGCATAATACCCACTAGTGAAAACAATAAATAAATAAACAAACATCCCATGCCTGCTATGGCACTCATAGTTTTGCAGAAATAGTGTTCGCAAACCAACCAAAGTCACATTGCATAAAACTAGATCGAAATAGTGTAACTTTTAAAGAATCCAAAGCATTTACACACCTCCCTACACAAAACATAAAATGGCCCTCTCCTTGTGCTTGAAAATATTACAAAGTAGGGAAGCTTTCTGATCAGAACAAAAAGCAGCCTTTTGGGAGAGGGTAGTGGAGCCAGAGGCAAAAAGGGTTGGAACATGTAAATATTGCATCTGTATCACATACTAGTTTCCACACACTCTCTATCCCCCATACAGCCAAACAAACAAGTATTATCAGACTCTAAGTAAAAAATACCCAGGAGGCATAGTGGGGCTAGTGAGGGTGTATGTGTTAAACATATAATATTTAATATGCATAAAATGTAATGTTTATAGACACTGAAGTTGAATAACTTATGTAAAGGTTTGCATTTGTAAAGCAGAGATTTTGTATTAAGCAGGAGGTTTCATTCTGGCAAATGCGGCAGAAAAGGTTGAAGATTTTCCATTTCAGTCTTCAGGCTAATTGATGATTCATAACTGGATACCCAAGCCACAATTTCTCTTCAGGAAAGTGAAACCTGAGAACGAATTGTTTTTCTCAGTGATAAAGCCAGCAGTAGCAGTAGTAGAA
Organism: Lacerta agilis; assembly: GCF_009819535.1. NCBI lineage: Eukaryota > Metazoa > Chordata > Lepidosauria > Squamata > Lacertidae > Lacerta > Lacerta agilis. The sequence goes on from NC_046317.1 coordinate 15,399,401, forward strand.
GCTAAGCTTGATGATGATAAAGCAAGATGCTTGCATAGGATCTCTCTCTGGGATCAGAGAGAGGAAAGTTATTGTACTGTTTTAAGGACTTAACAAAGATGGGACCACATTGCTTGCTTGGTTAAGAGCAATGTGCTACCTTGTATCTTGCAATGTTCATTTGTAACTATTTTAAGACTGTTCTGCAATGTTTTGTAACTCATTCCTGTGTAACTCTAACAGTGTGGATTGGGGAGAGTTATGCGGTCCAAGAAGAGGGGCCTGGAGGACCATATTTGGCCCACAGACCTGAGCTTCCACACACCCTACTATACCAAGTTAACTGGAAGTAAGTCTCAATGAACTCACTGGGGCATTTCTGAGTACCCTAGTAGCATTTTAAAGGCTCAGTTTTATTTAGAAGCAACACGGCTTTTCATATGTTTATTAAAATAGTTTAGTTAATTCCCAAGTACAGGAAGGCTTGGTGCCAACAGCCTGCCATTGATTCTGAGCATGTTTTCAAGTAAAAGCTTATACTGTGGGTGGTGGCAGGGGGGAGCACTAGGCACCTTTGAAGTTTTCCCTGATAACATGCATTGTGAACATATCTTTAAAAGAGGTAATAAAAGTGTGTCCTTACTTTGGCCTTTTAATTAACCAGTAATAGGAAGGCTTCACTGTTTTACAAGGCAGTAACATGGCTCTCCAGTGCATTATACTACTAAACGGCATTCTGACAACCAGTCTCTCTCCTGTCCCATCCCACCAACTGCTGAAAGCAAAAGGTGCTTCTAGTTTGCTTTTCAAAGTCAGTCTGTGTGCCAAAATGAAGACTGGGGGAGCGGGGGAAGAGATGGGTGCCCAAAGAAAACAAAGCAAGACAAATGTTTGCAATTAGAAATTATGAGGCTTGTAAGGCTTAATTTGTTCCTGTAAAAGGGCAGTTGCCTTTTCACCAACACAGCCTTATAATGAGGAAAGCATGGAAACATGTCCTAAGCTGCCTGCTTTTTGGAGAGCATCAGCTCAGTTGGCAGCGGCTGGGGATCCCTCACTGCAATTTGGAGGTCAGTGGTAATTTCCAGCTGTTGCTTTTTTAAGTAGGACTGCACTGGAATTGAGGGGAGAGAGAGAGAGAGAGAGAGAGAGAGAGAGAGAGAGAGAGAGAGAGAGAGAGAGAATATAAGCAGCAAGTAAAGTGAATACCAGCCAGTCCTTTGCTTCCACCTCCAGAAATTGCTTCAGAAGGTGGTAAAGTTAGGCTTCAAGATCAGCAAAGGGTCCATTGTTCTGATAGCATATGCTCACACTGGCCCTGTTTATCAGGATAGTTATTTTCTAGTGCCTACCCCTGGCAAATCAGTCCTTACTTTGTGTTTTGAGAATGGCTTGTTAAACATTTGTTAATGTGAGTTGCCTGAGGTGTCATTTCCCAGGGTCTCTAGAAACAGCAGCTTGCACTCTGCATTGTGACTTAGCTTTCATGTGCATCCATTGATGAGCATCAACTCTATAGTTGTTTTGATGAGAGGCATTTGAGTTTCACCAATAATTGGATGTTTGTACATGTAATAAACCTAAACCAACCACCTCCAACTTTTCATCCTGAATTTTTGTTAGACTACATCTCTCATTATCCCTGACCATTGGTCATGTTTACTTGGGGTATGTGGGTTGTAGTTCAACAATATCTGAGGATCTCAGGTTGTGGAATACTGATCTATACGAAAAGACATTTGCTTAAGGACAGTTTATTGCACATGAAATTCATACAGCACAACATGGGAAGAATAAAACCTTCAGCAATGCCTAATAGTTGTGAGGCAATTGAAAGCCAAGACAATTAAAAAAACATACGCCCTGATCCTACAGTGCCATTCTATACATTTAACTCAATGTGGCTTGTTCCCAGGTAACTGGATACACGATTGCAGCCCTAACTAAGCACAGCTACTTAGAAGTAAGTTACATAGATTTTAGTAGTGCTTGTATCCACATCCAAAAAGTCTATTTTAAACTGCACTCATGCCACCCATTTCAGAGGAATGATTCCACCTGATTCCTGCCAATGTGGTATACAGGCAACTCCCATTTTGTGCACATTCAATGCATGTGTGACTGCATCCACACATGCCATAATCGGCACCGGAAGAGAACAGAACGGGGTAGGTGTGATGACATGGAACATAACCCTCACATAAATAGGGTGTGTGTGTGCGTGTACTGGTTAGACTGTCAGACTATGACATGAGAGAGCAGGGCTCAAATCCCATCTTTGCCATGAAGTTCACTGGGTGACTTGGGTCAGTCACTGCCTCTCAGCATAACCTATCTCACATGGTTGTTGTGAGAATTAAATGAGGAGGCGGACAACCATATGTATGCCAACTGGAGCTCCTTGGAGGAAAAGATGGGATTTGAATGGAATTAAAAATAAATTCCCACCAAGAACAAAGTAACTTCATGAAACAGAATGGAGCTTATTTTGTAGCAAATGTGCTCTTTCTGTTTTAGCCCACTATTTTTCTAAATCGTTGGTACCCAAGTTACAAAATGAGGTTTAGAGGTGAGGTTTAGCAAAAAGCCATCTCTTGACACTTGTCTTGAGAGAGGCCACTTTCCTCTGCCCAACCCCAACTTAATTTTACAGAAATTGCTCCAGGCTGTGAATAGTACACAAGCTAATCAAAGCCCACAGAAGTGAGTTGCCTTCTGGCATGAAATAAGGAAACATTTTCAGACACCCATTACATTTTTTAAAAAGGAAAAATAGGGTAATCACTATTGTTGTTACCATTTTCAGTGGAAAATGTGTTGTGTGAAGTCCATGAGAAGATTGCCTTTGGGTTTGGGCTGGCTACATGCAAAGTAACTTCACTGAAGTGAATCATCCATTGAATTATTCCAGTCGAGCAGAATAAATAAAAGGTGCTTTCAGGGAACTGATTTATGCTTAGAAGTAGCAGAAGCTGAAGCTGCAAAGGGGTGACTGCTTCTCATAGTAGGGAAAACTTGAGCTCTCTTGATCCCCTCTCTGTTAAGGCCTCTTTTTAAAAAAATTACTAGTAAATACAGCTTGCCTTGCTCAAGCAGCCGCCTTCTTCTTTTTTGTCCTGCAAGTCTTTTCTCCCTCAGCCAGGCGGGTTGTTACAGTGGAGGGGGGGGGGTGGAGTTGCATGTGCCTGTGGCATTTTGGTATTAAATCAGGCATAGGCAAACTCGGCCCTCCAGATGTTTTGAGACTACAATTCCCATCATCCCTGACCACTGGTCCTGTTAGCTAGGGATGATGGGAGTTGTAGTTCCAAAACATCTGGAGGGCTGAGTTTGCCTATGCCTGGATTAAATGAATGTTTGATTGTTGGAGCTTTAAATCCCTTCTCTATGAATCCCAGGACTGAAGTGTGAATGGAACTCCCTCAGGCCATCGTTTTCTCCCCCTGTGTGTCTTGGGGTGCTTCCAGACTGCTGCTGTTTTGCAGGTGGATTCCAGTGCTAATTCAGGTTGCACAACTGAAGTGGATATGGAACACCTGTGCATCAAACCTGCTTCCATTAAAAAATGGATGTTTTGCAGTTAAGGAAAGTGACAGGGGAGTATACAATAAAGTATGGGATGACAACTGCTTGACATGATATTGCATAGCCTCCTCACCAACAAATCAGGAGGAATGCGCAATGAACAGCCAATGTCATATAAACTGACAGTGAAATTTGTCCAAACATATCAGAATGGACCCTCAACAGACAGGTCATCTGGCAGCAACCTTGGATAATGTATCCATCTAATTATGGATTTCTATTTCTATCATGGCAAAACAGGATACTAACACAATACCGTATTTTGTAGAAACAGCTCAACAGAAATAAAGCTGCACCCATGGAAAATGAATCCACTAATGCATGTCTGTAAACAGTGTTTTAGATATGTCTTTTATATGATTGGCAGCGGAAATCAGAACTCGACATCTTGAGGTACCAGTATAGAAAGGGCACTAAGATGGAACTCCCTAGCCCAGATGGAACATGGAACAAGATCTGTATCACTGATCGTAAAGGGCAGAAGGCAGCAGATGATTTAATATTGGAGAAGGCACTTTATGTTCTACTTGCACTTCTGCAGGGCAAGAGGAACTTCTGCCAGCATGTCACCACTGGCATTTGCTGGCCATTTTAGATTGTTTCACAGCTGAAAATGAGAACTTGGCAAACCATTTTTTCCCCAGAGGGATAAAGAGTCTGCAGACAAGACTTGGGAAAACAGTCAAAGTTGTAGGTCATTTTGTTCCATGGTTTGTGGATATATAATTGTTTGCTGCTAGGCAATTAGGATTTCAGCACAGAATGAGAAATCTGGTTTTCATAGGTGAAAGACAAATGACAATGGCCAAGCTGATTTGCTGCTAGCTGAATTCTTGCAAAGAACCCTGGAACGGTGGATAGTAATCTAATCCATCTAGAAGGCACTGCTTCTTGCATGCCTATTTAGGATCACTCAACATAGATTAATTATGCCTTAACTGTTTAAACATCCTGGTTATGTATTCTCCTGTGTAAATGCAACATATAGCAGTCGAATACAGGGAGTGCAGGGAATAAAGTAGGCCAAACAGGACAGAAGTTAGCTCATCCCTGTTCCAGGTACCAGTTTTTAGGTTGAGTGGTTTGCACAAGTCCTTTCCCCAGCACAGCAGCTGTGCCAGTGATGGCTAGTGCCCATCGTTGCTGATAGGGAGAAGGCAGTGAGAGCAACAGCAAGTGGAGCCAGAGCCAATGAGAGGTGGAGTCAAGTAATTCTAGCTTTGCCGCCATCCATCTCCCTGCAGAGCTCTACAAGGGCAACATTGAGACCAAGGAAGAAGCTGACAGCCAGGGCGACCTCCTGGGCTTGCAAGTAAGGAGGTAAGGAGGTGGAGGATTGCTGAGGACAGAATGAAGTTAGCAGAGCACTTTGCCCTAATGGACCAGCCCCCACTGAACAGTGCTAAAACCCAATCATACCATGCTAGGAGAGCTTTGAGAAAATAGCCTCAAAAACTACTTCCTCCTCAGAACATAACTTGATTTTGCTTCCTCAAAACCAGAAGTTATAGGAGATTCCCATCCATCCCAACCCATTTATTTCCTGTATTTTGAATATGCAAGAAATATGGAACCCAGAAATAATTATTAGAAAGAAGTTACATTTTGCAACAAATACAACATTTGGCCTAGTATACAGATTTGTTAAGAGTCTGTGTACTATAGTTTTTGAAGGTGTTCAATTTTTGAACTTCTAAAGATTGTGGCAAATTTCATAATTGGCATATAATTGTGTTACATCTCTTCTAAGTTGAATAATTATTTTAATGACTGAAGTTAACAGTATGCCACCTAATTTCTCAGTATGATTGCAAATAAGTACTGTTAAACTCCATGCCATATCCTATATTTTAAATTTACGGGCGTGAATCTTAATTTTGCCTGTAGATCTTCTATGCTGCTTGTCAGAAGTGTACACTTCAGCGTCCTGTTCTGTTGATTGCTTAATTTTAACAGCTACATTATGACAGTCTCATTGTTCTTTACAGGGAATAAAATAATCACACATTTGGCTCATGATTTGAGTTGGCTTATTATGCACCACAAATAATCTTTTTTTTTAAAAAAAGAAAGAAATCCTTCCAAAAAAAAAGAGAGAGAAAGAAATCCTTCTGAAAACACACAACATAATCACATTGAAATTGATGGACTTTCTTTGCTGATTTTTAAGGAGGATACAAACTTTTATTTCCAACCATTTATTTAACAGCTGGTGATAAACCTGAATGTTTAGCACATGGTGACCACAGCATTAGGTGATGGGTTGAATGTGTGAAGGAGCCAGCATAGACCCAACACCAGCGGTACTTTCCCATCATCTCACACCATCTCTGGCAATGCCTGTATTAGGCTGAGAAATTGTTTTCTTTTTCCTTCAGAAAAATTTGCTTCTTTTGCCCTTACTACTACTTAAAGTCCAAATTGGGCCTCAGCCAGAATGCAGTTTCCTCTCGCAATCACTTTGAGTGTTACTTTTTGAAAGATAGGAATGCATTTAGAGAAGTGACATGTAAGACTGCAGTCGCACCAAAGTGTATAATGGAAGGCAGGGATGGGGAACCTTTGGCCGTCCAGATGTTCTTAGAATCCAGCTTCCATCAGCCCTAGCCAGCATGGTCAATGATCAGAGATGATGGGAGCTGGTCGAACAACACAAGAGGATTCAATTCTCCTCATCCCTGATCCAAGGACTGGTTTATTTATGCATATTTATTGTTTATAATTTAATGGTTTGGCATCAAGTGAAACTAGTATGTAGGGACAAGTCAAGACATAGAAGGAAACCATTGTTAAGAGGATAGCTTCAAAGTGTACAGAAATAAACGGAGACCCGTTTTTCCTATGCTTCCTATGCACCTGTAAGGTTTTCTCCATTTTGGTGGAAGCCATTGCAGAACAGACACTAACATCTGTATCACCTTACCTCACTTTATCGCCTCTTCTTACTTCAACATAATGCCTTTCAATTGACTGTGCACAATTCAGTGGCAATCCATCAATTGTGGAGTAATCCGATATCAAGTGATGCATATGACCCTATAAAATAAGAAAAGGGATTAGAATATTAGGGTTTGGGTTTCCTGAGCTTCCATCTGTAGATCTTTGCTCTGCAGTAGACCAAAATGGCAAAGAAAAGGATTCAATCTTAGAGCTCAGATCCTAGGTTTTCATATAGCTTCAGACATGAATGTAGGTGAAAAGTATGGGCTGCTACCCAAATTACTTTATCTGGCATGGAGATTGATCCACCTCACCAAAAGGGAATTTTCTTGCACATGCTTATACAATAATGATTATTTATATTTTGTATATGTTGCAGGCTCATTTCTGTGCAAACACTTTGTGGGAACTGTGCCAACTGGTGATATGTTTGTGCCTCCTGCTAATGATCCAGGTTAGTCTCATCTGTAACATTTCCATAGGAAATCTGTTTGTGAAATTGCAACATTGTGTGAACAGACCTGCACTTGAGGGCTAATATCTGAATATGCATTCTGTAAATATACACTTATAAATATAGACAAGGGATATAATTTAATTCATGCAAATATGAATTCTGAGATCCACTCCCAAAGTAATATAAATGAAAGGAGGGCTTATTTCCTCTTTCTCCCTCTTGAACATAAATACCCTAAAAGTTGAAAGGAGTTGAGAATTAAGTCTTATGTATTACATTAACCTGCCAAAAAACAAAAAAAAATCACATTGTGTGAATATGCAGTATAAGTATCTACTGTTCCTCTATGGAGCAATTTATCCCAACCTTATGGAGTAATTTTTAAATAAAGTTTTGCAATTCTAACATAGTACAGTATGTCAGACATGAAAAAATCATTATGTATTTATTTTAGACACTGATCTTTGCCAGATTTTTGGCCAGGAAGCTTTATCTTCAGATAAAGATTTTACTGGTACTGTTTATTATTTCAATTCCTGCTCATGCTTTTCCTTCAGATTTTGCAGTTTTTAGGACACGTTCCAGCAAGGTGGGGGTGTGGAGTGTGGGACCAGAGAGGATCTGTCAAAAGGGAACATTCATATTTTAACGCAACATTAACATTTTGGTAATTAACATGGCAGTTAATGCTTTTAGCAGATGTAACAACATTAGACTTGTAAATTTTAATTAAAGTTAATGGTTCACGATAGCTGTAGGGATCAGGCATCCTCTCTGGATACTGGAAACATGTCTAATGTGATTAGAAATACTAATTGAAGAAAAAAGGGCTGCAAGAGGAATGACTGTTTTTCTTTATAATCTTGCTTCATCATTACAAACCTTCAGCAGTCTCTTAAAAGTGGAGGTAAAGAAACAACCCCAGAGTTAAATATTCCCCTTGAAGATTTTAAAAGGGGGTCAATGGAAAATCCAGAGAGTTATTGTGCACACAGAGCAATAAAATAAAATAATGTATTAGAAAATTAATTTGTATAACCCTTTTCTTTGATTAGACTCACAAGATCAAAATCCCAAGAAATACTGTGAACATATCTGGTTATATTTCACACTTTTGTGTTTAATTAGGAAATAAGAGTGTGAGTATTTCCCTCAGAGGCCCTAAATGGCCACTCACCAATCCAATGGTGGGCGATGTTTGCAGCCCGGCACGGGACTCCCCATCCTACCGCAGCCATGCCCCTTCCTTCTTGGCAGTTGCCATGCCTCTTGGCCATCGGAATAGCTTCTGGGTTCCTGCCAAACCCAGAATTCAAATTCAGCCTATTCGCGGCGGCTAGGAGGGCAGGGCATTCTCCACGATTCATCTCCAGGGCAACCTACTTGCAAAGCAAGGTAGGTGAAAATACTAATGTGGGAATAGTTTATACTCATATCCACCTATAAACCATGAAATCTGATAATCTTTGTATACCCAGTGCTGGACTCAGAAGTTTTATCAATTTTGGTCATAGAAGTGAATTGAGGGTACAACTGCTGTGAGAATTAAAAATTATTACCGTTATTAGGGTTTAACAGATCAAATGTGGAATGCCATTTTTTTGGTCATGACACTATACCATCTCTAATCTCATGGGCAAAACATGGTTTTTGCATCTGGTATACTAGGTATGTCTAATTTCAACATTGGGAAGTGTTGTGTATGATTCAGAGAGTGTGTGCTTAGCATGCAACAGGTCCCAAGTTCAAATGCGGAATAGAGAGAGCCAAAATTGGCAGATTTGTTCATCCATACGCCTTTATGCATCTGCTTCTGCCATTCACGAAAAGCAGGCGTGAAGGAGAGTGAGATTTTTTTTTTTTTTTTTGCAAGATCTATCTCTAAGTAAATGTGGTAAGAACTGCACTGAATACAACAAGGAGGGAGCCAGTCTAGCTTTTCCAGGGAGGGAGTTCCAGAGTCTGGGAACAGCCACCAAGAAGGCCCTTTTCCGTGTCCCCACAAAGTGTGCCTGTGAGGGTAGCAGGATTGAAAAAGGGCTTCCGCATAAGATCTCAAAAAGGCAGGTTTATATGAGGGAATATAGTCTTTAAGACAGCTTAGATCTAAGCAACACAGGATAGTTCCAGAGCCAGAGTGATACAGGAAGAGTACCGGTAAATGATGTGTGGGGCATTATCCAAAATACATACTGACATGGAACTCTGATACACCAGCCAGACTTTCTCCTTCCCCAGGACTGCCAAATACAAATACAGTCACATGTACAAGCTCTTTCCAAGCTTTCCCTAGTTCTAGCTTGAAATTGGTTGAAATATACAGAACATTACTTCTGTGCACTTCGGGAGAAACCAATCTCTTTTCCAAATCACCTCTGGAATTCATATTATAACTGCTGTTTATCTGCCATGTGAAGGTGTAAAACAGCCACCATATTCTGAGGTGAGCCACCTTAGAAGGGGCTTTCCAAGTTCCAAGGTCCTAAAAACCAATGGTTAAATCAGCTCAGTAGGTGAACATCTTCTTTCATATAATAATTATTTCTCTGACAGGCAGGATTTTGGAAGGACAGGGATGCATGTTCCATCCACATCACTTGTTTCTTTCTTCTCCAGTGCTGCTAAACTTTAGACAATGTTATCAATTTTATCCTTAACATTGACCTAATTAATAAGTCATACCTGGCTTTTGCTTTCTCTCTTTCCACTCCTATAACAGACTGTAATGATATTTTCATAGTGATTTACACGTTCAAAGAACGGCAATGTCAAGAATTCAACTCATTAGCGACTCAGCCACAGGAATTTTAAAGAAATGAATTATGAACAAAACAAGTGGCATGTCTCAAATGCTCAAAGCAATGTGAACAGGGAAACATTAGTGAGTAATCTGCTGACTGAAATAATGTATGGGTGACAATTTTGGTTGGGAAAAATTATTTACCTGATCCCTGGAAATTGTGATCTGCTCACTGAGAGAACAGAGAACTTACAGAGAACTGAGCCTGTGTTTAAAGGACAGCAGGATCACAAAGAAAGAGAAATCACCAAGGGAAGCCTTGGTAGCCATATCCTATGGCAGGCACCCCCAAATTTGGCCTTCCAGCTGTTTTGGGACTACAATGCTCATCATCCCTGACCACTGGTCCTGTTAGCTAGGGATGATGGGAGTTGTAGTCCCAAAACAGTTGGAGGGCCGAGTTTGGGGGTGCCTGTTCTATGAGATTCCTCCAGCTATTATGGCATAAATAACCTGAATTGTATCAGTCCCGGTAAAGTGGCATCCTATCCTAGATAAATGCAGCAGAGTCATCAGCTGACACTTCTGTATTTCTCCTTCTTGATACAAATAGAAAACCCAGTGCTATTGCAGGGGATGTAAGTCTTGCGGCTGCAGTGCTTTCAAATTCTATTCCAATTCTCAAACATTTATTGTCATCTAGACACTATTCCAGTAAAGTTCAGTAAAATAAAATCATTCGGCAAAATCTGCATCTAGCGATCAAAATAATGTATAACATTCATTAATCCTCATTTTGTTGCAGAAACCTGGTTACTATCTCCATCTTATCCCCATCCTGAGTAAAAATAAGGAAAGCTACCTTACATTCATTTGAATGCCACTCCCTGCTAACAACCAACTGATTAATGAATTTAGATCAAATTGTCTGATACAAGGGGCAGTGCAAAATAACATGCATGACTGATTCTATACGACTCTACAGGTACATAGTCTCTCTGCAAGTGGTATTTTCTGGAATCTCTCCTATAGCATTGCTGAAGGTAGCACATTCAGTCTTGCTGGCATGTATGACCTGTGTTGATTTGGGTTGGTCAAATGGGAGAGATAAGTTGCCATTGGCTGTCCACATTGCACCATCCCCAGACTTGCAGAGGTGCTATTTCTAGACTTGCCATGTCAGGAAAATTCCTGACAGGTCCTGGTTTTCAGGTGTAAAAATGGCATGGGGGGAACCCTAGCTATTTTTGATTTGCCTACTAAGTTATTGAAATTCATTGTCTAACAATCTGCATTTAATTATGTCAAATGCAGGTTTTTCTGATAAGCAGTACAAGGAATTTAGTGAGATACCTATCTGTTTAATTTTGTTCTCAATCCTTCTTAGGCATCCTGATTATTGATATTCAGCTAACATGGCCACAGCAAGACTATTAGGTTCTGATCTATAATGCAGCTACAACCAAAACTTAAGTCTTAAACGTTCACAGCCATGCTTTTGTTACTAAAAGTTTTTGGTTTCTTTCTACACATAGAGCAGCATAGGGGACACAATTTAGTACCACCCCCCCCCCACCGCAAAGGAAAGCTTCAGTCTTTCAGTAGCTTGGTTGAAGGCATTTATCCAAACTGGGATACCATATAATAGTTGTGTGCTTAATCCAGCATTGGACATCCAAATTCTATCCTTTACTTAAAAGGTGCACAGATTATGAATAGATCACTGATGATTTTGGAATCCTTGCAGATAGAGAAAGGAGTGTTGTCCTTATAGTAGAGAATTCTCCCTTCTGCCATGTATGGGGGCTTAAAAGGTCTTAAAAGTAGTTGTGAAGCCATGTGGTCAAAGCAACCACTGCATAAATCAGCTGAGCTGAAAGACTCCACTCTCCATTTACTCTGCTTACTGTTTGTACTGGTCTTTTTACGGTATTTCATGTTTGTTGTTTAACAGGAAGTGTCTACAAAATATTTATACAAAAACAAATTGAGATCATGAACTTTGGAGGAACTTTGAGGTTCACTCAAATAAAACTTCTAGATTGTACAGAAGGCACTGTTTTCAGCCTGTCTCCTGGTGTGTTCTCCAACCTCTTGCTATATCATGCAGAATATGGTAGTTTTCACACAATAATTAAACTATGAGCACTTAGAAAATTATGCTCTAATTACTAAGACCCAACATGAGTTTCTCAAAAATAAGACATGCCGGTCAAATCTCATTTCTTTTTCTTTTTTTATCATGTTACAAGTTTGGTGGATCAGGGGAATGCTGTAGACATAGTGTATCTTGATTTCAGCAAGGCTTTTGACAAATTCCCCCATTAAATTCTTGCAGAAAAGCCATGAGCTGGATGAGGTAACTGTTAGGTGGATTTGTAGTTGGATGACTGACCAAAGCCAAAGAGTGCTCACTAATGGTTCCTTGTCATCCTGGAAAAAGGGGTTCTGTCCTTGGCCCATTGTTGTTCAACGTCTTTATAAACGACTTGGATGCAGGAATTTAGGGTATTCTCATCAAATTTGCAGATAACACCAAAGTGGGAGGGGTAGTTAATGGTGCAGAAGACAGAATCACGATTCAATATGATCTTAGCGGATTGGAAAAGTGGGCCCAAACTAACAAAATGAATTTCAGTAGGAACAAATGGAAGGATCTACTGTGGTCTAAACCACAGAGCCTAGGGCTTGCCGATCAGAAGGTCAGCAGTTCAAATCCCCATGATGGGGTGAGCTCCCGTTGCTCGGTCCCTGCTCCTGCCAACTTAGCAGTTCGAAAGCACGTCAAAGTGCAAGTACCGGTAGATAAATAGGTACTGCTCCGGCAGGAAAGTAAACAGCATTTCTGTGCACTGCTCTGGTTTGCCAGAAGCAGCTTAGTCATGCTGGCCACATGACCTGGAAGCTGTCTGCAGACAAATGTCGGCTTCCTTGGCCAGTAAAGTGAGATGAGCACCGCAACCCCAGAGTTGTCTGGGACTGGACTTAACGGTCAGGGGTCCCTTTACCTTTTACACATAGGCAGAAAGAGCCAGCTGCACAAATATAAGATGGCTTGCCAGTGGTACATGTGAAAAGGATCTAGGTGAGTTTGGTATGTTTAGCTTGGAAAAGAGGAGACTGGGAGGAGATATGATAGCTGTTGTTGTTGTTCAGTCGTTCAGTCGTGTCCGACTCTTCGTGACCCCATGGACCAGAGCACGCCAGGCACGCCTATCCTTCACTGCCTCCCGCAGTTTGGCCAAACTCATGTTAGTAGCTTCGAGAATACTGTCCAACCATCTCATCCTCTGTCGTCCCCTTCTCCTTGTGCCCTCAATCTTTCCCAACATCAGGGTCTTTTCCAGGGAGTCTTCTCTTCTCATGAGGTGGCCAAAGTACTGGAGCCTCAACTTCAGGATCTGTCCTTCTAGTGAGCACTCAGGGCCGATTTCCTTGAGAATGGATAGGTTTGATCTTCTTGCAGTCCATGGGACTCTCAAGAGTCTCCTCCAGCACCATAATTCAAAAGCATCAATTCTTCGGCGATCAGCCTTCTTGATGGTCCAGCTCTCACTTCCGTACATTACTACTGGGAAAACCATAGCTTTAACTATACGGACCTTTGTCGGCAAGGTGATGTCTTTGCTTTTTAAGATGCTGTCTAGGTTTGTCATTGCTTTTCTCCCAAGAAGCAGGCGTCTTCTAATTTCGTGACTGCTGTCACCATCTGCAGTGATCATGGAACCCAAGAAAGTGAAATCTCTCACTGCCTCCATTTCTTCCCCTTCTATTTGCCAGGAGGTGATGGGACCAGTGGCCATGATCTTAGTTTTTTTGATGTTGAGCTTCAGACCATATTTTGCGCTTTCCTCTTTCACCCTCATTAAAAGGTTCTTCAATTCCTCCTCACTTTCTGCCATCAAGGTTGTATCATCAGCATATCTGAGGTTGTTGATATTTTTTCCGGCAATCTTAATTCCGGTTTGGGATTCATCCAGCCCAGCCTTTCGCATGATGAATTCTGCATATAAGTTAAATAAGCAGGGGGACAATATACAGCCTTGTCGTACTCCTTTCCCAATTTTGAACCAATCAGTTATTCCATATCCAGTTCTAACTGTAGCTTCTTGTCCCACATACAGATTTCTCAGGAGACGGATGAGGTGATCAGGCACTCCCATTTCTTTAAGAACTTGCCATAGTTTGCTGTGGTCGACACAGTCAAATGCTTTTGCGTAGTCAATGAAGCAGAAGTAGATGTTTTTCTGGAACTCTCTAGCTTTCTCCATAATCCAGCGCATGTTTGCAATTTGGTCTCTGGTTCCTCTGCCCCTTCGAAATCCAGCTTGCACTTCTGGGAGTTCTCGGTCCACGTACTGCTTAAGCCTGCTTTGTAGAATTTTAAGCATAACCTTGCTAGCGTGTGAAATGAGTGCAATTGTGCGGTAGTTAGAGCATTCTTTGGCACTGCCCTTCTTTGGGATTGGGATGTAAACTGATCTTCTCCAATCCTCTGGCCACTGCTGAGTTTTCCAAACTTGTTGGCATATTGAGTGTAGCACCTTAACAGCATCATCTTTTAGGATTTTAAATAGTTCAGCTGGAATATCATCACTTCCACTGTCCTTGTTGTTAGCAAGGCTTTCTAAGGCCCATTTGACTTCACTCTCCAGGATGTCTGGCTCAAGGTCAGCAACCACACTACCTGGGGTGTATGAGACCTCTATATCTTTCTGGTATAGTTCCTCTGTGTATTCTTGCCACCTCTTCTTGATGTCTTCTGCTTCTGTTAGGTCCTTTCCACTTTTGTCCTTAATTGTGGTAATCTTTGTACGAAATGTTCCTTTCATATCTCCAATTTTCTTGAACAGATCTCTGGTTTTTCCCATTCTGTATTTTCCTCTATTTCTTTGCATTGTTCGTTTAGAAAGGCCCTCTTGTCTCTCCTTGCTATTCTTTGGAAATCTGCATTCAATTTCCTGTATCTTTCACTATCTCCCTCGCATTTTGCTTGCCTTCTCTTCCCCGCTATTTTTAAGGCCTCATTGGACAGCCACTTTGCTTTCTTGCATTTCTTTTTCATTGGGATGGTTTTCGTTGCTGCCTCCTGTATAATGTTACGAGCCTCCATCCACAGTTCTTCAGGCACTCTATCCACCAAATCTAAGTCCTTAAACCTGTTTTTCACTTCAACTGTGTATTCATAAGGAATTTGATTTAGATTGTATCTTACTGGCCCAGTGGTTTTTCCTACTTTCTTCAGTTTAAGCTGGAATTTTGCTATAAGAAGCTGATGATCAGAGCCACAGTCAGCTCCAGGTCTTGTTTTTGCTGAGTGTATAGAGCTTCTCCATCTTTGGCTGCAGAGAATATAATCAATCTGATTTCGATGTTGCCCATCTGGTGATGTCCATGTGTAGAGTCGTCTCTTGTGTTGTTGGAAAAGAGTGTTTGTGATGACCAGCTTGTTCTCTTGACAGAACTCTATTAGCCTTTGCCCTGCTTCATTTTGAACCCCAAGGCCAAACTTGCCAGTTGTTCCTTTTATCTCTTGACTCCCTACTTTAGCATTCCAATCCCCTATAATGAGAAGAACATCCTTCTTTGGTGTCATTTCTATAAGGTGTTGTAAGTCTTCATAGAATTGGTCAATTTCAGTTTCTTCAGCACTGGAAGTTGGTGCATAAACTTGGATTACTGTGATGTTAAAAGGACTGCCTTGGATTCGTATCGAGATATGATAGCTATCTTTCGATATCTAGGGGCTGTTACATGGAAGATGGAGCAAGCTTGTTTTCTCTTGCTTTGGAGCATAGTATCTGAACCAATGGAATCAAGTTACATGAAAGGAGATTCCCACTAAACATCAGGAACTTTCTGATGGTAAGAGCTGTTTCACAGTGGGACAGACTCCCTTGGAAAGCAGTGGACTCACTGGAGGTGTTTAAGCAGAAATTTAATGGCCATCTGTCATAGATACTTTAGTTGAGATTCCTGCACTGCAGAGGGTTGAACTAGACAACCCTCAGGGTCCCTTCCCAGAGTGGCTTACCACTCGATAAAAATAACATTTTTGGTGAAGGCTGCAGAACATATCCACACCCTATATTTAAACTGCTCTTAAAGGTAAAGTGACCGTTAGGTCCAGTCACGGACGACTCTGGGGTTGCAGTGCTCATCTCGCTCTATAGGCTGAGGTAGCCGACGTTTGTCCACAAACAGCTTCCGGAACATGTGGCCAGCATGACTAAGCCGCTTTTGGCGAACCAGAGCAGTACACGGAAACGCCGTTTACCTTCCCGCCGGGGCGGTACTTATTTATCTACTTGCACTTTGATGTGCTTTCAAACTGCTAGGTTGGCTAGGAGGCGTAATATACATACTGTATATTCTGGCGTATAAGACTACTTTTTAATCCAGGAAAATCTTCTCAAAAGTTGGGGGTCGTCTTATACGCCGGGTGGAGAATCTGCAGTCGAGTATATCTCAAACTCTATATTTCAACTGGAAAAGTTGGGGGTCGTCTTATACGCCCAGTCGTCTTATACGCCGGAAAATACGGTAAATATGGCATAGTTAAA